>NW_028295803.1:3600000-4200000 GCF_964341445.2 Mesoplodon mirus | reverse complement strand
ACCTGTGTGAACCAGGAGGTTAAAGGGGCTGTCTCTCCAAAATGGGTGATTGATAGAAAAGCAGTTGGAAATTCAAACTGGAGCACCAGGAGAGAGAGTATTAGGTGAGTTTTAGAAACCTTTCGTATTCACACAGTGTCCATTCTCTAGGTTTCCCGTACATATTATAACTGTAGTAATATTCACTTCAACCTGGAGAGTTGGGACGCATGGAATGGGTTCCATGCATTATTGCTTTAAAGGGGCTGCATTTGGGCCTCCCTGGTGGCGCAGTGGTTGAGAGTCCGCCTGCCGATGCAGGGGATACGGGTTCGTGCCCCGGTCTGGGAGGATCCCATATGCCGCGGAGCGGCTGGGCCCGTGAGCCATGGCCGCTGGGCCTGCGCATCCGGAGCCTGTGCTCCGCAACGGGGGAGGCCACAGCAGTGAGAGGCCCGCATACCGCAAAAAAAAAAAAAAAAAAAAAAAAAAAAAAAAAAAAAAATAAAGGGGCTGCATTTGCTCAAACAATCTCACCAATCCTCTCAGCCCCATGTGTCCAGCCTTCTGCCACATCCAGCTGTCATTGTAGATAAGGTCATTCCTGGTTTCATCAGATACCCTGAAGGAATTGTAAAGAATTTCCCTATTTTTTCTTGTCTTTCAAATTCCTTTTTATAGTGGGTTTGAGCTGATTCTCGCTGCCATGTTTATGCCAGTCTAGACACACTTGATTCCCTACGGAGATATGTCAATACATAGATGTTAAGATTCTTACTAGTCAGATATATTCCTCTGTGGGAAATATGGTGTTTTTATTCCCTTTCTCTGAGGAAGGAGTAGGTCTTGTCTATTCCATAGTAGGTTTTTGGAACGGTACCTGTGCTTATATCGAACTCTGGTTTTATGCATCACCCCAACTCTCCTACCCCCTTAAGCGGGTATAAACGTGTTTTCTAAATGTGAGACTCTGTTCTCTTTCCTATCTCAGTTCATGTGTAGCCTTGTTACAGGATCTTCATAAGTGATATCTTATGATAAGGTTATTTTTCTGTGTGACTTATTTAACTTAGAATCATCGTACCTGAATCCACTCATATTGATGCTACTGGTCTTATGACATTGATTTCATGGCTGATGGATATTCCATCGTACGTAAGTACCACAATTTTTTGAACCATTTTTATCTTTCCTGGGATACTTAAGGTGTACCCAAGTTGAGGTTCTTGTAAGCAGTGCAGCCCTAAATTTTGGGGTGGCTCAGTCTTATTGATTTTCAGTTTTCCCATGGTATATTCTCTATACAGGAAGTGCCCTTGGCTCTGTAGCTCTGTTGTTTACTTGTTTTAGGGAACACAATGCACTCCTCCAGAGAGGCAGTTGGCAATTTACATCCCGGCCATCAGCATAACAAGGCTCCCTGTTCTCCAGGGCCTGTCTTGAATTTCTGGTTTTTACCATTTTTGTGGATGTCCCTTTGGACCGGTGTATAGTGATACTTCTTTATAGTGCAGACTTACATTGTCCGCTTCCTTGCTTAGCCAAAATGGGCGTATGTGTTTTCTCCTGAATATACTCAGGAGAAAACGCATACACCCTTTTTGGACAAGTGCATCATTGTCGAAGTTGTGCCCCTCTTCCTGTGCTTTAAAGGCGATTCCAACATACCTCTTGAAATCTGTTTCCTGCTATTCTGCCTCACTTTCAAGTCCGCCTCGTTGCCTTCCCTCAACAGATTTTTGGATGATAGTTGTCCTTTATTACTCTGCCAGTTTGTGAATTGCTCTGCCCTATAGCTCCATTTTTTACCTCGTTTTTTGTGAGCTGAGCGCAAGTCCCGTATTTTGGTTTAGGACCTATACTGGTTCCCGGTGGGTGGCTGAGACTTTGGTTAATTCTTCTTCCTCCCGGGAAAAAAGAGTGACATGTGCCCGTCCAAATGCCTAACAGCTAATCTCTCTTTGGTTCTCCCTCTTCCCTTTCATCCTTTGCCAAATTGGCAACCTGTGCGAACCAGGAGGTTAAAGGTGCTGTCTCTCCAAGTTGGGAGATTGATAGTAAAGCAGTTAGAAAGTGAAACTGGAGCACCAGGAGAGGGACTAGTCGTTGAGATTTAGAAACCTTTCGTATTCACAGTGTGTCCATTCTCTAGGTTTCCCATACATGTTATAGCTGCAGTAATATTCCCTACAACCTGTAGAGTTGGGACCCATGGAATGGGTGCCATGTATTATTGCTTTAAAGGGTCTGCATTTGCTCACGAATCTCACCAATCCTCTCAGTCCCATGTGTCCAGCCTTATGCCACCTCCAGCTGTCGTTCTAGATAGGGTCATTCCAAGATTCATCAGAGACCCTGAGGAATTGTAAAGAATTTCGCTTTTTTTTTGTTTTGTTTTTGAAATTCCTTTTTATAGTGGGTTTGAGCTGATTCTCGCTGCCATCTTTATGCCAGTCTACACACACTTGATTCCCTTATGGAGACATATCAATACATAGGTTTTAAGATTCTTACTAGTCAAATATATTCCACTGCGGGAAATATGGGTCTTTGAATCCCTTTCACTGAGGAAGGTGTAGGTGTTGTCTATTCCATACTTGGTTTTTGGAACGGTACCTGTGCTTATATCAACCTCTGGTTTTATGCATCACCCCACCTCTCCTTCCTCCTTAAGCAGGCATAAGAGTGTTTTCTAAATGTGAGACACTCTTCTCTTTCCTAACTCAGTTCATTTGTAGCCATGTTTACAGCATCTTCATAAGTGATATCTTATGATAAGTTTCTTTTTCTGTGTGACTTATTTCACTTAGAATCATTGTACCTGAATCCAGTCATTTTGCTGCTACTGGTCTTATGACATTGTTTTCATGGCTGAGGGATATTCCATCATACGTAAGTACCACAATTTTTTGAACCATTTATATCTTTCCTGGGATACTTAAGGTGTACCCAAGTTGAGGTTCCTGTAAGCAGTGCAGCCCTAAATTTTGGGGTGGCTCTGTCTTATTGATTTTCAGTTTTCCCATGGTATATTCCCTAGACTGGAAGTGCCCTTGGCTCTGTAGCTCTGTTGTTTACTTGTTTTAGGGAACACAATTGACTCCTCCAGAGAGGCAGTTGGCAATTTACATCCCGGCCATCAGCATACCAAGGCTCCCTGTTCTCCAGGGCGTGTCTTGAATTTCTGGTTTTTACCCTTTTTGTGGATGTCCCTTTGGACCGGTGGGAAGTGATACTTCTTTGTAGTGCAGACTTACATTGTCCGCTTCCTTGCTTGGCCAAAATGGGCGTATGCGTTTTCTCCTGAATATACTCAGGAGAAAACGCATACGCCCTTTTTGGACAAGTGCATCATTGTCGAAGTTGTGCCCCTCTTCCTGTGCTTTAAAGGTGATTCCAACCTACCTCTTGAAATCTGTTTCCTGCTATTCTGCCTCACTTTCAAGTCCGCCTCGTTGCCTTCCCTCAAAAGATTTTTGGATGATAGTTGTCCTTTATTACTCTGCCAGTTTGTGAATTGCTCTGCCCTATAGCTCCATTTTTTACCTCGTTTTTTGTGAGCTGAATGCAAGTCCCGTATTTTGGTTTAGGACCTATACTGGTTCCCGGTGGGTGGCTGAGACTTTGGTTAATACTTCTTCCTCCCGGGAAAAAAGAGTGACATGTGCCCGTCCAAAAGCCTAACAGCTACTCTCTCTTTGGTTTTCCCTCTTCCCTTTCATCCTTTGCCAAATTGGCAAACTGTGCGACCCAGGAGGTTAAAGGTGCTGTCTCTCCAAGTTGGGAGATTGATAGTAAAGCAGTTAGAAAGTGAAACTGGAGCACCAGGAGAGGGACTATTCGTTGAGATTTAGAAACCTTTCGTATTCACAGTGTGTCCATTCTCTAGGTTTCCCATACATGTTATAGCTGTAGTAATATTCCCTACAACCTGTAGAGTTGGGACCCATGGAATGAGTGTCATGCATTATTGCTTTAAAGGGTCTGCATTTGCTCACGAATCTCACCAATCCTCGCAGTCCCATGGGTCCAGCCTTATGCCACCTCCAGCTGTCGTTCTAGATAGTGTCATTCCAAGTTTCATCAGAGACCCTGAAGGAATTGTAAAGAATTTCGCTTTTTTTTTGTTTTGTTTTTGAAATTCCTTTTTATAGTGGGTTTGAGCTGATTCTCGCTGCCATCTTTATGCCAGTCTACACACACTTGATTCCCTTATGGAGACATATCAATACATAGGTTTTAAGATTCTTACTAGTCAGATATATTCCTCTGCGGGAAATATGGGGTTTTGAGTCCCTTTCACTGAGGAAGGTGTAGGTCTTGTCTATTCCATAGTTGGTTTTTGGAACCGTACCTGTGCTTATATCAACCTCTGGTTTTATGCATCACCCCACCTCTCCTTCCCCCTTAAGCAGGCATAAGAGTGTTTTCTAAATGTGAGACTCTCTTCTCTTTCCTAACTCAGTTCATGTGTAGCCATGTTTACAGGATCTTCATAAGTGATATCTTATGATAAGTTTCTTTTTCTGTGTGACTTATTTCACTTAGAATCATCATACCTGAATCCACTCATTTTGCTGCTACTGGTCATATGATATTCATTTCATGGCTGAGGGATATAACCTCGTACGTAAGTACCACAACTTTTTCAACCATTTTTATATTTCCTGGGATATTAAGGTGTACCCAAGTTGAGGTTCTTGTAAGCAGTGCATTCCTAAATTTTGGGGTGGCTCTGTCTTATTGATTATCAGTTTTCCCATGGGATATTCCCTAGACTGGAAGTGCCCTTGGCTCTGTAGCTCTGTTGTTTACTTGTTTTAGGGAACACAATGCACTCTTCCACAGAGGCAGTTGGCAATTTACATGCCGTCCATCAGCATAACAAGGCTCCCTGTTCTCCAGGGCCTGTCTTGAATTTCTGGTTTTTACCCTTTTTGTGGATGTCCCTTTGGACCGGTGGGAAGTGATACTTCTTTGTAGTGCAGACTTACATTGTCCGCTTCCTTGCTTGGCCAAAATGGGCGTATGCGTTTTCTCCTGAATATACTCAGGAGAAAACGCATACGCCCTTTTTGGACAAGTGCATCATTGTCGAATTTGTGCCCCTCTTCCTGTGCTTTAAAGGCGATTCCAACGTACCTCTTGAAATCTGTTTCCTGCTATTCTGCCTCACTTTCAAGTCCGCCTCGTTTCCTTCCCTCAACAGATTTTTGGATGATAGTTGTCCTTTATTACTCTGCCAGTTTGTGAATTGCTCTGCCCTATAGCTCCATTTATTACCTCGTTATTTGTGAGCTGAACGCAAGTCCTGTATTTTGGTTTAGGACCTATACAGGTTCCCGGTGGGTGGCTGAGGCTTTGGTTAATTCTTCTTCCTCCCGGGAAAAAAGAGTGACAGGTGCCCGTCCAAATGCCTAACAGCAACTCTCTCTTTTGTTCTCCCTCTTCCCTTTCATCCTTTGCCAAATTGGCAACCTGTGCGAACCAGGCGGTTAAAGGTGCTGTCTCTCCAAGTTGGGAGATTGATAGTAAAGCAGTTAGAAAGTGAAACTGGAGCACCAGGAGAGGGATTATTCGTTGAGATTTAGAAATCTTTCGTATTCACAGTGTGTCCATTCTCTAGGTTTCCCATACATGTTATAGCTGTAGTAATATTCCCTACAACCTGTAGAGTTGGGACCCATGGAATGGGTGCCATGTATTATTGCTTTAACGGGTCTGCATTTGCACACGAATCTCACCAATCCTCTCAGTCCCATGTGTCCAGCCTTATGCCACCTCCAGCTATCGTTCTAGATAGGGTCATTCCAAGATTCATCAGAGAACCTGAGGAATTGTAAAGAATTTCGCTGTTTTTTTGTTTTGTTTTTGAAATTCCTTTTTATAATGGGTTTGAGCTGATTCTCGCTGCCATTTTTATGCCAGTCTACACACACTTAATTCCCTTACGGAGACATATCAATACATAGGTTTTAAGATTCTTACTAGTCAAATATATTCCACTGCGGGAAATATGGGGTTTTGAGTCCCTTTCACTGAGGAAGGTGTAGGTCTTGTCTATTCCATAGTTGGTTTTTGGCACGGTACGTGTGCTTATATCAACCTCTGGTTTTATGCATCACCCCACCTCTCCTTCCCCCTGAAGCAGGCATAAGAGTATTTTCTAAATGTGAGACACTCTTTTCTTTCCTAAGTCAGTTCATGTGTAGCCATGTTTACAGGATCTTCAAAAGTGATATCTTATGATAAGTTTCTTTTTCTGTGTGACTTATTTCACTTAGAATCATCATACCTGAATCCACTCATTTTGCTCCTACTGGTCTTATGACATTTTTTTCATGGCTGAGGGATATTCCATCATACGTAAGTACCACAATTTTTTGAACCATTTTTATCTTTCCTGGGATACTTACGTTGTACCCAAGTTGAGGTTCTTGTAAGCAGTGCAGCCCTAAATATTGGGGTGGCTCTGTCTTACTGATTTTCAGTTTTCCCATGGTATATTCCCTAGACTGGAAGTGCCCTTGGCTCTGTAGCTCTGTTGTTTACTTGTTTTAGGGAACACAATGCACTCTTCCACAGAGGCAGTTGGCAATTTACATGCCGCCCATCAGCATAACAAGGCTCCCTGTTCTCCAGGGCCTGTCTTGAATTTCTGGTTTTTACCCTTTTTGTGGATGTCCCTTTGGACCGGTGGGAAGTGATACTTCTTTGTAGTGCAGACTTACATTGTCCGCTTGCTTGCTTGCCCAAAATGGGCGTATGCGTTTTCTCCTGAATATACTCAGGAGAAAACGCATACGCCCTTTTTGGACAAGTGCATCATTGTCGAAGTTGTGCCCCTCTTCCTGTGCTTTAAAGGCGATTCCAACGTACCTCTTGAAATCTGTTTCCTTCTGTTCTCCCTCACTTTCAAGTCCGCCTCGTTGCCTTCCCTCAACAGATTTCTGGATGATAGTTGTCCTTTATTACTCTGCCAGTTTGTGAATTGCTCTGCCCTATAGCTCCATTTTTTACCTCGTTTTTTGTGAGCTGAACGCAAGTCCCATATTTTGGTTTAGGACCTATACTGGTTCCCGGTCGGTGGCTGAGACTTTGGTTAATTCTTCTTCCTCCCGGGAAAAAAGAGTGACATGTGCCCGTCCAAATGCCTAACAGCTACTCTCTCTTTGGTTCTCCCTCTTCCCTCTCATCCTTTGCCAAATTGGCAACCTGTGCGAACCAGGAGGTTAAAGGTGCTGTCTCTCCAAGTTGGGGGATTGATATTAAAGCAGTTAGAAAGTGAAACTGGAGCACCAGGAGAGGGACTATTCGTTGAGATATAGAAACCTTTTGTATTCACAGTGTGTCCATTCTCTAGGATTCCCATACATGTTATATCTGTAGTAATATTCCCTACAACCTGGAGAGTTGGGACCCATGAAATGTGTGCCATGCATTTTTGTTTTAAAGGGTCTGCATTTGCTCACGAATCTCACCAATCCTCTCAGTCCCATGTGTCCAGCCTTATGCCACCTCCAGCTGTCGTTCTAGATAGGGTCATTCCAAGATTCATCATAGACCCTGAGGAATTGTAAAGAATTTCGCTGTTTTTTTGTTTTGATTTTGAAATTCCTTTTTATAGTGGGTTTGAGCTGATTCTCGCTGCCATCTTTATGCCAGTCTACACACACTTGATTCCCTTACGGAGACATATCAATACATAGGTTTTAAGATTCTTACTAGTCAGATATATTCCTCTGCGGGAAATAGGGGGTTTTGAGTCCCTTTCACTTAGGAAGGTGTAGGTCTTGTCTATTCCATTCTTGGTTTTTGGAACGGTACCTGTGCTTATATCAACCTCTGGTTTTATGCATCACCCCACCTCTCCTTCCTCCTTAAGCAGGCATAAGAGTGTTTTCTAAATGTGAGCCTCTCTTCTCTTTCCTAACTCAGTTCATGTGTAGCCATGTTTACAGGATCTTCATAAGTGATATCTTATGATAAGTTTCTTTTTCTGTGTGACTTATTTCACTTAGAATCATTGTACCTGAATCCAGTCATTTTGCTGCTACTGGTCTTATGACATTGTTTTCATGGCTGAGGGATATTCCATCATACGTAAGTACCACAATTTTTTGAACCATTTTTATCTTTCCTGGGATACTTAAGGTGTACCCAAGTTGAGGTTCTTGTAAGCAGTGCAGCCCTAAATTTTGGGGTGGCTCTGTCTTACTGATTTTCAGTTTTCCCATGGTATATTCCCTAGACTGGAAGTGCCCTTGGCTCTGTAGCTCTGTTGTTTACTTGTTTTAGGGAACACAATGGACTCCTCCACAGAGGCAGTTGGCAATTTACATCCCGGCCATCAGCATAACAAGGCTCCCTGTTCTCCAGGGCGTGTCTTGAATTTCTGGTTTTTACCCTTTTTGCGGATGTCCCTTTGGACCGGTGGGAAGTGATACTTCTTTGTAGTGCAGACTTACATTGTCCGCTTGCTTGCTTGCCCAAAATGGGCGTATGCGTTTTCTCCTGAATATACTCAGGAGAAAACGCATACACCCTTTTTGGACAAGTGCATCATTGTCGAAGTTGTGCCCCTCTTCCTGTGCTTTAAAGGCGATTCCAACGTACCTCTTGAAATCTGTTTCCTTCTGTTCTCCCTCACTTTCAAGTCCGCCTCGTTGCCTTCCCTCAACAGATTTCTGGATGATAGTTGTCCTTTATTACTCTGCCAGTTTGTGAATTGCTCTGCCCTATAGCTCCATTTTTTACCTCGTTTTTTGTGAGCTGAACGCAAGTCCCATATTTTGGTTTAGGACCTATACTGGTTCCCGGTCGGTGGCTGAGACTTTGGTTAATTCTTCTTCCTCCCGTGAAAAAAGAGTGACATGTGCCCGTCCAAATGCCTAACAGCTACTCTCTCTTTGGTTCTCCCTCTTCCCTCTCATCCTTTGCCAAATTGGCAACCTGTGCGAACCAGGAGGTTAAAGGTGCTGTCTCTCCAAGTTGGGGGATTGATATTAAAGTAGTTAGAAAGTGAAACTGGAGCACCAGGAGTGGGACTATTCGTTGAGATTTAGAGACCTTTTGTATTCACAGTGTGTCCATTCTCTAGGATTCCCATACATGTTATATCTGTAGTAATATTCCCTACAACCTGGAGAGTTGGGACCCATGAAATGTGTGCCATGCATTTTTGTTTTAAAGGGTCTGCATTTGCTCACGAATCTCACCAATCCTCTCAGTCCCATGTGTCCAGCCTTATGCCACCTCCAGCTGTCGTTCTAGATAGGGTCATTCCAAGATTCATCATAGACCCTGAGGAATTGTAAAGAATTTCGCTGTTTTTTTGTTTTGATTTTGAAATTCCTTTTTATAGTGGGTTTGAGCTGATTCTCGCTGCCATCTTTATGCCAGTCTACACACACTTGATTCCCTTACGGAGACATATCAATACATAGGTTTTAAGATTCTTACTAGTCAGATATATTCCTCTGCGGGAAATAGGGGGTTTTGAGTCCCTTTCACTTAGGAAGGTGTAGGTCTTGTCTATTCCATACTTGGTTTTTGGAACGGTACCTGTGCTTATATCAACCTCTGGTTTTATGCATCACCCCACCTCTCCTTCCTCCTTAAGCAGGCATAAGAGTGTTTTCTAAATGTGAGCCTCTCTTCTCTTTCCTAACTCAGTTCATGTGTAGCCATGTTTACAGGATCTTCATAAGTGATATCTTATGATAAGTTTCTTTTTCTGTGTGACTTATTTCACTTAGAATCATTGTACCTGAATCCAGTCATTTTGCTGCTACTGGTCTTATGACATTGTTTTCATGGCTGAGGGATATTCCATCATACGTAAGTACCACAATTTTTTGAACCATTTTTATCTTTCCTGGGATACTTAAGGTGTACCCAAGTTGAGGTTCTTGTAAGCAGTGCAGCCCTAAATTTTGGGGTGGCTCTGTCTTACTGATTTTCAGTTTTCCCATGGTATATTCCCTAGACTGGAAGTGCCCTTGGCTCTGTAGCTCTGTTGTTTACTTGTTTTAGGGAACACAATGGACTCCTCCACAGAGGCAGTTGGCAATTTACATCCCGGCCATCAGCATAACAAGGCTCCCTGTTCTCCAGGGCGTGTCTTGAATTTCTGGTTTTTACCCTTTTTGCGGATGTCCCTTTGGACCAGTGGGAAGTGATACTTCTTTGTAGTGCAGACTTACATTGTCCGCTTCCTTGCTTGGCCAAAATGGGCGTATGCGTTTTCTCCTGAATATACTCAGGAGAAAACGCATACGCCCTTTTTGGACAAGCGCATCATTGTCGAATTTGTGCCCCTCTTCCTGTGCTTTAAAGGCGATTCCAACGTACCTCTTGAAATCTGTTTCCTGCTATTCTGCCTCACTTTCAAGACCGCCTCGTTTCCTTCCCTCAACAGATTTTTGGATGATAGTTGTCCTTTATTACTCTGCCAGTTTGTGAATTGCTCTGCCCTATAGCTCCATTTATTACCTCGTTTTTTGTGAGCTGAACGGAAGTCCTGTATTTTGGTTTAGGAACTATACAGGTTCCCGGTGGGTGGCTGAGGCTTTGGTTAATTCTTCTTCCTCCCGGGAAAAAAGAGTGACATGTGCCCGTCCAAATGCCTAACAGCTACTCTCTCTTTGGTTCTCCCTCTTCCCTTTCATCCTTTGCCAAATTGGCAACCTGTGCGAACCAGGAGGTTAAAGGTGCTGTCTCTGCAAGTTGGGGGATTGATATTAAAGTAGTTAGAAAGTGAAACTGGAGCACCAGGAGAGGGAGTATTCGTTGAGATTTAGAAACCTTTTGTATTCACAGTGTGTCCATTCTCTAGGATTCCCATACATGTTATATCTGTAGTAATATTCCCTACAACCTGGAGAGTTGGGACCCATGAAATGTGTGCCATGCATTTTTGTTTTAAAGGGTCTGCATTTGCTCACGAATCTCACCAATCCTCTCAGTCCCATGTGTCCAGCCTTATGCCACCTCCAGCTGTCGTTCTAGATAGGGTCATTCCAAGATTCATCATAGACCCTGAGGAATTGTAAAGAATTTCGCTGTTTTTTTGTTTTGATTTTGAAATTCCTTTTTATAGTGGGTTTGAGCTGATTCTCGCTGCCATCTTTATGCCAGTCTACACACACTTGATTCCCTTACGGAGACATATCAATACATAGGTTTTAAGATTCTTACTAGTCAGATATATTCCTCTGCGGGAAATAGGGGGTTTTGAGTCCCTTTCACTTAGGAAGGTGTAGGTCTTGTCTATTCCATACTTGGTTTTTGGAACGGTACCTGTGCTTATATCAACCTCTGGTTTTATGCATCACCCCACCTCTCCTTCCTCCTTAAGCAGGCATAAGAGTGTTTTCTAAATGTGAGCCTCTCTTCTCTTTCCTAACTCAGTTCATGTGTAGCCATGTTTACAGGATCTTCATAAGTGATATCTTATGATAAGTTTCTTTTTCTGTGTGACTTATTTCACTTAGAATCATTGTACCTGAATCCAGTCATTTTGCTGCTACTGGTCTTATGACATTGTTTTCATGGCTGAGGGATATTCCATCATACGTAAGTACCACAATTTTTTGAACCATTTTTATCTTTCCTGGGATACTTAAGGTGTACCCAAGTTGAGGTTCTTGTAAGCAGTGCAGCCCTAAATTTTGGGGTGGCTCTGTCTTACTGATTTTCAGTTTTCCCATGGTATATTCCCTAGACTGGAAGTGCCCTTGGCTCTGTAGCTCTGTTGTTTACTTGTTTTAGGGAACACAATGGACTCCTCCACAGAGGCAGTTGGCAATTTACATCCCGGCCATCAGCATAACAAGGCTCCCTGTTCTCCAGGGCGTGTCTTGAATTTCTGGTTTTTACCCTTTTTGCGGATGTCCCTTTGGACCGGTGGGAAGTGATACTTCTTTGTAGTGCAGACTTACATTGTCCGCTTCCTTGCTTGGCCAAAATGGGCGTATGCGTTTTCTCCTGAATATACTCAGGAGAAAACGCATACGCCCTTTTTGGACAAGCGCATCATTGTCGAATTTGTGCCCCTCTTCCTGTGCTTTAAAGGCGATTCCAACGTACCTCTTGAAATCTGTTTCCTGCTATTCTGCCTCACTTTCAAGACCGCCTCGTTTCCTTCCCTCAACAGATTTTTGGATGATAGTTGTCCTTTATTACTCTGCCAGTTTGTGAATTGCTCTGCCCTATAGCTCCATTTATTACCTCGTTTTTTGTGAGCTGAACGCAAGTCCTGTATTTTGGTTTAGGACCTATACAGGTTCCCGGTGGGTGGCTGAGGCTTTGGTTAATTCTTCTTCCTCCCGGTAAAAAAGAGTGACAGGTGCCCGTCCAAATGCCTAACAGCTACTCTCTCTTTTGTTCTCCCTCTTCCCTTTCATCCTTTGCCAAATTGGCAACCTGTGCGAACCAGGCGGTTAAAGGTGCTGTCTCTCCAAGTTGGGAGATTGATAGTAAAGCAGTTAGAAAGTGAAACTGGAGCACCAGGAGAGGGACTATTCGTTGAGATTTAGAAATCTTTCGTATTCACAGTGTGTCCATTCTCTAGGCTTCCCATACATGTTATAGCTGTAGTAATATTCCCTACAACCTGTAGAGTTGGGACCCATGGAATGGGTGCCATGTATTATTGCTCTAACGGGTCTGCATTTGCACACGAATCTCACCAATCCTCTCAGTCCCATGTGTCCAGCCTTATGCCACCTCCAGCTATCGTTCTAGATATGGTCATTCCAAGATTCATCAGAGAACCTGAGGAATTGTAAAGTATTTCGCTGTTTTTTTGTTTTGTTTTTGAAATTCCTTTTTATAGTGGGTTTGAGCTGATTCTCGCTGCCATCTTTATGCCAGTCTACACACACTTGATTCCCTTACGGAGACATATCAATACATAGGTTTTAAGATTCTTACTAGTCTGATATATTCCTCTGCAGGAAATAGGGGGTTTTGAGTCCCTTTCACTGAGGAAGGTGTAGGTCTTGTCTATTCCATAGTTGGTTTTTGGCACGGTACGTGTGCTTATATCAACCTCTGGTATTATGCATCACCCCACCTCTCCTTCCCCCTTAAGCAGGCATAAGAGTATTTTCTAAATGTGAGACCCTCTTCTCTTTCCTAACTCAGTTCATGTGTAGCCATGTTTACAGGATCTTCAAAAGTGATATCTTATGATAAGTTTCTTTTTCTGTGTGACTTATTTCACTTAGAATCATCGTACCTGAATCCACTCATTTTGCTCCTACTGGTCTTATGACATTGTTTTCATGGCTGAGGGATATTCCATCATACGTAAGTACCACAATTTTTTGAACCATTTTTATCTTTCCTGGGATACTTACGTTGTACCCAAGTTGAGGTTCTTGTAAGCAGTGCAGCCCTAAATATTGGGGTGGCTCTGTCTTACTGATTTTCAGTTTTCCCATGGTATATTCCCTAGACTGGAAGTGCCCTTGGCTCTGTAGCTCTGTTGTTTACTTGTTTTAGGGAACACAATGAACTCCTCCAGAGAGGCAGTTGGCAATTTACATCCCGGCCATCAGCATAACAAGGCTCCCTGTTCTCCAGGGCGTGTCTTGAATTTCTGGTTTTTACCCTTTTTGTGGATGTCCCTTTTGACCGGTGGGAAGTGATACTTCTTTGTAGTGCAGACTTACATTGTCTGCTTGCTTGCTTGGCCAAAATGGGCGTATGCGTTTTCTCCTGAATATACTCAGGAGAAAACGCATATCCCCTTTTTGGACAAGTGCATCATTGTCGAATTTGTGCCCCTCTTCTTGTGCTTTAAAGGCGATTCCAACGTACCTCTTGAAATCTGTTTCCTGCTATTCTGCCTCACTTTCAAGTCCGCCTCGTTTCCTTCCCTCAACAGATTTTTGGATGATAGTTGACCTTTATTACTCTGCCAGTTTGTGAATTGCTCTGCCCTATAGCTCCATTTTTTAACTCGTTTTTTTGTGAGCTGAACGCGGGTCCCATATTTTGGTTTAGGACCTATACTGGTTCCCGGTGGGTGGCTGAGACTTTGGATAATTCTTCTTCCTCCCGGGAAAAAAGAGTGACATGTGCACGTACAAATGCCTAACAGCTACTCTCTCTTTTGTTCTCCCTCTTCCCTTTCATCCTTTGCATATTGGCAACCTGTGTGAACCAGGCGGTTAAAGGTGCTGTCTCTCCAAGTTGGGATATTGATAGTAAAAGAGTTAGAAAGTGAAACTGGAGCAGCAGGAGAGGGACTATTCGTTGAGATTTAGAAAGTTTTCGTATTCACAGTGTGTCCATTTACTAGGTTTCCCATACATGTTATAGCTGTAGTAATATTCCCTACAACCTGTAGAGTTGGGACCCATGGAATGGGTGCCATGTATTATTGCTTTAAAGGGTCTGCATTTGCTCACGAATCTCACCAATCCTCTCAGTCTCATGTGTCCAGCCTTATGCCACCTCCAGCTGTCGTTCTAGATAGGGTCATTCCAAGTTTCATCAGAGAACCTGAGGAATTGTAAAGTATTTCGCTGTTTTTTTGTTTTGTTTTTGAAATTCCTTTTTATAGTGGGTTTGAGCTGATTCTCGCTGCCATCTTTATGCCAGTCTACACACACTTGATTCCCTTACGGAGACATATCAATACATAGGTTTTAAGATTCTTACTAGTCTGATATATTCCTCTGCAGGAAATAGGGGGTTTTGAGTCCCTTTCACTGAGGAAGGTGTAGGTCTTGTCTATTCCATAGTTGGTTTTTGGCACGGTACGTGTGCTTATATCAACCTCTGGTATTATGCATCACCCCACCTCTCCTTCCCCCTTAAGCAGGCATAAGAGTATTTTCTAAATGTGAGACCCTCTTCTCTTTCCTAACTCAGTTCATGTGTAGCCATGTTTACAGGATCTTCAAAAGTGATATCTTATGATAAGTTTCTTTTTCTGTGTGACTTATTTCACTTAGAATCATCGTACCTGAATCCACTCATTTTGCTCCTACTGGTCTTATGACATTGTTTTCATGGCTGAGGGATATTCCATCATACGTAAGTACCACAATTTTTTGAACCATTTTTATCTTTCCTGGGATACTTACGTTGTACCCAAGTTGAGGTTCTTGTAAGCAGTGCAGCCCTAAATATTGGGGTGGCTCTGTCTTACTGATTTTCAGTTTTCCCATGGTATATTCCCTAGACTGGAAGTGCCCTTGGCTCTGTAGCTCTGTTGTTTACTTGTTTTAGGGAACACAATGAACTCCTCCAGAGAGGCAGTTGGCAATTTACATCCCGGCCATCAGCATAACAAGGCTCCCTGTTCTCCAGGGCGTGTCTTGAATTTCTGGTTTTTACCCTTTTTGTGGATGTCCCTTTTGACCGGTGGGAAGTGATACTTCTTTGTAGTGCAGACTTACATTGTCTGCTTGCTTGCTTGGCCAAAATGGGCGTATGCGTTTTCTCCTGAATATACTCAGGAGAAAACGCATATCCCCTTTTTGGACAAGTGCATCATTGTCGAATTTGTGCCCCTCTTCTTGTGCTTTAAAGGCGATTCCAACGTACCTCTTGAAATCTGTTTCCTGCTATTCTGCCTCACTTTCAAGTCCGCCTCGTTTCCTTCCCTCAACAGATTTTTGGATGATAGTTGACCTTTATTACTCTGCCAGTTTGTGAATTGCTCTGCCCTATAGCTCCATTTTTTAACTCGTTTTTTTGTGAGCTGAACGCGGGTCCCATATTTTGGTTTAGGACCTATACTGGTTCCCGGTGGGTGGCTGAGACTTTGGATAATTCTTCTTCCTCCCGGGAAAAAAGAGTGACATGTGCACGTACAAATGCCTAACAGCTACTCTCTCTTTTGTTCTCCCTCTTCCCTTTCATCCTTTGCATATTGGCAACCTGTGTGAACCAGGCGGTTAAAGGTGCTGTCTCTCCAAGTTGGGATATTGATAGTAAAAGAGTTAGAAAGTGAAACTGGAGCAGCAGGAGAGGGACTATTCGTTGAGATTTAGAAAGTTTTCGTATTCACAGTGTGTCCATTTACTAGGTTTCCCATACATGTTATAGCTGTAGTAATATTCCCTACAACCTGTAGAGTTGGGACCCATGGAATGGGTGCCATGTATTATTGCTTTAAAGGGTCTGCATTTGCTCACGAATCTCACCAATCCTCTCAGTCTCATGTGTCCAGCCTTATGCCACCTCCAGCTGTCGTTCTAGATAGGGTCATTCCAAGTTTCATCAGAGACCCTGAGGAATTGTAAAGAATTTCGCTGTTTTTTTGTTTTGATTTTGAAATTCCTTTTTATAGGGGGTTTGAGCTGATTCTCGCTGCCATCTTTATGCCAGTCTACACACACTTGATTCCCTTACGGAGACATATCAATACATAGGTTTTAAGATTCTTACTAGTCAGATATATTCCTCTGCGGGAAATATGGGTCTTTGAATCCCTTTCACTGAGGAAGGTGTAGGTCTTGTCTATTCCATACTTGGTTTTTGGAACGGTACCTGTGCTTATATCAACCTCTGGTTTTATGCATCACCCCACCTCTCCTTCCTCCTTAAGCAGGCATAAGAGTGTTTTCTAAATGTGAGACTCTCTTCTCTTTCCTAACTCAGTTCATGTGTAGCCATGTTTACAGGATCTTCATAAGTGATATCTTATGATAAGTTTCTTTTTCTGTGTGACTTATTTCACTTAGAATCATTGTACCTGAATCCACTCATTTTGCTGCTACTGGTCTTATGACATTGTTTTCATGGCTGAGGGATATTCCATCATACGTATGTACCACAATTTTTTGAACCATTTTTATCTTTCCTGGGATACTTAAGGTGTACCCAAGTTGAGGTTCTTGTAAGCAGTGCAGCCCTAAATTTTGGGGTGGCTCTCTCTTATTGATTTTCAGTTTTCCCATGGTATATTCCCTAGACTGGAAGTGCCCTTGGCTCTGTAGCTCTGTTGTTTACTTGTTTTAGGGAACACAATGGACTCCTGCAGAGAGGCAGTTGGCAATTTACATCCCGGCCATCAGCATACCAAGGCTCCCTGTTCTCCAGGGCGTGTCTTGAATTTCTGGTTTTTACCCTTTTTGTGGATGTCCCTTTGGACCGGTGGGAAGTGATACTTCTTTGTAGTGCAGACTTACATTGTCTGCTCCCTTGCTTGGCCAAAATGGGTGTATGCGTTTTCTCCTGAATATAATCAGGAGAAAACGCATAAGCCCTTTTTGGACAAGTGCATCATTGTCGAAGTTGTGCCCCTCTTCCTCTGCTTTAAAGGTGATTCCAACGTACCTCTTGAAATCTGTTTCCTGCTATTCTGCCTCACTTTCAAGTCCGCCTCGTTGCCTTCCCTCAACAGATTTTTGGATGATAGTTGTCCTTTATTACTCTGCCAGTTTGTGAATTGCTCTGCCCTATAGCTCCATTTTTTACCTCGTTTTTTGTGAGCTGAACGCAAGTCCCGTATTTTGGTTTAGGACCTATACTGGTTCCCGGTGGGTGGCTGAGACTTTGGTTAATTCTTCTTCCTCCCGGGAAAAAAGAGTGACATGTGCCCGTCCAAATGCCTAACAGCTACTCTCTCTTTGGTTCTCCCTCTTCCCTCTCATCCTTTGCCAATTTGGTAACCTGTGCGAACCAGGAGGTTAAAGGTGCTGTCTCTCCAAGTTGGGAGATTGATTTTAAAGCAGTTAGAAAGTGAAACTGGAGCACCAGGAGAGGGACTATTCGTTGAGATTTAGAAACCTTTTGTATTCACAGTGTATCCATTCTCTAGGATTCCCATACATGTTATATCTGTAGTAATATTCCCTACAACCTGGAGAGTTGGGACCCATGAAATGTGTGCCATGCATTTTTGTTTTAAAGGGTCTGCATTTGCTCACGAATCTCACCAATCCTCTCAGTCCCATGTGTCCAGCCTTATGCCACCTCCAGCTGTCGTTCTAGATAGGGTCATTCCAAGATTCATCAGAGACCCTGAGGAATTGTAAAGAATTTCGCTGTTTTTTGTTTTGATTTTGAAATTCCTTTTTATAGTGGGTTTGAGCTGATTCTTGCTGCCATCTTTATGCCAGTCTACACACACTTGATTCCCTTACGGAGACATATCAATACATAGGTTTTAAGATTCTTACTAGTCAGATATATTCCTCTGCGGGAAATAGGGGGTTTTGAGTCCCTTTCACTGAGGAAGGTGTAGGTCTTGTCTATTACATACTTGGTTTTTGGAACTGTACCTGTGCTTATATCAACCTCTGGTTTTATGCATCACCCCACCTCTCCTTCCTCCTTAAGCAGGCATAAGAGTGTTTTCTAAATGTGAGACTCTCTTCTCTTTCCTAACTCAGTTCATGTGTAGCCATGTTTACAGGAACTTCATAAGTGATATCTTATGATAAGTTTCTTTTTCTGTGTGACTTATTTCACTTAGAATCATTGTACCTGAATCCACTCATTTTGCTGCTACTGGTCTTATGACATTGTTTTCATGGCTGAGGGATATTCCATCATACGTAAGTACCACAATTTTTTGAACCATTTTTATCTTTCCTGGGATACTTAAGGTGTACCCAAGTTGAGGTTCTTGTTAAGCAGTGCAGCCCTAAATTTTGGGGTGGCTCTGTCTTATTGATTTTCAGTTTTCCCATGGTATATTCCCTAGACTGGAAGTGCCCTTGGCTCTGTAGCTCTGTTGTTTACTTGTTTTAGGGAACACAATGGACTCCTGCAGAGAGGCAGTTGGCAGTTTACATCCCGGCCATCAGCATAACAAGGCTCCCTGTTCTCCAGGGCCTGTCTTGAATTTCTGGTTTTTACCCTTTTTGTGGATGTCCCTTTGGACCGGTGGGAAGTGATACTTCTTTTTAGTGCAGAGTTACATTGTCTGCTTCCTTGCTTGGCCAAAATGGGCGTTTGCGTTTTCTCCTGAATATAATCAGGAAAAAACGCATACGCCCTTTTTGGACAAGTGCATCATTGTCGAAGTTGTGCCCCTCTTCCAGTGCTTTAAAGGCGATTCCAACGTACCTCTTGAAATCTGTTTCCTGCTATTCTGCCTCACTTTCAAGTCCGCCTCGTTGCCTTCCCTCAACAGATTTTTGGATGATAGTTGTCCTTTATTACTCTGCCAGTTTGTGAATTGCTCTGCCCTATAGCTCCATTTTTTACCTCGTTTTTTGTGAGCTGAACGCAAGTCCCGTATTTTGGTTTAGGACCTATACTGGTTCCCGGTGGGTGGCTGAGACTTTGGTTAATTATTCTTCCTCCCGGGAAAAAAGAGTGACATGTGCCCGTC
The DNA here is from genome assembly GCF_964341445.2 of Mesoplodon mirus. NCBI lineage: Eukaryota > Metazoa > Chordata > Mammalia > Artiodactyla > Ziphiidae > Mesoplodon > Mesoplodon mirus. The sequence continues at coordinate 4,180,715 of NW_028295803.1, read as the reverse complement.
CAAATGCCTAACAGCTACTCTCTCTTTGGTTCTCCCTCTTCCCTCTCATCCTTTCCCAATTGGCAACCTGTGCGAACCAGGAGGTTAAAGGTGCTGTCTCTCCAAGTTGGGAGATTGATATTAAAGCAGTTAGAAAGTGAAACTGGAGCACCAGGAGAGGGACTATTCGTTGAGATTTAGAAACCTTTTGTATTCACAGTGTGTCCATTCTCTAGGATTCCCATACATGTTATAGCTGTAGTAATATTCCCTACAACCTGTAGGGTTGGGACCCATGAAATGTGTGCCATGCATTTTTGTTTTAAAGGGTCTGCATTTGCTCACGAATCTCACCAAATCTCTCAGTCCCATGTGTCCAGCCTTATGCCACCTCCAGCTGTCGTTCTAGATAGGGTCATTCCAAGATTTATCAGAGACCCTGAGGAATTGTAAAGAATTTCGCTGTTTTTTTGTTTTGATTTTGAATTTCCTTTTTATAGTGGGTTTGAGCTGATTCTCGCTGCCATCTTTATGCCAGTCTACACACACTTGATTCCCTTACGGAGACATATCAATACATAGGTTTTAAGATTCTTACTAGTCAGATATATTCCTCTGCGGGAAATATGGGGTTTTGAGTCCCTTTCACTGAGGAAGGTGTAGGTCTTGTCTATTACATACTTGGTTTTTGGAACGGTACCTGTGCTTATATCAACCTCTGGTTTTATGCATCATCCCACCTCTCCTTCCCCCTTAAGCAGGCATAAGAGTGTTTTCTAAATGTGAGACTCTCTTCTCTTTCCTAACTCAGTTCATGTGTAGCCATGTTTACAGGATCTTCATAAGTGATATCCTATGATAAGTTTCTTTTTCTGTGTGACTTATTTCACTTAGAATCATCGTACCTGAATCCACTCATTTTGCTCCTACTGGTCTTGTGACATTGTTTTCATGGCTGGGGGATATTCCATCGTACGTAAGTACCACAATTTTTTGAACCATTTTTATCTTTCCTGGGATACTTAAGGTGTACCCAAGTTGAGGTTCTTGTAAGCAGTGCAGCCCTAAATTTTGGGGTGGCTCTGTCTTACTGATTTTCAGTTTTCCCATGGGATATTCCCTAGACTGGAAGTGCCCTTGGCTCTGTAGCTCTGTTGTTTACTTGTTTTAGGGAACACAATGCACTCCTCCAGAGAGGCAGTTGGCAATTTTCATCCCGGCCATCAGCATAGCAAGGCTCCCTGTTCTCCAGGGCCTGTCTTGAATTTCTGGTTTTTACCCTTTTTGTGGATGTCCCTTTGGACCGGTGGGAAGTGATACTTCTTTGTAATGCAGACTTACATTGTCCGCTTGCTTGCTTGGCCAAAATGGGCGTATGCGTTTTCTCCTGAATATACTCAGGAGAAAACGCATACGCCCTTTTTGGACAAGTGCATCATTGTCGAAGTTGTGCCCCTCTTCCTGTGCTTTAAAGGCGATTCCAACGTACCTCTTGAAATCTGTTTCCTGCTATTCTGCCTCACTTTCAAGTCCGCCTCGTTGCCTTCCCTCAACAGATTTTTGGAAGATAGTTGTCCTTTATTACTCTGCCAGTTTGTGAATTGCTCTGCCCTATAGCTCCATTTTTTAACTCGTTTTTTGTGAGCTGAACGCAAGTCCCATATTTTGGTTTAGGACCTATACTGGTTCCGGGTGGGTGGCTGAGACTTTGGTTAATTCTTCTTCCTCCCGGGAAAAAAGAGTGACATGTGCCCGTCCAAATGCCTCACAGCTACTCTCTCTTTTGTTCTCCCTCTTCCCTTTCATCCTTTGCCAAATTGGCAACCTGTGCGAATCAAGCTGTTAAAGGTGCTGTCGCTCCAAGTTGGGAGATTGATAGTAAAGCAGTTAGTAAGTGAAATTGGAGCACGAGGAGAGGGACTATTCGTTGAGATTTAGAAACCTTTCGTATTCACAGTGTGTCCATTCTCTAGGATTCCCATACATGTTATAGCTGTAGTAATATTCCCTACAAACTGGAGAGTTGGGACCCATGGAATGGGTGCCATGCATTATTGCTTTAAAGGGTCTGCATTTGCTCACGAATCTCACCAATCCTCTCAGTCCCATGTGTCCAGCCTTATGCCACCTCCAGCTGTCGTTATAGATAGGGTCATTCCAAGTTTCATCAGAGACCCTGAAGGAATTGTAAAGAATTTCGCTGTTTTTTTGTTTTGTTTTTGAGATTCCTTTTTACAGTGGGTTTGAGCTGATTCTCGCTGCCATGTTTATGCCAGTCTACACACACTTGATTCCCTTACGGAGACATATCAATACATAGGTTTTAAGATTCTTACTAGTCAGATATATTCCTCTGCGGGAAATATGGGGTTTTGAGTCCCTTTCACTGAGGAAGGTGTAGGTCTTGTCTATTCCATAGTTGGTTTTTGGAACGGTACCTGTGCTTATATCAACCTCTGGTTTTATGCATCACCCCACATCTCCTTCCCCCTTAAGCAGGCATAAGAGTGTTTTCTAAATGTGAGACTCTGTTTTCTTTCCTAACTTAGTTCATGTGTAGCCATGTTTACAGGATCTTCATAAGTGATATCTTATGATAAGCTTCTTTTTCTGTGTGACTTATTTCACTTAGAATCATTGTACCTGAATCCACTCATTTTGCTGCTACTGGTCATATGATATTGATTCCATGGCTGAGGGATATTCCCTCGTACGTAAGTACCACAAATTTTTCAACCATTTTTATATTTCCTGGGATATTAAGGTGTACCCAAGTTGAGGTTCTTGTAAGCAGTGCATTCCTAAATTTTGGGGTGGCTCTGTCTTATTGATTTTCAGTTTTCCCAATATATATTCCCTAGACTGGAAGTGCCCTTGGCTCTGTAGCTCTGTTGTTTACTTGTTTTAGGGAACACAATGCACTCCTCCAGAGAGGCAGTTGGCAATTTACATCCCGCCCATCAGCATAACAAGGCTCCCTGTTCTCCAGGGCGTGTCTTGAATTTCTGGTTTTTACCCTTTTTGTGGATGTCCCTTTTGACTGGTGTGAAGTGATACTTATTTGTAGTGCAGACTTACATTGTCCACTTGCTTGCTTGGCCAAAATGGGCGTATGCGTTTTCTCCTGAATATACTCAGGAGAAAACGCATACGCCCTTTTTGGACCAGTGCATCATTGTCGAAGTTTTGCCCCTCTTCCTGTGCTTTAAAGGTGATTTCAACGTACCTCTTGAAATCTGTTTCCTGCTATTCTGCCTCACTTTCAAGTCCGCCTCGTTGCCTTCCCTCAACAGATTTTTGGACGATAGTTGTCCTTTATTACTCTGCCAGTTTGTGAATTGCTCTGCCCTATAGCTCCATTTATTACCTCGTTTTTTGTGAGCTGAACGCAAGTACCATATTTTGGTTTAGGACCTATACTGGTTCCCGGTGGGTGGCTGAGACTTTGGTTAATTCTTCTTCCTCCCCGGAAATAAGAGTGACATGTGCCAGTCCAAATGCCTAACAGCTACTCTCTCTTTGGTTCACCCTCTTCCCTTTAATCCTTTGCCAAATTGGCAACCTGTGCGAACCAGGAGGTTAAAGGTGCTGTCTCTCCAAGTTGGGAGATTGATAGTAAAGCAGTTAGAAAGTGAAACTGGAGCACCAGGAGAGGGACTATTCGTTGAGATTTAGAAACCTTTCGTATTCACAGTGTGTCCATTCTCTAGGTTTCCCATACATGTTATAGCTGTAGTAATATTCCCTACAACCTGGAGAGTTGGGAGCCATGGAATGGGTGCCATGCATTATTGCTTTAAAGGGTTTGCATATGCTCACGAATCTCACCAATCCTCTCAGTCCCATGTGTCCAGCCTTATGCCACCTCCAGCTGTCATTGTAGATAGGGTCATTCCAATTTTCATCAGAGACCCTGAAGTAATTGTAAAGAATTTCGCTGTATTTTTGTTTTGTTTTAGGAATTCTTTTTATAGTGGGTTTCAGCTGATTCTCGCTGCCATCTTTATGCCAGTCTAGACACACTTGATTCCCTTACGGAGACATATCAATACATAGGTTTTAAGATTCTTACTAGTCAGTTATATTCCTCTGCATGAAATATGGGGTTTTGAGTCCCTTTCACTGAGGAAGGAGTAGGTCTTGTCTATTCCATACTTGGTTTTTGGACCGGTACCAGTGCTTATATCAACCTCTGGTTTTATGCATCACCCCACCTCTCCTTCCCCCTTAAGCAGGCATAAGAGTGTTTTCTAAAAGTGAGACTCTCTTCTCTTTCCTAACTCAGTTCATGTGTAGCCATGTTTACAGGATCTTCATAAGTGATATCTTATGATAAGTTTCTTTTTCTGTGTGACTTATTTCACTTAGAATCATCGTACCTGAATCCACTCATTTTGCTGCTACTGGTCTTGTGACATTGATTTCAAGGCTGAGGGATATTCCATCGTACGTAATACCACAATTTTTCGAAACATTTTTATCTTTCCTGGGATACTTAAATTGTACCCAAGTTGAGGTTCTTGTAAGCAGTGCAGCCCTAAATTTGTGGGTGGCTCTGTCTTATTGATTTTCAGTTTTCCCAAGGTATATTCCGTAGACTGGAAGTGCCCTTGGCTCTGTAGCTCTGTTGTTTACTTGTTTTACGGAACACAATGCACTCCTCCAGTGAGGCAGTTGGCAATTTACATCCCGCCCATCAGCATAACAAGGCTCACTGTTCTCCAGGGCCTGTCTTGCCTCTCTGGTATTTACACATTTTTTGGATATCCCTTTTGACCAGTGGGAAGTGATAATTCTTTGTAGTGCAGATTTGCATTGCCCGCTTGCTTGCTTGGCCAGAAAGGGCGTATGCGTTTTCTCCTGCATATATTCAGGAGAAAACGCATACGCCCTTTTTGGCCAAGTGCATCATTGTCGAAGTTGTGCCCCTCTTCCTGTGCTTTACAGACGATTCCAACGTACCTCTTGAAATCTGTTTCCTGCTATTTGGCCTCACTTTCAAGTCTGCTTCGTTGCCTTCCCTCAACAGATTTCTGGACGATAGTTGGCTTTTATTACTATGCCTAATTGTGAATTGCTCTGCCGCTGAGCTCCATTTTTCAACTCGTTTTTTGTGAGCTGAATGCAAGTCCAAAGTTTTGTTTCAGGAGCTATACTGGTTCCCAGTGTGTGGTTGAGACTTTGGTTAATTCTTCTTCCTGCCGGGAAATTAGAGTGACATATGCCCGTCCAAGTGCCTAACAGCTACTCTCTCATTGGTTCTCCCTCTTCCCTTTCATCCTCTCCCAAATTGTCAAACTGTGAGAACCAGGAGGTTAAAGGGGCTGTCTGTACAATTTGGGAGATTGATAGTAAAGCAGTTGGAAAGTCAAACCGGAGAACCAGGAGAGGGACTATTCGTTGAGTTTTAGAAACCTTTCGTATTCACAGTGTGTCCATTCTCTAGGTTTCCCGTACATGTTATAGCTGTAGTAATAATCCCTTCAACCTGGAGACTTGGAACCCATGGAATGGGTGCCATGCATTATTGCTTTAAAGGGTCTGCAATTGTTCACCCAATCTCACCAATCCTCTCAGTCCCAAGTGTCCAGCCTTATGCCACATCGAGCTGTCATTGTAGACAGGGACATTCCAGGTTTCATCAGAGACCCTGAAGGAATTGAAAAGAATTTCCCTGTTTTTTTGTTTTGTTTTTGAAATTCCGTTTTATAGTGTCTTTGAGCTGATTCTCGCTGCCATGTTTATGCCAATCTAGACACACTTGATTCCCTTATGGAGACATATCAATACATGGATTTTAAGATTCTTACTAGTCAGATATATTCCTCTGAGGGAAATATGGGGTTTTGAGACCCTTGCACTGAGGATGGTGTAGGTAGGTCTTGTCTATTCCATAGTTGGTTTTTGGAACGGTACCTGTGCTTATATCAAACTCTGGTTTTATGCATCACCCCACCTCTCCTTCCCCCTTAAGCAGGTATAAGAGTGTTTTCTAACTGTGAGACTCTATTCTCTTTCCTAACTCAGTTCATGTGTAGCCATGTTTACAGGATCTTCATAAGTGATATCTTATGATAAGATTCTTTTTCTGTGTGACTTATTTCACTTAGAATCATCGTACCTGAGTGCACTGATATTGCTGCTACTGGTCTTATGACATTGATTTCATGGCTGATGGATATTCCATCGTACGTAAGTACCACAATTTTTTGAACCATTTTTATCTTTCCTGGGATATTTAAGGTGTACCCAAGTTGAGGTTCTTGTAAGCAGTGCAGCCCTAAATTTGAGTGTGGCTCTGTCTTATTGATTTTCAGTTTTCCCAAGGTATATTCCCTAGACTGGAAGTGCCCTTGGCTCTGTAGCTCTGTTGTTTACTTGTTTTAGGGGACACAGTGCACTCCTCCAGATAGGCAGTTGGCAATTTACATCCCACCCATCAGCATAACAAGGCTCGCTGTTCTCCAGGGACTGTCTTGCCTTTCTGGTATTTACAAATTTTGTGGATGTCCCTTTTGTCAGGTGGGAAGTGATACTTCTTTGTAGTGCAGATTTGCATTGCCCGCTTGCTTGCTTGGCCAAAAAGGGCGTATGCATTTTCTCCTGCATATATTCAGGATAAAACGCATACGCCCTTTTTGGCCAAGTGCATCATTGTTGCAGTTGTACCCCTCTTCCTGTGCTTTACAGACGATTCCAACGTACCTCTTCAAATCTGTTTCCTGCTATTCAGCCTCAGTTTCATGTCCGCTTCGTTGCCTTCCCTCAACAGATTTCTTGACTATAGTTGGCCTTTATTACTCTGCCAGTTTGTGAATTGCTCTGCCACTGAGCTCCATTTATCAACTCGTTTTTTGTGAGCTGAATGCAAGTCCAATATTTTGGTTGAAAACCTATACTGCTTCCCTGTGGGTGGTTGCAACTTTGGTTAATTCTACTTCCTGCCGGGAAATTAGAGTGACATATGCCCGTCCAAATGCCTAACAGCTACTCTATCATTGGTTCTCCCTCTTCCCTGTCATCCTCTGCCAAATTGGCAACCTGTGAGAACCAGGAGGGTAAAGGGGCTGTCTCTCCAAGTTGGGAGGTTGATAGTAAAGCAGTTGGAAAGTCAAACTGGAGCACCAGGAGAGGGAATATTCGTTGAGTTTTAGAAACCTTTCGTATTCACAGTGTGTCCATTCTCTAGGTTTCCTGTACATGTTATAGCTGTAGTAATATTCCCTTCAACCTGGAGAGTTGGGACCCATGGAATGGGTGCCATGCATTATTGCTTTAAAGGGTCTGCATTTGCTCACCCAATCTCACCAATCCTCTCAGTCCCAAGTGTCCAGCCTTATGCCACATCCAGCTGTCATTGTAGACATGGTCATTCCGCGTTTCATCAGAGACCCTGAAGGAATTGTAAAGAATTTCCCTGTTTTTTTGTTTTGTTTTTGAAATTCCTTTTTATAGGGGGTTTGAGATGATTCTCGCTGCCATGGTTATGGCTCTTTAGACTCACTTGATTCCCTTACAGAGACATATCAATACATAGGTTTTAAGATTATTAATAGTCAGATACATTACTCTGCGGGAAATATGGGGTTTTGAGTCCCTTTCACTGAGGAAGGTATAGGTAGGTCTTGTCTATTCCATAGTTGGTTTTTGGAACGGTACCTGTGCTCTAATAAAACTCTGGTTTATGCATCACCCCACCTCTCCTTCCTCCTTAAGCAGGCATAAGAGTTTTTTCTAAATGTGAGAGTCTGTTCTCTTTCCTAACTCAGTTCATGTGTAGCCATGTTTACAGGATCTTCATAAGTGATATCTTATGATAAGCTTCTTTTTCTGTGTGACTTATTTCACTTAGAATCATCGTACCTGAATCCACTCATTTTGCTACTAATGGTCTTATGACATTGATTTCATGGCTGAGGGATATTCCATCGTACGTAAGTACCACAATTTTTTGAACCATTTTTATCTTTCCTGGGATATTTAAGGTATACCCAAGTTGAGGTTCTTGTAAGCAGTGCAGCCCTAAATTTGACGGTGGCTGTGATTTATTGATTTTCAATTTTCCCAAGGTATATTCCCTAGACTGGAAGTGCCCTTGGCTCTGTAGCTCTGTTGTTTACATGTTTTTGGAAACACAATGCACTCCTCCAGAGAGGCAGTTGGCAATTTACATCCGGCCCATCAGCATAACAAGGCTCCCTGTTCTCCAGGGCCTGTCTTGCCTTTCTGGTATTTACACATTTTGTGGATGTCTCTTTTGACTGGTGGGAAGTGATACTTCATTGTAGTGCAGATTTGCATTGCTTGCTTGCTTGCTTGGCCAAAAAGGGCGTATGCGTTTTCTCCTGCATATATTCAGGAGAAAATGCATACGCCCTTTTTGGCCAAGTGCATCATTGTCGAAGTTGTGCCCCTCTTCCTGTGCCTTACAGGTGATTCCAACGTACCTCTTAAAATCTGTTTCCTGCTATTCTGCCTAGCTTTCAAGTCCGCCTCGTTGCCTTCCCTCAACAGATTTTTGGATGAGAGTTGTCCTTTATTACTTTGCCCGTTTGTGAATTGCTGTGCCCTTGAGCTCCATATTTCAACTCATGTTTTGTGAGCTGAACGCATGTGCAAAATTTTGGTTCAGGACCTATACTGGTTCCCGGAGGGTGGTTGCAAATTTGGTTAATTCTTCTTCCTGCCGGGAAATAAGAGTGACATATGCCCGTCCAAATGCCTAACAGCATCTCTCTCATTGGTTCTCCCTTTTCCCTTTCATCCTCTGCCAAATTGGCAAACTGTGAGAACCAGGAGGTTAAAGGCCCTGTCTCTCCAAGTTGGGAGATTGATAGTAAAGCACTTGGAAAGTAAAACCGGAGCACCAGGAGAGGGACTATTCGTTGAGTTTTAGAAACCTTTCGTATTCACAGTGTGTCCATTCTCTAGGTTTCCCGTACATGTTATAGCTGTAGTAATATTCCCTTGAACCTGGAGAGTTCTGACCCATGGAATGGGTGCCATGCATTATTGCTTTCAAGCGTCTGCATTTGCTCACCCAAACTCACCAATCCTTTCAGTCCCAAGTGTCTAGCCTTATGCCACATCCAGCTGTCATTGTAGACAGGGTCATTCCAGGTTTCATCAGAGACCCTGAAGGAATTGTAAAGAATGTCCCTCTTTTTTTGTTTTGTTTTTGAAATTCCTTTTTATAGTGTGTTTGAGCTGATTCTCGCTGACATGTTTATGCCAGTCTAGACACACTTGATTCCCTTACGTAGACATATCAATACATAGGTTTTTAGTTTCTTACTAGTCAGATATATTCCTCTGCGGGAAATATGGGGTTTTGAATCCCTTTCACTGAGGAAGGTATAGGTAGGTCTTGTCTATTCCATAGTTGGTTTTTGGAATGGTACCTGTGCTTATATCAAACTCTGGTTTTATGCATCACCCCACCTCTCCTTCCCCCTTAAGCAGGCATAAGAGTGTTTTCTAAATGTGAGACTCTGTTTTCTTTCCTAACTCAGTTCATGTGTAGCCATGTTTACAGGATCTTCATAAGTGATATCTTATGATAAGCTTCTTTTCCTGTGTGACTTATTTTATTTAGAATCACCGTACCTGAATCCTCTCATATTGATGCTACTGGTCTTATGACATTGATTTCATGGCTGAGGGATATTCCATCGTACGTAAGTACCTCAGTTTTTGGAACCATTTTTATATTTCCTGGGATATTTAAGGTGTACCCAAGTTGAGGTTCTTGTAAGCAGTGCAGCCCTAAATTTGGGGGTGGCTCTGTCTTATTGATTTTCAGTTTTCCCAAGGTATATTCCGTAGACTGGAAGTGCCCTTGGCTCTGTAGCTCTGTTGTTTACTTGTTTTACGGAACACAATGCACTCCTCCAGTGAGGCAGTTGGCAATTTACATCCCGCCCATCAGCATAACAAGGCTCACTGTTCTCCAGGGCCTGTCTTGCCTCTCTGGTATTTACACATTTTTTGGATGTCCCTTTTGACCAGTGGGAAGTGATAATTCTTTGTAGTGCAGATTTGCATTGCCCGCTTGCTTGCTTGGCCAGAAAGGGCGTATGCGTTTTCTCCTGCATATATTCAGGAGAAAATGCATACGCCCTTTTTGGCCAAGTGCATCATTGTCGAAGTTGTGCCCCTCTTCCTGTGCTTTACAGACGATTCCAACGTACCTCTTGAAATCTGTTTCCTGCTATTCTGCCTCGCCTTCAAGTCCGCCTCGTTGCCTTCCCTCAACAGATTTTTGGACGATAGTTGTCCTTTATTACTCTACCTGTTTGTGAATTGTTGTGCACTGAGCTACATTATTTAACTCGTTTTTTTTGTGAGCTGAATGCACGGCCAATATTTTGGTTCAGGACCTATACTGGTTCCCGGTGGGTGGCTGAGGCTTTGGTTATTTCTTCTTCTTCCCGCGAAGTAAGAGTGACATGTGCCCGTACAAATGTCTAACAGCTACTCTCTCACTGGTCTCCATCTTCCCTTTCATCCTCTGCCAAATTGGCAACCTGTGCGAACCAGGAGGTTAAAGGTGCTGTCTCTCCAACTAGGGAGATTGTTAGTAAAGCAGTTGGAAATTCAAATGGGAGCACCATGAGAGGGACTATTCGTTGAGTTTTAGAAACCTTTCGTATTCACTCTGTGTCCATTCTCTAGTGTTCCCGTACATATTATAGCTGTAGTAATATGACCTTTAACCTGGCCTGTTGGGACCCATGGAATGGGTGCCACACATTATTCCTTTAAAGGGTCTACATTTGCTTACCCAATCTCACCAATCCTCTCAGTCCCAAGTGTCCAGCCTTATGCCTCATCCAGCTGTCATTTTAGATAGGGTCATTCCAGGTTTCATCAGCAACCCTGAAGGTATTGTGTAAGAATTGTTCTGTTTTTATGTTTTGTTTTGAATTTCATTTTTATATTGGGTTTGAGCTGATTCTCCCTGCCATGTTTATGTCATACTAGACACACTTAGTTACCTTACGGAGACATATCAATACATAGGTTTTATAATTCTTACTAGTCAGATATATTTCTCTGGGGGGAATAGGGATGTTGAGTTCCATTCACTGAGGAAGGAGTAGGGCTTGTCGCTTTTGTTTTTGGATTATGGAACGGTATATTTGCTAATATCAATCTTTTGTTTTGTGCATCTCCCCACCTGTCTTTCCCCTTAAGCTAGCGTTAGAGTGTTTTCTAAATCTGAGACTCTGTTCTCTTCCCTAAATCAGTTCATATGTAGCCATGTTTACATTCCCTTCATAAGTGATATATTATGTCAGAATGCACCATGGCCCTTGTCATAATAATGCTTCATGACCCCTGTCATCACAATGATCCATGCCCTGTTTATCAAAATGCTCCATGTCCCTTGTCATCAAAATTCTCCACGTACTTGTCATCACAATGCTACATGACACTTCTCATCAAAATGTTACATGCTCTTGTCATCACAATTCTCCATTCTCTTGACATTGCAATGCTCCATGCCCTTGTCATCACAATGCTCCATGCCTTTGTCATCACATTGCTCCATGACCCCTGTCATCACATTGCTCCCTAACACCTGTCATCACAATGCTTCATGCCCCTTGTCATTACAGTGCTCCATGATGCTCGACATCAAAATTACCCAAGGTCTTCTCATCACAATGCTCCACGGTTTTGCCATCACCATGCTCCATGCCTTGTCATCTCAACTCTCAATGTCCCTTGTCCTCACAATTCTCCACGTCCTTGTCATTACAGTGCTCCATGGCACTTCACATCTCAATGTTATATGCTCTTGTCATCACAATACTCCATGCACTTGTCATTGCAATGCTCCATGACACCTGTCATAGGAAGCTCCATGCGCTTTCCATCAAAATGCTTCACGACCAGGGAATTAAAATTCTCAATGGCCCTTGATATCACAATGCTCCAGGCCTTTGTCATCACAATGCTCCTTTACTTTGTCACAACAATCCTCCATAACAATTGGCATCACAATGCTCCATGATATTGTCATCATACTGGAACATGACATATTTCATCACAATGCTCCCTGACACCTTTCTTCACAATAATCCATGACCTTGTCATCACAGTGCTCCATGACCTTGTCATCACAATGTGCCATGCCCATTCTTATCACAATAATCCAAGAAACTTTTCAGACCAATGCTCCATGACACTTTTCATCACAATGCTCCATGAACGCTGTCATCAAAATGCACCATGCCCATCATCATAATGCTTCATGCTATTGTCATCACAATGAAATCAAAAAGCTCCATGACATCTGTCACCACAATGCTGCAAACCCTTGTGATCACAATGTCCCATAACACTTGTCATCACAATGCCCCATGACGCTGGTGACCACAGTTATCCATGGGCTTCTCATCACAATGCACCATGACTTTTGTCAACACAATGTTCAATACCCTTGTCAACACAATGCTCTCTGACTATTGACCTCAGTATGCACCGTGCACTCTTTCATGGCAAGGCTCCATGCCTATTTCATCACAATGATCCATGCCCTTTTCATCAAAATGTTCCAAGACACCTGTGATCACAATGCTCCTTGCACTTGCCATCACAAAGCTCCATGACGGATGTCATCAGAATGCTCCATGGCCTTCTCATCATAATGTTCCATGCCCTTGTCATCACAATGCTCCAAGACCCCTGTAATCAAAATGATCCCTGCGACTTTTCATCAGAATGCTCCATGAGACTTGTCATCACAAGGTTCCATGGTCTTCACATCACAGTGCTCCAGGACCTTGTCATCACAGTGCTCCATTCCCTTGTCATCACAATGCTCCATGACCCCTGTCATCACAATAATCCATGAATATTTTCAGCCCAATGCTCTACGAAATTATCATCACAATGCTCCATAGCCCATATCACCAAAATGCTCCATGACCACTGTCATCAAAACACTCCATGACACCTGACAACACAATGATCCGGGACAATTGTCATCACAATGCTACATTCCCTTGTCATCACAATGCTCCATGACCCCTGTCATCACAACACTCCATGAACATTTTCAGCCCAGTGCTCCATGACCCTTGTCATCACAATGATCCATGCCCTTTTCATCCCAATGCTCCATGACCCCTGTATTCACAATGCTCAGTAACGCTTGTCATCACAGTGTTCCATGACACCTGTCATCACAATGCTCCATGCCTTTGTCAGCAAAATGCTACATGACCTTGTCATTACAATGCTCTATGCGCTTGTCATCACAATACTCCATTTCCATTGTCATCACAATCCTCCATGAACATTGGGATCACATTGCTTCCTGCCATTGTCAGCACAATGCTCCATGCTCCTTGAAATCAAAATGATCCATGACCTCTGTCATCACAATGCTCCAAAACCTTGTGATCACAATGTTCCATAACACTTGTCATCCCAACGCTCCATGATGCCTGTCATCACAATACTCCATGCCCTTTTCATCCCAATGCTCCATGACCTTTGTCATCACAATTCTCAATACACTTGTCATCACAATGCTCCCTGACACTTGTCATCAGAATGCTCCTTGAAACCTGTCACGAAAAGGCTCCATGCCGTTTTCATCACAATGCCCCATGCCGTTTTCATCACAATGGTCCAGGCCATTTGCATCAAAATCCTCCACAAGCTTGTCATCAGAATGCTCCATGACCCTTGTCATCACAATGCTCCATGCACTTGTCAGCACAATGCTCCCTGACCCTTGTCATCACAATGCTCCAAGCCATTGTCATCACAATGCTCCATTACATTTGTCATCAGAATTATCCATGACACTTGGCTTCACAATGCTCCATGCCATTGTCATCACAATGGGCCATTCCAAATGTCATTGCAATAATCCATGAAACATATTAGACCAATGTTCCATGCCCTTGTCATCACAATGCTCCATGCCCTTGTTATCACAATGCTCCATGACCCCTGTCATCACAATGCTCCGTGACTCCTGTCATCACAATGCTTCATGACCTTTGTCATCACAATGGTCCATGCCGTCGTCATCAACAGTCTCTGACCATTTTAACCACAATGCTCCATGAAATTTTCATCACAGTGCTCTTTGACCCTTGTCATCACAATGCTCCATGCGCTTGTCAGCACAATGCCTCATGACACGTCATCACAGTGCACCATGCGCTTGTCATCACAGTGCTCCACAATCTTGTCATCACAATGCTCCTTAAAATTTGTCATCACAATGCTCCATGCACTTCTCATCAAAATGCCCTCTCACCACTGATATCACAATGCTACATCACTATTTGTCACAATACTCCTTCACCCCTGTCATCACAATGTTCCATGACTCCTGTCATCCCAATGCTACATGCACTTATCATCACAGTGTTCGTTGACCCATGACATCACAATGTTCCATAACACCTGTCATCAAAATGTTCCATGACACTTTTCATCAAATTGCTCCATGACCCTGTCATCAGAATGCTCCAAGCCCTTCTCATCACAATGCACAACAACCTTGCCATCAAAATGTTCCCTGACTTTTGTCATCACAAAGATCCATGACCCTTGGCATCACAATGCTCCATGTCATTGTCATCACAATGCCCAATGAACGCTCTCATCACATTGCTCCATGCCCTTGTCTTCACAAAGCTCCATGACACATGTCATCAGAATGCTCCATGTCCTTCTCATAACAATGCTCCATGCCCTTGCCATCACAATGCTCAATTACACCAGTCATCACAATGCTCCATGACCCCTGCCATCACGATGTTTCATGGCCTTGTCATCACAAAGCTCCATGACACTTCTCATCACAATGCTCCAAGAACCCTGTAATCACAATGCTGTATGCCCCTTTTCATCTCAATTATCCATGAACACTGTCATCACAATGCACCATTACCATCATCATAATGCTTCATGCTATTGTCATCACAATGAAATCAAAATGCTCCATGACCTCTGTCATAACAATGCTCCAAACCCTTTTTATCACAATATTCCCTATCACTTGTCATCACAATGCCCCATGACACTCGTCATCACAATTATCAATGGTCTTCTCATCAAAATGCTCAATACACTTGTCATCAAAATGCTCCCTGACACTTGTTGTCTGTATGCTCCTTGAACCCTCTCATGACAAGGCTCCATGCCTTTTTCATCACAATGATCCATGCCCTTTTCATCACAGTTCTCCAAAACCCATGTAATCACAATGCTCCTTGCCGTTTTCATCACAGAGCTCAATGACGCATGCCATCAGAATGCACCTTGGTCTTCTCCTCACAATGCTCCATGCCCTTGTCATCACAACGTTCCATTACCCCTGACATCACAATGTTCATTAACCCCTGTCATCAAAATGCTCCATGACGCTTTTCGTCCCAAAGCTCCAAGACCCCTGACATCACAATGTTCTATAACCCCTGCCATCAAAATGTTCCATTACACTTTTCATCAAATTGCTGCATGACCAGGTCATCAAAATGCTCCCTGCCCTTCTCATCATAATGCTCCATGCCCTTGTCATTACCATCCTGAATGACCCATGTATCACAGTGCTCCGTGCCCTTGTCATCACAATGCTCCATGCCCACTCTCATCACAATAATCCATGAAATATTTCAGACCAATGTTCCATGCCCTTCTCATCAAAATGCTCCATTAACCCTGTCATAACAATGCACAATGACCCTTGCCAACAAAATGTTCCACGGCCTAGTCATCACAAGGTTCCATGACACTTGTCATCACAATGCTTAAGACACCTTAAATCACAATGCTCCATGACCTTGTCATCACAAAGCTCCATGACGCATGTCATCAGAAGGTTTCATGGCCTTTTCATCACAATGCTCCATGCCCTTGTCATCACAATGCTCCATGACAGTTGTAATCACAATGCTCCATGCCCCTTTTCATCTCAATGCTCCCTGAACCCTGTCATCACAATGCACCATGCCCATCATCATAATGCTTCAGGCTATTGTCATCACAGTGAAATCAATATTCTCCATGACCTCTGTCATCATAATGCTCCAAACACTTGTGATCACAATGTTCCATAACACTTATTATCACAACACCCCATGACGCTCATCATCACCATTATCCATGGTCTTCTCATCACAGTGCTCCATGATCTTTGTCATCACAATGCTCAATACACTTGTCGTCACAATGCTCCCTGACACTTGTCGTCAGTATGCTCCTTGAACCCTGTCATGACATGGTTCCATGCCTTTTTCATAACAATGATCAATGCCCTTTTCATCACAATGCTCCAAGATCCCTGTAATCACAATGCTCCATGCACATCTCATCAAAATGCTCTCTCACCAGAGATATCACAATGTTCCATCACTAGTCATCACAATACTCCCTCACCCCTGTAATCGCAATGTTCCATGACCCTGTCATCACACTGCTACATTCCCTTATCAGCACAATGTTCCATGACCCCTGACATCACAATGTTCCATAACCCCTGTCATCAAAATGCTCCATGACCCTTTTCTTCCCAAAGTTCCAAGAACCCTGACATCACAATGTTTTATAACCCCTGCCATCAAAATATTCCTTTACACTTTTCATCAAATTGCTGCATGACACGGCCATCAAAATGCTCCCTGCCTTTCTCATCACAATGCACCATGCCCTTGTCATCAAAATGCTCCATGACTTGTCATCACAAACTCCACGACCCTTGGCATCACAATGCTCCATGTCATTGTCATCACAATGCTCCATGAACCCTCTTATCACATTGCTCCATGCCCTTGTCATCACAAAGCTCCCTGATACTTGTCATCACAATGCTCGATGCCCTTCTCATCACAATGCTCCATGCCTTTGTCATTACAATCCTGCATGACCCATGTATCACAGTGCTCCGGGCCCTTGTCATCACAATACTCCATGCCCACTCTCATCACAATAATCCATGAAATATTTCAGATCAATGTTCCATGTCCTTCTCACCAAAATCTTGCATTACCCCTGTCATAAAAATGCACCATGACCTTTGCCATCAAAATGTTCCAAGGCCTAGTCATCACAAGGTTCCATGACACTTGTCATCACAATGTTTAGGACCACTGAAATCACAATGCTCCATGCCCTTGTCATCACAAAGCTCCATGACGCATGTCATCAGTATGTTCCATGGCCTTCTCATCACAATGCTCCATGCCCTTGTCATCACAATGTTACAAGACCCTTGTAATCACAATGCTCCATGCCCCTTTTCATCTCAATGCTCCATGAAACCTGTCATCACAATTCACCATGCCTATCATCATAATGTTTCAGGCTATTGTAATCACAATGAAATCAATATTCTCCATGAACTCTGTCATCATAATGCTCCAAACCCTTGTGATCACAATGTTCCATAATACTTATCATCACAACACCCCATGATGCTGATCATCACAATTATCCATGGTCTTCTCATCACAATGCTCCATGATCTTTGTCATCACAATGCTCAATACACTTGTCATCACAGTGCTCCCTGACACTTGTCGTCAGTATGCTCCTTGAACCCTGTCATGACAAGGCTCCATGCATTTTTCATAACAATGATCCATGCCCTTTTTATCACAATGCTCCAAGATGCCTGTAATCACAAGGTTCCATGCCGTTGTCATCACAAAACTCCATGACACATGTCATCAGAATGCTCCATGGCCTTCTCATCACAATGCTCCATGCACTACTCATCACAATGCTCCATGGCCAATATCATCACAATGCTCCATGACCACTGTCATCACAACACTCCATGACACCTGACAACACAATGATCTGGGACTCTTGTCATCACAATGCTCCATTCCCTAGTCATCACAATGCTTCATGACCTCTGTCATCACAACACTCCATGAACTTTCTCAGCCCAGTGCTCCATGACCCTTGTCATCACCATGCTCCGTGACGCTTATCATCACAGTGCTCCATGACACATGTCATCACAATGCTCCATGTCTTTGTCAGCAAAATGCTACATGACATTGTCATTACAATGCTCTATGTGCTTGTCATCACAGTACTCTATTTCCATTGTCTTCACAATCCTCCATGAACCTTGGGATCACATTGCTTCATACCCCTGTCATCAAAATGCTCCATGCTCCTTGAAATCAAAATGATCCATGACGTCTGTCATCACAATGCTCCAAGCCCTCGTGATCACAATGTTCCATAACACTAGTCATCACAATGCTCCATGATGCCTGTCATCACAATACTCCATGCCCTTTTCATCCCAATGCTCCATGACCTTTGCCATCACAATTCTCAATACACTTGTCATCACAAAGCTCCCTGACACTTGTCATCAAAATGCTCCTTGAACCCTGTCACGAAAAGGCTCCATGCCTCTTTCATCACAATGCCCCATGCCATTTTCATTTCAATGCTCCATGCCATTGTCATCAAAATACTCCACAAGCTTGTCATCAGAATGCTCCATGACCTTTGTCATCACAGTTCTACTTGCACTTGTCAGCAAAATGTTCCCTGACCCTTGTCATCACAATGCTCCATTACCTTTGTCATCAGAATCTTCCATGACACTTGGCATCACAATGCTCCATGCCATTGTCATCACATTGGGCCATTACATATGTCATCACAATGCTCCCTGACACCTGTCTTCACAATACTGCATGACCTGGTCATCACAATGCTCCATGCCCTTGTCATCACAATGCGAAATTCCAACTGTCATCACAATAATCCATGAAACTTATTAGACCAATGTTCCATGCCCTTGTCATCACAATGCTCCATGCGCTTGTCATCACAAAACTCCATGACGCATGTCATCAGAATGCTCCATGGCTTTCTCATCACATTGCTCCATGCCCTAGTCAGCACATTGCTCCAAGAACCCTGTAATCACAATGCTCCATGCCTCTTTTAATCACAATGCTCCATGAGATTTGTCATCAAAAGTCTCCATGGTCTTTTCATCACAATGCTCCAGGAACTTGTCATCTCCATGCTCCATTCCCTTGTCATCATAATGCTCCATGACCAATGTCATCACAACACTCCATGACACCTGACAACACAATGATCCTTGACACTTGTCATCACAATTCTCCATTCCCTAGTCATCACAATGCTGCATGACCCGTGTCATCACAACACTCCATGAACATTTTCAGCCCAGGGCTCCATGACACTTGTCATCACAATATTCCATGCCCTTGTCATCCCAATGGTCCATGACCCCTATATTCACAAAGCTCCGTGACGCTTGTCATCACAGTGCTCCATGACACATGTCATCACAATGTTCCATGCCACTGTCCGCAAAATGCTACATGACATTGTCATTACAATGCTCTATGCGCTTGTCATCACAATACTCCATTTCCATTGTCATCACAATCCTCCATGAACATTGGGATCACATTGCTTCATGCCCTTGTCATTACAATGCTCCATGCTCCTTGAAATCAAAATGCTCCATGACCTCTGTCATAACAATGCTCCAAACTCTTGTGATCACTGTATTCCATAACAATTGTCATCACAATGCCCCATGACGCTCGTCATCAGAATTATCAATGGTCTTCTCATCACAGTTCTCCATGACCTTTGTCATCACAATGCTCAATACACTTGTCATCAAAATGCTCCCTGACACTTCTTGTCTGTATGCTCCTTGAATCCTGTCATGACAAGGCTCCATGCCTTTTTCATCAAAATGATCGATGTCCTTTTCTTCACAATGCTCCATGAACGATGTAATCTCAATGCTCCATGCACTTGTCATCAGAAAACTCAATGATATATGCCATCAGAATGCTCCTTGGTCTTCTCCTCTCAATGCTCCATGCCCTTGTCATCACAATGTTCCAAGAAACCTGTAATCACAATGCTCCATGCCCTTGTCATCAAAAAACTCCAGGACGCATGTCATCAGAATGCTCCATGGCATCTCATCAAAATGCTCCATGCCCTAGTCATCACAGTGCTCCAAAACCCCTGTAATCACAATGCTCCATGCCCCCTTTTCATCAGAATTCTCCATGAGACTTGTATTCACAACTCTCCATGGTCTTCTCATCACAATGCTCCAGGACCTTGTCATCACCATGCTCCATTCCCTTGTCATCAATATGCTCCATGACCCCTGTCATCACAATAATCCATGAACAATTTCAGCCCAATGCTCCACGACCTACTCATCAGAATGCTCCATGGCCAATATCTTCACAATGCTCCATGACCACTGTCATCACAACACTCCATGAACATTTTCAGCCCAGTGCTCCATGACCCTTGTCATCACAATGATCCATGCCCTTGTCATCCCAATGCTCCATGACCCCTGTATTCACAATGCTCCGTGACGCTTGTCATCACAGTGCTCCATGACACATGTCATCACAATGCTCCATGCCTTTGTCAGCAAAATGCTACATGACCGTATCATTACAATGCTCTATGTGCTTGTCATTACAATACTCAATTTCTATTGTTATCACAATCCTCCATGAACATTAGGATCACATTGCTTCATAACATTGTCATCACAATGCTCCATGCTCCTTGAAATCAAAATGATCCATGACCTCTGTCATCACAATGCTCCAAACCCTTGTGATCACAATGTTCCATAACACTTGTCATCACAATGCTCCATGATGCCTGTCATCACAATACTCCATGCACTTTTCATCCCAATGCTCCATGTCATTTGTCATCACAATGCTCCCTGACACTTGTCATCAGAATGCTCCTTGAACCCTGTCACGAAAAGGCTCCATGCCTTTTTCATCACAATGTCCCATGCCGTTTTCATCACAATTCTCCATGCCATTGTCATCAAAATACTCCACAAGCTTGTCATCAGAATGCTCCATGACCTCTGTCATCACAATTCTCCATGCACTTGTCAGCACAATGCTCCTTGACCCGTGTCATCACAATGCTCCAAGCCCTTGTCATCACAATGCTCCATTAACTTTGTCATCAGAATCCTCCATGTCACTTGGCATCACAATGTTCCATGCCATTGTCATCACAACGGGCCATTATATATGTCATCACAATGATCCCTGACACCTCTCTTCTCAATACTGCATGACCTGGTCATCACAATGCTCTATGCCCTTGTCATCACAATGCGCCATTCCAAATGTCATCGCAATAATTCATGAATCTTATTAGACCAAAATTCCATGCCCTTGTCCTCACAACGCTCCATGCTCTTGTTATCACAATGCTCCATGACTCCTGTCATGACAATGCTCCGTGACTCCAGTCATCACAATGCTTCATGACCTTTGTCATCACAATGGTCCATGACCTCGTCATCAACAGTCTCTGTGACCATTTTAACCACAATGCTCCATGAACTTTCCATCACAATGCTCTTTGACCGTTGTCATCACAATGCTCCATTCCCCTGTCAGCACAATGCTCCATGATACATGTCATCACAATGGACCAGGCGCTTGTCATCACAGTGCTCCACTATCTTGTCATCACAATGCTCCTTAAAATTTGTCATCACAATGCTCCATGCACTTCTCAACAAAATGCTTTCTCACCACTGATATCACAATGCTACATCAGTATTTGTCAAAATACACCCTCACCCCTGTCATCACAATATTCCATGACTCCTGTCATCACAATGCTACATGCACTTATCATCACAATGTTCGATGACCCCTGACATCACAATGTTCCATAACACCTGTCATCAAAATGTTCCATGACACTTTTCATGAAATTGCTCCATGACCCAGTCATCAGAATGCTCCCTGCCCTTCACATCACAATGCACAACGCCCTTGCCATCAGATTGCTCCATGACTTTTGTCATCACAAAGATCCATGACCCTTGGCATCACAATGCTCCATTTCATTGTCATCACAATGCTGCATGAACGCTCTCATCACATTGCTCCATGCCCTTGTCTTCACAAAGCTCCATGACACATGTCATCAGAATGCTCCATGGCCTTCTCATCACAGTGCTCCATGACCTTGCCATCACAATGCTCCATTACCCCAGTCATAAAAATGCTCCATGACCCCTGCCATCACGATGTTCCATGGCCTTGTCATCACAAAGCTCCATGACCCTTCTCATCACAATGCTCCAAGAACCCTGATATCACAATGCTCTATGCCACTTTTCATCTCAATGATCCATGAACACTGTCATCACAATGGACCATGCCCATCATCATAATGATTCAAGCTATTGTCATCACAATGAAATCAAAATGCTCCATGACATCTGTCATAACAATGCTCAACACCCTTGTGATCACAATATTCCATAACACTTGTCATCACAATGACACATGACACTCGTCATCACAATTATCAATGGTCTTCTCATCACAATGCTACATGACTTTAGTCATCACAATGCTCAATGCACATGTCATCAAAATGCTCCCTGACACATGTTGTCTGTATGCTCCTTGAACCCTGTCATGACAAGGCTTCATGCCTTTATCATCACAATGCTCAATGCCCTTGTCATCACAATGTTCCAAGACCCCTGTAATCACAATGCTCCATGCCCTTGTCATCAAAAAACTCCATGATGCATGTCATCAGAATGCTCCATGGCCTTCTCACCACAATGCTCCATGCCCTAGTCATCACAATGCTCCAAGACCCCTGTAATCACAATGTTCCATGTCCCTTTTCATCAGAATGCTCCATGAGACTTGTCATCACAATTCTCCATGGTTTCTCATCACAATGCTCCAGGAACTTGTCATCACCATGCTCCATTCCCTTGTCATCACAATGCTCCATGAACCCTGTCATCACAATAAACCATGAATATTTTCAGCCCAATGCTCCACGACCTACTCATCACAATGCCCCATGGCCAGTATCATCACAAGGCTCCATGACCACTGTCATCACAACACTCCATGACACCTGACAACACAATGATCTGGGACTCTTGTCATCACAATGCTCCATTCCCTAGTCATCACATTGCTCCATGACCCCTGTCATCACAACACTCCATGAACATTTTCAGCCCAGTGCTCCATGACCCTTGTCATCACAATGATCCATGCCCTTGTCATCACAATGGACCGTTACATATGTCATCACAATGCTCCCTGACACCTGTCTTCACAATACTGCATGACCTGGTCATCACAATGCTCCATGCCCTTGTCATCACAATGCGCCATTCCAACAGTCATCACAATAATCCATGAAACTTATTAGAGCAATGTTCCATGCCCTTGTCATCAAAATGCTCCATGCCCTTGTTATCACAATGCTCCATGACCCCTGTCATCACAATGATCCGTGACTCCAGTCATCACAATGCTTCATGACGATTGTCATCACAATGGTCCATGCCCTCGTCATCAGCAGTCTCTGTGACCTTTTTAACCACAATGCTCCATGAACTTTTCATCACAATGCTCTTTCACCGTTGTCCTCACAATGCTCTATGCCTTTCTCAGCACAATGCTCCATGACCTTTGTCATCACAATGCTCCATGCGCTTGTAAGCACAATGCTCCGTGACACATGTTATCACAATGCTCCATGACCCCTGTCATCACTATGCTCCGTGACTCCAGTCATCTCAGTGCTTCATAACGTTTGTCATCACAATGGTCCATGCCCGCGACACCACAAGGCTTTGTGACCTTTTTAACCACAATCATCCATAAACATTTCATCACAGTTCTCTGTGACCTTTGTCATTGCAATGCTCCATGTCATTGTCAGAACAGTGCTCCATGACCATAGTCTTCACAATGTGCCACTCGCATTTCATCACAACGGTTCACAACCTTGTCATTGCAATGCTCCATAAGCCTTGTAATCACAATGCTCCATGCACTTCTCATCAAAATGCTCTCTCACCAGAGATACCACAATGTTCCATCACTAGTCATCACAATACTCCCTCACCCCTGTAATCACAATGTTCCATGACCCTGTCATCACACTGCTACATCCCCTTACAATCACAATGTTCCATGACCCCTGTCAACAAAATGCTCCATGACCCTTTTCATCCCAAAGCTCCAAGACCCCTGACATCACAATGATCTATAACCCATGCGATCAAAATGTTCCATTACACTTTTCATCAAATTGCTGTATGACACGGTCCTCAAAATGCTCCCTGCCATTCTCATCACAATGCACCATGCCCTTTTCATCAAAATGCTCCATGACTTGTCATCACAAATCTCCATGACCCTTGGCATCACAATGCTCAATGTCATTGTCATCACAATGATCCATGAACATTCTCATCACATTGCTCCATGCCCTTGTCATCACAAATCTCCAAGACACTTTTCATCACAATGCTCGATGCCCTTCTCATCACAATGCTCCATGCCCTTGTCATTAGAATCCTGCATGACCCATGTATCACAGTGTTCTGTGCCCTTGTCATCACAATGCTCCATGCCAACTCTCATCACAATAATTCATGAAACATTTCAGACAAATGTTCCATGCACTTCTCATCAAAATGCTCAATTACCCCTGTCATAAAAATGCACCATGACCCTTGCCATCACAGTGTTCCACGGCCTAGTCATCACAATGTTCCATGACACTTGTCATCACAATGCTCAAGACCCCTGAAATCACAATGCTCCATGCCCTTGTCATCAACAAGATCCATGACGCATGTCATCAGTATGTTCCATGGCTTTCTCAAGACAATGCTCCTTGCCCTTGTCATCACAATGCTCCACGACCCTTGTAATCACAATGCTCCATGCCACTTTTCATCTCAATGCTCCAAGAACCCTGCCATCACAATGCACCATGCCCATCATCATAATGCTTCAGGCTATTTTCATCACAATGAAATCAATATTCTCCATGACCTCTGTCATCATAATGCTCCAAACACTTGGATCACAATGTTCCATAACACTTATCATCACAACACCCCATGACGCTCATCATCACAATTATCCATGGCCTTCTCTTCACAATGCTCCATGATCTTTGTCATCACAATGCTCAATACACTTGTCATCACAATGCTCCCTGACACTTGTCGTCAGTATGCTCCTTGAACCCTGTCATGACAAGGATCCATGCCTTTGTCATCACAATAATCCATGCCCTTTTCATCACAATGCTCCAAGATCCCTGTAATCACAATGATCCATGCACTTGTCATCAAAAAGCTCCATGAGGCATGTCATCAGAATGCTTCATGGCCTTCTCATAATAATGCTCCATGCCCTTGTCATCACAATGCTCCAAGACCCCTGTAATCACAATGCTCCATCCCCCTTTTCATTAGAATGCTCCATGAGACTTGTCATCACAAGTCTCCATGGTCTTCTCCTCACAGTGATCCAGGACCTTGTCATCACCATGCTCCATTCCCTTGTCATCACAATGCTCCATGACCCCTGTCATCACAATAGTCCATGAACATTTTCAGCCCAATGCTCCACGACCTACACATCACAATGCTCCATGGCCAATATCTTCACAATGCTCCATGACCACTGTTATCACAACACTCAATGACAACAGACAACAAAATGATCTGGGACTCTTGTCATCGCAATGCCCCATTCCCTAGTCACCACAATGCTCCATGACCCCTGTCATCACAACACTCCATGAATATTTTCAGCCCAGTGCTCCATGACCCTTGTCATCACAATGATCCATGCCCTTGTCATCCCAATGCTCCATGACCCGTGTATGTATTCACAATGCTCCGTGACGCTTGTCATCACAGTGCTCCATGACACCTGTCATCACAATGCTCCATGCCTTTGTCAGCAAAATGCTACATTACCTTATCATTACAATGCTCTATGCGCTTGTCATCACAATACTCCATTTCCATTGTCATCACAATCCTCCATGAACATTGGGATCACATTGCTTCATGCCCCATTTCATCACAATGCTCCATGATCCTTGAAATCAAAATGATCCATGACCTCTCTCATCTCAATGCTCCAAACAATTGTGATCACAATGTTCCATAACACTTGTCATCACAATGCTCCATGATGCCTGTCATCACAATACTCCATGCCCTTTTCATCACAATGCTCCATGACCTTTGTCATCACAATTCTCAATACACTTGTCATCACAATGCTCCCTGACACTTGTCATCAGAATGCTCCTTGAACCCTATCAGGAAAAGGCTCAATGCCTTTTTCATCACAATGCCCCATGCCGTTTTCATCACAATGCTCCATGCCATTGTCATCAAAATACTCCACAAGCTTGTCATCAGAATGATCCATGACCCTTGTCATCTCAATTCTCCATGCACTTGTCAGCACAATGCTCCCTGACACTTGTCATCACAATGCTCCACGCCATTGTCATCACAATGCTCCATTACCTTTGTCATCAGAATCCTCCATGACACTTGGCATCACAATGATCCATGCCATTGTCATCACAATGGGCGATTACATATGTCATCACAATGCTCCCTGACACCTGTCTTCACAATAATGCATGACATGGTCATCACAATGCTCCATGCCATTGTCATCACAATGTGCCATTCCAACTGTCATCGCAATAATCCATCCAACTTATTAGACCAATGTTCCATGCCCTTGTCATCACAATGCTCCATGCCCTTGTTATCACAATTTTCCAAGACCCCTGTAATCACAATGCTCCATGCCCATGTAATCAAATAACTCCATGACGCATGTCATCAGAATGTTCCATGGCATTCTCATCATAATGCTCCATGCCCTAGTCATCACAATGCTCCAAGACCCCTGAAATCACAATGCTCCAGGCCCCTTTTCATCAGAATGCTCCATGAGACTTGTCATCACATGTCTTCATGGTCTTCTCATTACAGTGCTGCAGGAACTTGTCATCACCATGCTGCATTCCCTTGTCATCACAGTGTTCCATGACCCGTGTCATCACAATACTCCATGACGCAGGTCATTAGAATGCTCCATGAACTTCTCATCACAATGCTCCATGCGCTAGTCATCACAATGCTCCAAGACCCCTGTAATCACAATGCTCCATGCACCTTTTCATCAGAATGCTCCATGAGACTTGTCATCACAAGTCGCCATGGACTTCTCATCACAATGCTCCAGGACCTTTTCATCACCATGCTCCATTCCCTTGTCATCACAATGCTCCATGACACTGTCATCACAATAATCCATGAACATTTGCAGCCCAATGCTCCACGATCTACTCATCACAATGCTACATGGCCAATATCATCACAATGCTCCATGGCCACTGTTATCACAACACTCCATGACAACTGACAACACAATGATCCGGAACTCTTGTCATCACAGTGCTCCATTCCCTAGTCATCACAATGCTCCATGACCCCTGTCATCACAACATTTCATGAACATTTTCAGACCAGTGTTCCATGACCCTTGTCATCACAATGATCAATGCCCATGTCATCCCAATGCTCCATGACCCCTGTATTCACAATGCTCCGTGACGCTTGTCATCACAGTGCTCCATGACACCTGTCATCACAATGCTCCATGCCTTTGTCAACAAAATGCTACATGACCTTGTCATTACAATGCTCTATGTGCTTGTCATCAGAATACTCCATTTCCATTGTCATCACAATCCTCCATGAACCTTGGGATCACATTGCTTCATGCCCTTGTCATCACAGTGCTTCATGCTCCTTGAAATCAAAATGATCCATGACCTCTGTTATCACAATATTCCAAATTCTTGTGATCACAATGTACCATAACACTTGTCATCACAACGCTCCATGATGCCTGTCATCACAATACTCCATGCCCTTTTCATCACAATGCTCCATGACCTTTGTCATCACAATGCTCAATACACTTGTCATCACAATGCTCCCTGACACTTGTCATCAGAATGATCCTTGACCCCTGTCACGAAAAGTCTCTACGAAATTTTCATCACAATGCCCCATGCCGTTTTAATCACTATGCTCCATGTCATTGTCATCAAAATACTCCACAAGCTTGTCATCAGAATGCTCCATGACCCTTGGCATCACAATTTTCCATGCACTTGTCAGCACAATGCTCCCTGACCCTTGTCATCACAATGCTCCTAGCCATTGTCATCACAAAGCTCCATTATCTTTGTCATCAAAATCCTCCATCACACTTGGCATCACAATGCTCCATGCCATTGTCATCGCAATGGGCCATTACATTGGTCATCACAGTGCTCCCTGACACCTGTCTTCACAATACTGCATGACCTGGTCATCACAATGCTCCATGTCCTTGTCATCACAATTTGCAATTCCAACTGTCATCGCAATAATCCATGAAACTTATTAGACCAATGTTCCATGCCCTTGTCATCACAATGCTCCATGCCCTTGTTATCACAATGCTCCATGACCCCTGTCATCACAATGCTCCGTGACACCAGTCATCACAATGCTCCATGACCCGTGTCATCAACAGTCTCTGTGACCTTTTTAACCACAATGCTCCATGAACTTTTCATCACAATGCTCTTTGACCCTTGTCATCACAATGCTCCATGTGCTTGTCAGCACAATGCTCCATGACACATGTCATCACAATGCACCATGCGGTTGTCATCACAGTGCTCCACAATCTTGTCATCACATTCTCCTTAAAATTTTTCATCACAATGCTGCATGCACTTCTCATCAAAATGCTCTCTCACCACTGATATCACAATGCTACCTCACTATTTGTCACAATACTCCCTCACCCCTGTCATCACAATGTTCCATGACTCCTGTCATCACAATGCTACATGCACTTATCATCACAATGTTCGATGACCACTGACATCACAATGTTCCATAACACCTGTCATCACAATGTTACACGACACTTTTCATCAAATTGCTCCATGACGCTGTTATCACAATGCTCCCTGCCCTTCTCATCACAATGCACAACGCCCTTGCTATCAAAATGCTCCATGACTTTTTTCATCACAAAGATCCATGACCCTTGGCATCACAATGCTCCATGTCATTGTCATCACAATGCTCCAAGCCCTTGTCTTCACAAAGCTCCATGACACATGTCATCAGAATGCTCCATGGCTTTCTCATCACAATTCTCCACGCCCTTGCCGTCAGAATGCTCCATTACACCTAACATAACAATGCTCCATGACCCCAGCCATCACGATGTTCCATGGCCTTGTCATCACAAAGCTCCATGACCCTGCTCATCACAGTGCTCCAAGAACCCTGTAATCACAATGCTCTATGCCCCTTTTCATCTCAAAGATACATGAACCCTGTCATCACAATGCACCATGCACATCATCATAATGCTTCATGCTATTGTCATCACAATGAAATCAAAATGCTCCATGACCTCTGTCATAGCAATGCTCCAAACCCTTGTGATCACAATATTCCATATCACTTGTCATCACAATGCCCCATGACGCTCGTCATCACAATTATCAATGGCCTTCTCATCACAATGCTCCATCAAGTTTGTCCTCACATTGCTCAATACAATTGTCATCAAAATGCTCCCTGACACTTCTTGTCTGTATGCTCCTTGAATCCTGTCATGACAAGGCTCCATGCCTTTTTCATCACAATAATCCATGTCCTTTTCATCACAATGCTCCAAGACACATGTAATCTCAATGCTCCATGCCCTTGTCATCACAAAGCTCAATGTCGCAGGCCATCAGAATGCTCCTTGGTCTTCTGCTCTCATTGCTCCATGCCCTTTTCATCACAATGTTCCAAGACCCCTGTAATCACAATGCTCCATGCCCTTGTCATCAAAAAACTCCATGACGCATATCATCAGAATGCTCCATGGACTTCTCATCACAATGCTCCATGCCCTAGTCATCACAATGCTCCAAGACCCCTGTATTCACAATGCTCCATGCCCCTTTTCATCAGAATGCTCCATGAGACTTTTCATCACAAGTCTCCATGGTCTTCTCATCACAATGCTCCAGGAACTTGTCATCACCATGCTCCAATCCCTTGTCATCACAATGCTCCATGAACCCTCTCATCACAATAATCCATGAACATTTTCAGCCCAATGCTTCACGACCTACTCATCACAATGCTCCATGGCCAATATCACAATTCTCCATGACCACTGTCATCACAACACTCCATGACTCCTGACAACACAATGATCTGGGACTCTTGTCATCACAATGCTCCATTCCCTAGTTATCACAATGCTCCATGACCCCTGTCATCACAACACTCCATGAACATTTTCAGCCCAGTGCTCCATGACACTTGTCATCACAAAGATCCATGCCTTTGTCATCCCAATGCTCCATTACCCCTGTATTCACAATGCTCCATGACGCTTGTCATCACAGTGCTCCATGACACCTGTCATCACAATGCTCCATGCCTTTGTCAGCAAAATGCTACATGACCTTGTCATTACAATGCTCTATGCGTTTGTCATCGCAATACTCCATATCCATTGTCATCACAATCCTCCATGAACTTTGGGATCACATTGCTTCATGCCCTTGTCATCACAATGCTCCATGCTCCTTGAAATCAAAATGATCCATGACCTTTGTCATAACAATGATCCAAACACTTGTGATCACAATGTTCCATAACACTTGTCATCAAAACGCTCCATGATGGCTGTCATCACAATACTCCATGCCCTTTTCATCACAATGCTCCATGACCTTTGTCATCACAATTCTCAATACACTTGTCATCACAATGCTCCCTGACACTTGTCATCAGAATGCTCCTTGAACCCTGTCACGAAAAGGCTCCATGCCTTTTTCATCACAATGTCCCATGCCGTTTTCATCACAATGCTCCATGCCATTGTCAACAAAATACTCCACAAGCTTGTCATCAGAATGCTCCATGACCCTTGTCATCACAATTCTCCATGCACTTGTCAGCACAATGCTCCCTGACACTTGTCATAACAATGTTGCAAGCCATTGTCATCACAATGATCCATGACATTTGGCATCACAATGCTCCATGCCATTGTCATCGCAATGGGCCATTACATATGTCATCCCAATGCTCCCGGACACCTGTCTTCACAATACTGCATGACCTGGTCATCACAATGCTCCATGCCCTTGTCATCACAATGCGCCATTCCAACTGTCATCGTAATAATCCATGAAACTTATTAGACCAATGTTCCATGCCCCTCTCATCACAATGCTCCATGCCCTTGTTATCACAATGCTCCATGACCCCGGTCATCACCATGCTCCGTGATTCCAGTCATCTCAATGCTTCATAACATTTGTCATCATAATGGTCCATGCCCGCGTCATCACAAGGCTCTCTGACATTTTTAACCACAATGCTCCATGAACTTTTCATCACAATGCTCTTTGACACTTGTCATCACAATGCTCCATGCGCTTGTCATCACAGTGCTCCACAATTTTGTCATCACAATGCTCCTTGCACATCTCATCAAAATGCTCTCTCACCACTGATATCACAAAGCTACATCACTATTTGTCACAATACTCCCTCACCCCTGTCATCACAATGTTCCATGATTCCTCTCATCATAATGCTACATGCACTTATCATCACAATGTTCGATGACCCCTGACATCACAATGTTCCATAACAACTGTCATCAAAATGTTCCATGACACTTTTCATCAAATTGTTCCATGACCCTGTCATCACAATGCTCCCTGCCCTTCTCATCACAATGCACAACGCCCTTGCTATCAAAATGCTCCATGACATTTTTCATCAAAAATATCCAAGACCCTTGGCATCACAATGCTCCATGTCATTGTCATCAAAATGGTCCATGAACGCTCACATCACATTGCTCCATGCCCTTGTCTTCACAAAGCTCCATGACGCATGTCATCACAATGCTCCACGACCTTGCCATCACAATGCTCCACGACCTTGCCATCACAGTGCTCCATTACCACTTTCATAACAATGCTCCATGACCCCTGCCATCACGATGTTCCATGGCCTTGTCATCACAAAGCTCCATGACCCTTCTCATTACAATGTGCCAAGAACCCTGTAATCACAATGCTCTATGCCCCTTTTCGTCTCAATGATCCATGAACCCTATCATCACAATGCACCATGCCCATCATCATAATGCTTCATGCTATTGTCATCACAATGAAATCAAAATGCTCCATGACCTCTGTCATAACAATGCTCCAAACCCTTGTGATCACAATATTCCATATCACTTGTCATCACAATGCCCCATGACGCTCGTCATCACAATTATCCATGGACTTCTCATCACAATGCTCCATGACCTTTGTCATTACAATGCTCAATACACTTGTCATCAAAATGCTCCCTGACACTTGTTGTCTGTATGCTCCTTGAATCCTGTCATGACAAGGCTCCATGCTTTTTTCATCTCAAAGTTCCATGCACTTTTCATCACAATGCTCCAAGACCCATGTAAACACAGTGCTCCATGCCCTTGTCATCACAAAGCACAATGATGCATGCCATCAGAATGCTCCTTGGTCTTCTCCTCACAATGCTCCATGCCCTTGTCATCACAATGTTCCAAGACCCCTGTAATCACAATACTCCATGCCCATTTTCATCAGTATGCTCCAAGAGACTTGTCATCACAAGGCTCCATGGATTTGTCATCACAATGCTCCAGGAATTTTTCATCACAATGCTTCACGACCTTGTCATGAAAATTTTCAATGGCCCTTATCATCATGATGCTCCAAGCCGTAACCATCACAATGCTCCATTATATTTGTCATCACAATCCTCCATTACATTCGGCATCACAGTGCTCCATGCCATTGTCATCGCAGTGGACTATGACATATGTCATCACAATGCTCCCTGACACCTGTCTTCACAATACTCCATGACCTTCTCATCACAATGCTCCATGCCCTTGTCATCACAATGCACCATGCCCACTGTCATCACAATAATCTATGAAACATGTCAGACCAATGCTCCATTCCCCTGTCAACACAATGCTCCATGCCCTGGTCATCACAATGTTCAATGACCCCTGTCATCACAATGCTCCGTGACTCCAGTCATCTCAATGCTTCATAACGTTTGTCATCAAAATGGTCCATGCCCACGTCATCACAAGGCTCTGTGACCTTTGTAACCACAATGCTCCATGAACTTTTCATCACAATTCTCTGTGACCCTTGTCATCACAATGCTCCATGTCTTTGTCAGAACAATGCTCCATGACCATTGTCATTACAATGTGCCACACGCATTTCCTCACAACGTTTCACAACTTTGTCATTGCAATGCTCCATAAATCTTGTAATCACAATGGTCCATGCTCTTCTCATCAAAATGCTCTCTCACAAGAGATATCACAATGTTCCATCACTAGTCATCACAATACGCCCTCACACCTGTAATCACAATGTTCCATGACCCTGTAATCACAATGCTACTTCCCTTTATCATCACAAAGTACCATGACCCCTGACATCACAATGTTCCATAAACCCTGTCATCAAAATGCTCCATGACACTTTTCATCCCAAAGCTCCAAGACCCCTGACATCACAATGTTCTATAACCCCTGCCATCAAAATATTCCATTACACTTTTTATCAAATTGCTGCATGACCCGGTCATCAAAATGCTCCCTGCCTTTCTCATCACAATGCACCAAGCCCTTGTCATCAAAATGCTCCATGACTTGTCATCACAAAGCTCCATGACCCTTGGCATCACAATGCTCAATGACATTCTCCTCACAATGCTCCATGAACCCTCTCATCACATTGCTCCATGCCCTTGTCATCACAAAGCCCCATGACACTTGTCATCACAATGCTCGATGCCCTTCTCATCACAATGATCCATGCCCTTTTCATTACAATCCTGCATGACACATGAATCACAGTGTTCCGTGCACTTGTCATCACAATGCTCCATGCCCACTCTCCTCACAATAATCCATGAAACATTTCAGACCAATATTCCATACCCTTCTCATCACAATGCTCCATTACCCCTGTCATAACAATGCACCATGACCACCGCCATCACAATGTTCCACAGCCTAATCATCACAAGATTCCATGACACTTCTCATCACAATGCTCAACACCCCTGAAATCACAATGCTCCATTCCCTTGTCATCACATAGCTCCATGACGCATGTCATCAGAATGTTCCATGACCTTCTCATGACAATGCTCCATGCCCTTGTCATCACAATGCTCCAAGACCCTTGTAATCACAATGCTCCTTGCCGCTTTTCATCTCAATGCTCCATGAACCCTGTAATCAAAATGCACCATGCCCATCATCATAATGCTTCAGGCTATTGTCATCACAGTGAAATCAATATTCTGCATGACCTCAGTCATCATAATGCTCCAAACCCTTGTGATCACAATGTTGCATAACACTTATCATCAAAACACACCATGACGCTCATCATCACAATTATCCATGGTCTTCTTATCACAATGCTCCATGATGTTTGTCATCACAATGCTCCCTGACCCTTGTCATCAGTATGCTCCTTGAACCCTATCATGACAAGGCTCCATGCCGTTTTCATCAAAATGATCCGTGACCTTTTCTTCACAATGCTCCACGATCCCTGTAATCACAATGCTCCATGCCCTTGTCATCACAAACCTCCATGACGCATGTCATCAGAATGCTCCATGGCCTTCTCATCACAATGCTCCATGCCCTAGCCATCACAGTGCTCCAAGACTCCTGTAATCACAATGCTCCATGACAATTTTCATCAGAATGCTCCATGAGACTTGTCATCACAAGTCTCCATGGACTTCTCATTACAATGCTCCAGGGCCTTGTCATCACCATGCTCCATTCCCTTGTCATCACAATGCTCCATGACCCCTGTCATCACAATAATCTATGAATATTTTCAGCCCAATGCTGCATGACACTTGTCATCACAATGATCCATGCCCTTGTCATCCCAATGCTCCATGACCCCTGTATTCACAATGCTACGTGACGCTTGTCATCACAGTGCTCCATGACACCTGTCATCACAATGCTCCATGCCTTTGTCAGCAAAATGCTACATGACCCTGTCATTACAATGCTCTATGCGCTTGTCATCACAATACTACATTACCATTGTCATCACCACCCTCCATGAACTTTGGGATCACATTGCTTCATGCCCTTGCCATCACAATGCTCCATGCTCCTTGAAATCAATATGATCCATGACCTCTGTCATCACAATGCTCC
The DNA here is from genome assembly GCF_964341445.2 of Mesoplodon mirus. Lineage (NCBI taxonomy): Eukaryota > Metazoa > Chordata > Mammalia > Artiodactyla > Ziphiidae > Mesoplodon > Mesoplodon mirus. The sequence continues at coordinate 4,145,487 of NW_028295803.1, read as the reverse complement.
AAACCCTTGTGATCACAATGTTCCATAGCCCTTGTCATCACAACGCTCCATGATGCCTGTCATCACAATACTCCATGAACTTTTCATCACAATGCTCCATGACATTTGTCATCACAATTCTCAATACACTTGTCACCACAATGCTCCCTGACACTTGTCGTCAGAATGCTCCTTGAGCCCTGTCACGAAAAGGCTCCATACCTTTTTCATCACAATGCCCCATGTCGTTTTCATCACAATGCTCCATGCCATTGTCATCAATATACCCCACAAGCTTGTCATCAGAATGCTCCATGACCCTTGTCATCACAATTCTCCATGCACTTTTCAGCACAATGCTCCCTGACACTTGTCATCATAATGTTGCAAGCCATTGTCATCACAATGATCCATGACATTTGGCATCACAATGCTCCATGCCATTGTCATCACAATGGGCCATTACATATGTCATCACAATGCTCCCTGACACTTGTCTTCACAAAACTGCAACACCTGGTCATCACAATGCTCCATGCACTTGTTATCACAATGTTCCATGACTCCTATCATCACAATGCTCCGTGACTCCAGTCATCACAATGCTTCATGACCTTTTTCATCACAATGGTCCATGCGCTCATCATCAACAGTCTCTGTGACTTTTTAACCACAATGCTCCATTAACTTTTCATCACAATGCTCTTGGACCCTTGTCATCACAATGCTCTATGCCTTTCTCAGCACAATGCACCTTGACGCATGTCATCACAATGCTCCATGGCATTCTCCTCACAACGCTCTTTGCCCTTGTCATCACAGTGCTCCAGGACCCCTATAATCATAATACTCCATGCCCCTTTTCATCAGAATGCTCCAAGATATTTGTCACCACAGGTCTCCATGGTCATGTCATCACAATGCTCCAGGACCTTATCATCACAATGCTCCATGAATCCAGTCATCACAATGCTTCATAATATTTGTCATCACAGTGGTCCATGCCCGCATCATCACAAGGCTCTGTTACATTTGTAACCACAATGCTCCATGAAGGTTTCATCACAATGCTCCGTGACACTTGTCATCACAGTGCTCCATGCCTGTGTCAGAAAAATGCCCCATGACCATTGTCATCACAATGTGCCACGTGCTTTTCATCACAACGGTCCACAAATTTCTCATTTCAATGCTCCATAAAATTTGTAAGCACAATGCTGCATGCCCTTCAAATCACAATGCTCCATTACCCCTATCAAAACAATGCTCCATGACCCCTGTCATCACAATGTTCCACGGCCTTGTCATAACAACGCTCCATGACACTTTTCATCACAATGCTCCAAGACCCCATTAATCACAATGCTCCATGCTGTTGTCATCACAAAGCTTCATGACATATGTCATCAGAATGTTCCATGGCCTTCTCATCAAAATGCTCCATGCCCTTGTCATCACAATGCTCCAAGACCCCTGTAAACACAAAGATCCATGCCCCTTTTCATCTCAATGCTCCATGACCCATGTCATCACAATACTCCATGAACATTTTCAGCCCAATGCTCCATGACTTTCTCATCACAATGCTCCATGACCAATATCATCACAATGCTCCATGACCAATGTCATCACAGCATTCCAAGACACATGACAACACAATGATCCGGGACTCTTGTCATCACAATGCTCTATTCCCTAGTCATCACAAAGCTCCATGACCCCTGTCATCACAGTACTCCATGAACATTTTCAGCCCAATGCTCCATGACGCGTGTCATCACAATGATCCATGCCCTTGTCATCCCAATGCTCCATGACCCCTGTATTCACAATGCTCCATGACGCTTATCATCACAGTGCTCCATAACCCCTGTAATCACAATGCTCCATGCCCTTTTTCATCAGTATGCTCCATGAGACTTGTCATCACAAAGCCTCATGTTTCTCTCATCACAATGCTCCAGGATCTTGTCATCACAATGCTTCACGACCTTGTCATGAAAATTCTCAATGGCCCTTGTCATCATAATGCTCTAAGCCCTAGTCATCACAATGCTCCATTATATATCTGTCATCACAATCCTTCATTACATTGGGCATCCCATATCTCCCTGCCATTGTCATTGAAATGGACCATGACATATGTCATCCCAATGCTCCCTGACACCTGTCTTCACAATACTCCATGAGCTTCTCTTCACAATGCCCCATGCCATTGTCATCACCATGCACTATGTCCACTGTCATCACAATAATCTATGAAAATTGTCAGACCAATGCTCCATGCCCCAGTCATAACAATGCTCCATGTCCCTGTCATCACAATGCTCCATGCCCTTGTCATCACAATGCTCTATGATTTTTCATCACAAAGCTCCATGACCCATGACCCATGTATCACAGTGTTCCGTGCCCTTGTCATCACAATGCACCATGCCACTCTCATCAAAATACTCCATGAAATATTTCAGACCAATGCTCCATGCACTTCTCATCAAAATGCTCCATTACCCCTGTCATAACAATGCTCCATGACCCCTGCCATCACAATGTTACACGGCCTTTTCATCACAAGGCTCCATGAAACTTTTCATCACAATGCCCCATGACGCTCGTCATCACGATTATCCATGGTCTTCTCATCACAATGCTCCATGACCTTTGTCATCACAATGCTCAATACACTTGTCATCAAAATGCTCCCTGACACTTGTTGTCTGTATGCTCCTTGAACACTGTCATGACAAGGCTCCATGCCTTTTTCATCACAATGATCCATGCCCTTTTCATCACAATGCTCCAAGACTCATGTAATCACAATGCTCCTCGCCCTTGTCATCACAAAGCTCAATGATGCATGCCATGAGAATGCTCCTTGGTCTTCTCCTCAAAACGCTCCATGCCCTTGTCATCACAATGTGGCAAGACCCCTGTAATCACAATGCTCCATGCCCCTTTTCAACAGAATACTCCATGAGACTTCTCATCAAAAGTCTCCATGGTCTTCTTATCACAATGCTCCAGGACTTTTTCATCACCATGCTCCATTCCCTTGTCATCGCAATGCACCATGACCAATATCATCACAATTCTCCATGACCACTGTCATCACAACCCTCCATGACACCTGACAACACAATGATCCGAGACTCTTGTCATCACAATGCTCCATTCCCTAGTCATCACAATGCTCCATGACACTTGTCATCACAATGATCCATGCCCTTGTCATCCCAATGCTCCATAATCCCTGTATACACAATGATCTGTGACGCTTGTCATCACAGTGCTCCATGACACCTGTCATCACAATGCTCCATGCCTTTGTCAACAAAATGCTACATGACCTTGTCATTAGAATGCTCTATGTGCTTGCCATCACAATACTCCATGTCCATTGTCATCACAATCCTCCATGAACGTTGGGATCACATTGCTTTATGCCCTTGTCATCACAATGCTCCATGCTCCTTGAAATCAAAATGATCCATGACCTCTGTCATCACAATGCTCCAAACTCTTGTGATCACAATGTTCCATAACACTTGTCATCTCAACGCTCCATGATGCCTGTCATCATAATACTCCATGCTCTTTTCATCACAATGCTCCATGACCTTTGTCATCACAATGCTCAATACACTTGTCATCACAATGCTCCGTGACACTTGTCGTCAGAATGCTCCTTGAACCCTGTCACGAAAAGGCTCCATGCATTTTTCATAACAAAGCCCCATGCCTTTTCATCACAATGCCTCATGCCGTTTACATCACAATGCTCCATTGCATTGTCATCAGAATACTCCAAAATCTTGTCATCAGAATGCTCCATGATCCTTGTCATCACAAATCTCCATGCACTTGTCAGCACAATGCACCCTGACTCTTGTCATCACAATGCTCCAAGCCATTGTCATCACAATGCTCCATTACCTTTGTCATCAGAATCCTCCATGACACTTGGCATCACAATGCTCCATGCCATTGTCATCACAATGGGCCATTACATATGTCATCACAATGCTCCCTGACACCTGGCTTCACAATACTGCATGACCTGGTCATCACAATGTTCCATGCCCTTGTCATCACAATGTGCCATTCCAACTCTCATCGCAATAATTCATGAAACTTATTAGACCAGTGTTCCATGCCCTTGTGATCACAATGCTCCATGCCCTTTTTGTCACAATGCTCCATGACCCCTGTCATCACAATGCTCCGTGACTCCAGTCATCACAATGCTTCATGACCTTTGTCATCACAATGGTCCATGCCGTTGTCATCAACAGTCTCTGTGACCATTTTAACCACAATGCTTCATGAACTTTTCATCTCAATGTTCTTTGACCCTTGTCATCAAAATGCTCTCTGCCTTTCTCAGCACAATGCTCCATGATCCTTGTCATCACAATGCTCCAGGCCCTTGTCAGCACAATCCTCCATGACACATGTCATCACAATTCACCATGCGCTTGTCATCACAGTGCTCCACCATCTTGTCATCACAGTGCTCCATAAAGCTTGTCATCACAATGCTCCATGCACTTCTCATCAAAATGCTCTCTCACCACTGATATCACAATGCTACATCACTATTTGTCACAATACGCCCTCACCCCTGTCATCACAATGTTCCATGACTCCTGTCATCACAATGATACATGCACTTATCATCACAATGTACGATGACCCATGACATCACAATGTTCCATAACACCTGTCATCAAAATGTTCCATGACACTTTTCATTAAATTGCTCCATAACCCTGTCATCACAATGATCCCTGCCCTTCTCATCAAAATGCACAGCGCCCTTGCCATCAAAATGCTCCCTGACCTTTGTCGTCACAAATATCCATGACCCTTGGCATCACAATGTTCCATGTCATTGTCATCACACTGCTCCATGAACACTCTCATCACATTGCTCCATGCACTTGTCTTCATAAAGCTCCATGACACATGTCATCAGAATGACCCATGGCCTTCTCATCACAATTCTCCATGCCCTTACAATCACAGTGCTCCATTAAACCTGTCATAACAATGCTCCATGACCCCTGCCATCACGATGTTCCATGGCCTTGTCATCACAAGGCTCCATGACCCTTCTCATCACAATGTTCCAAGACCCCTGTAATCACAATGCACTATGCCCCTTTTCATCTCAATGATCCATGAACCCTGTCATCACAATGCACAATGCCCATCATCATGCTTCATGCTATTGTCATCACAATGAAATCAAAATGCTCCATGACCTCTGTCATAACAATGTTCCACACCCTTGTGATCACAATATTCCATAACACTTGTCATCACAATGCCCGATGACGCTCGTCATCACAAATATCCATGGTTTCTCATCACAATGCTCCATGACTTTTGTCATCACAATCCTCAATACACTTGTCATCAAAATGCTCCCTGACACTTGTTGTCTGTATGCTCCTTGAACTCTGTCATGACAAGGCTCCATGCCTTTTTCATCACAATGATCCATGCCCTTTTCATCACAATGCTCCAAGACCCATGTAATCACAATGCTCCACGCCCTTGTCATCACAAAGCTCAATGACGCATGCCATAAGAATGCTCCTTTGTCTTCTCCTCAAAACGCTCCATGCCCTTGTCATCACAATGTGGCAAGACCCTGTAATCACAATGCTCCATGCCCCTTTCCATCAGTATGCTCCATGAGACTTGTCATCACAAGGCTCCATGGTTTTGTCATCACAATGCTCCAGGACCTTGTCATCACAATGCTTCACGACCTTGTCATGAAAATTTTCAATGACGCTTGTCATCATAATGCTCCAAGCCCTAGTCATCACAATGCTCCATTATATTTGTCATCACAATCCTCCATTACATTTGGCATCACAATGCTCCATGCCATTGTCATCGCAATGGACCATGACATATGTCATCACAATGCTCCCTGACACCTGTCTTCACAATATTCGATGACCTTCTCATCACAATGCTCCATACCCTTGTCATCACAATGCACCATGCCCACTGTTATCACAATAATCTATGAAACTTGTCAAACCAATGCTCCATGCCACTGTCATCACAATGCTCCATGCCCTTGTCCTCACAATGCTCCATGACCCCACTCATCACAATGATTCATAACTATTGTCATCACAATGGTCCATGCCCGCGTCATCACAAGGCTCTGTGACCTTTGTAACCACAATGCTACATGAACTTTTCATCACAATTCTCTGTGACACTTGTCATCACAATGCTCCATGTCTTTGTCAGAACAATGCTCCATGACCATTGTCATCACAATGTGCCACACGCATTTCATCACAACGGTCCACAAACTTGTCATTGCAATGCTCCATAAACTTTTAATCACAATGCTCCATGCACTTCTCATCAAAATGCTCTCTCACCAGAGATATCACAGTGTTCCGTCACTAGTCATCACAATACTCCCTCACCCCTGTAATCACAATGTTCCATGACGCTGTCATCACAGTGCTACATCCCCTTATCATCACAATGTTCCATGACCGCTGACATCACAATATTCCATATCCCCTGTCATCAAAATGCTCCATGACCCTTTTCATCCCAAAGCTACAAGACCCCTGACATCACAATGTTCTATAAACCCAGCCATCAAAATGTTCCATTACACTTTTCATCAAATTGCTGCATGACCCGGTCATCAAAATGCTCCCTGCCCTTCACATCACAATGCACCATGCCCTTGTCATCATAATGCTCCATGACTTGTCATCACAAAGCTCCATGACCCTTGACATCACAGTGCTCCATGTCATTGTCATCACAGTGCTCCATGAACCCTCTCATTACATTGCTCAATGCCCTTGTCATCACAAAGCTCCATGACACTTGTCATCACAATGCTCAATGCCCTTCTCATCACAATGCTCCATGCCCTTGTCATTACAATCCTGCATGACCCATGTATCATAGTGTTCCGTACCCTTGTCATCACAATGCTCCATGCCCACTCTCATCACAATAATCCATGAAACATTTCAGAACAATTTTCCATGTCATTCTCATCACAATGTTCCATTACCTCTGTCATAACAATGCACCGTGACCCCTGCCATCACAATGATCCACGGCCTAGTCATCACAAGGCTTCATGACACTTTTCATCACAATGCTGAAGGCCCCTGTAATCACAATGCTCCATGCCCTTGTCATCACAAAGCTCCATGACGCATGTCATCAGAATGTTCCATGGCCTTCTCATCACAATGCTCCAAGACCACTGTAAACACAATGCTCAGTGCCCCTTTTCATCTCAATGCTCCATGAACCCTGTCATCACAATGCACCATGCCCATCATCATAATGCTTCAGGCTATTGTCATCACAATGAAATCAATATTCTCCATGACCTCTGTCATCATAATGCTCCAAACCCTTGTGATTCACAATGTTCCATAACACTTATCATCACAACACCCCATGACGCTCATCATCACAATTATCCATGGCCTTCTCATCACAATGTTCCATGATCTTTGTCATCACAATGCTCAAAACAATTGTCATCACAATGCTCCCTGACACTTGTCGTCAGTATGCTCCTTGAACCCTGTCATGACAAGGCTCCATGCCTTTTTCATCACAATAATCCATGCCCTTTTCATCACAATGCTCCAAGATCCCTGTAATCACAATGCTCCCTGCCCTTGTCATCAAAAATCTCCATGACGCATGTCATCAGAATGGTTCATGTCCTTCTCATCACAATGCTCCATGTCATTGTCATCACAATGCTCCATGAACCCTCTCATCACATTGCTCCATGCACTTTTCTTCACAAAGATCCATGACACGTCATAAGAATTCTCCATGGCCTTCTCATCACAGTGCTCCATGGGCTTGTCCTCACAATGCTCCATTACCACTGTCATAACAATGCTCCATGACCCCTGCCATCATGATATTCCATGGCCTTGTCATCACAAGGCTCCATCACCCTTCTCATCACAATGCTCCAAGAACCCTGTAATCACAATTCTCTATGCCCCTTTTCATTTCAATGATCCATGAAACCTGTCATCACAATGCACCATGCCCATCATCATAATGCTTCATGCTATTGTCATCACAATGAAATCAAAATGCTCCATGACCTCTGTCATAGCAATGCTCAAAACGCTTGTGATCACAATATTCGATAACACTTCTCATCACAATGACCCATGACGCTCGTCATCACAATTATCCATGGTCTTCTCATCACAAAGTTCCATGACCTTTGTCATCACAATGCTCAATACTCTTGTCATCAAAATGCTCCCTGACACTTGTTTTCTATATGCGCCTTGAAACCTGTCATGACAATGCTCCATGCCTTTTTCATCACTATGATCCATGTCCTTTTCATCACAATGCTTCCAAACCCCTGTAATCACAATGCTCCATGCCCTTGTCATCACAAAGCTCAATGACACATGTCATCAGAATGCTCCTTGGCCTTCTGCTCACAATGCTCCATGCCCTTGTCATCACAAAGTGGCAAGACCCCTGTAATCACAATGCTCCATGCCCATTTACATCAGTATGCTCCATGAGACTTGTCATCACAAAGCCTCATGGTTTTCTTATCACAATGCTCCAGGATATTTTCATCACAATTCTTCACGACCTTGTCATGAAAATTCTCAATGGCCCTTATCATCATAATGCTCTAAGCCCTAGTCATCACAATGCTCCATTATATTGGTCATCACAATCCTCCATTACATTTGGCATCACATAACTCCCTGCCATTGTCATCGAAATGGACCATGACATATGTCATCCCAATGCTCCCTGAAACTTGTCTTCACTTTACTCCATGAGCTTCTCTTCACAATGCTCCATGCCATTGTCATCACCATGCACTATGTCCACTGTCATCACAATAATCTATGAAAATTTTCAGACCAATGCTCCATGCCCCAGTCATAACAATGCTCCATGTCCCTGTCATCACAATGCTCCATGCCATGGTCATCACAATGCTCTATGATTTTTCATCACAAAGCTCCATGACCCATGACCCATGTATCACAGTGTTCCGTGCCCTTGTCATCACAATGCACCATGCCACTCTCATCACAATACTCCATGAAATATTTCAGACCAATGCTCCATGCCCTTCTCATCAAAATGCTCCATTACCCCTGTCATAACAATGCTCCATGACCCCAGCCATCACAATGTTACAAGGCCTTGTCATCACAAGGCTCCATGAAACTTGTCAACACAATGCCCCATGACGCTCGTCATCACGATTATCCATGGTCTTCTCATCACAATGCTCCATGACCTTTGTCATCACAATGCTCAATACACTTGTCATCAAAATGCTCCCTGACACTTGTTGTCTGTATGCTCCTTGAACACTGTCATGACAAGGCGCCATGCCTTTTTCATCACAATGATCCATGCCCTTTTCATCACAATGCTCCAAGACCCATGTAATCACAAAGCTCCACGCCCTTGTCATCACAAATCTCAATGACGCATGCCATGAGGATGCTCCTTGGTCTTCTCCTCAAAATGCTCCATGCTCTTGTCATCACAATGTTCCAAGATCCCTGTAATCACAATGCTCCATGCCCCTTTCCATCAGTATGCTCCATGAGACTTGTCATCACAAGGCTCCATGGTTTTGTCATCACAATGCTCCAGGACCTTGTCATCACAATGCTTCACGACCTTGTCATGAAAATTTTCAATGGCCCTTGTCATCATAATGCTCCAAGCCCTAGTCATCACAATGCTCAATTATATTTGTCATCACAATTCTCCATTACATTTGGCATCACAATGCTCCATGCCCTTGTCATCACAATGCACCATGCCCACTGTCATCACAATAATCTTTGAAACTTGTCAAACCAATGCTCCATGCCACTGTCATCACAGTGCTCCATGCCCTTGTCATAACAATGCTCCAAGACCCCTGTAATCTCAATGCTCCATGCCCCTTTTCAACAGAATGCTCCATGAGACTTCTCATTCAAAGTCTCCATGGTCTTCTCATCACAATGCTCTAGGACTTGTCATCACCATGCTGCATTCCCTTGTCATCGCAATGCTCCATGACCAATATCATCACAATACTCCATGACCACTGTCATCACAACACTCCATGACACCTGACAACACAATGATCCGGGACTCTTGTCATCACAATGCTCCAAGACCCCTGTAATCAAAATGCTCCATGCCCTTGTCATCACAAAGCTCAATGACACGTGTAATCAGAATGTTCCATGGCCTTTTCATCAAATGCTCCATGCCTTTGTCATCACAATGCACCATGCACTTGTCAGCACAATGCTCACTGACCCTTGTCATCACAATGCTCCATTACCTTTGTCATCAGAATCCTCCATGAAACTTGGCATCACAATGCTCCATGCCATTGTCATCACAATGGGCCATTACATATATCATCACTGTGCTCCCTGACAACTCTCTTCACAGTAGAGCAAGACCTGGTCATCACAATTCTTCACGCCCTTGTCATCACAATGCTTCATGACCCCTGCCATCACAATGTTCCACGGCCTTGTCCTCACAATGCTCCATGACCCTTGTCATCACAATGCTCCAAGACCACTGTAATCACCATGCTCCATGTCCTTGTCATCATAAAGCTCCATGACACACGTCATCAGAATGTTCCATGGCATTCTCATCAAAAAGCTCCATGTCCTTGTCATCCCAATTCACCATGTCCAATGTCATCACAATAGTCTATGAAACTTGTCAGACCAATGCTCGATGCCCCTGTCATCACAATGCTCAATGCCCTTGTCATCAAAATGCTCCATGACCCCTGTCATCACAATGCTCCGTGACTCCAGTCATCACAATGCTTCATAAGGATTGTCATCCGAACAGTCCATGCCCGCGTCATCACAAGGCTCTGTGACCTTTGTAACCACAATCCTCCATGAACTTTTCATCACAATGCTCCGTGACCCTTGTCATCACAATGCTCCATGCCTTTGTCAGAACAATGCTCCATGACCCTTGTCATCACAATGTGCCATGCGCTTTTCATCACAATGATCCACAACATTGTCATCGCTATGCTAAATAAACCATGTAAACAAAATGCTCCATGCACTTCTCATCCAAATCTTCTCTCACATGAGATATCACAATGTTCCATCACTAGTCATCAGAATCCTCCCTCAACCCTGTTATCACAATGTTCCATGACCCCTCTCAACACAATGCTACATCCCCTTATCATCACAATGTTCCATGACCCATGACATCACAATGTTCCATAACCACTGTCATCAAAATGCTCCATGACACTTTTCATCCCAAAGCTCCATAACCCTTGGCATCACAATGTTCTATAACTCCTGTCATCAAAATGTTCCATTACATTTTTCATCAAATTTCTGCATGACCCAGTCATCAAAATGCTCCCTGCCTTTCTCATCACAATGCACCACACACTTGGCATCAAAATGCTCCATGACCTTTGTCTTCACAAATCTCCATGACACTTGGCATCACAATGCTCCATGTCATTGTCATCACAATGCTCCATGAACCCTCTCATCACATTGCTCCATGCCCTTGTCTTCACAAAGCTCCATTGCACTTGTCATCGCAATGCTCGATGCCCTTCTCATCACAAGGCTCCATGCCCTTGTCATTTCAGTCCTGCATGACCCATGTATCACAGTGTTCCGTTCCCTTGTCATCAGAATGCTCCATGCCCACTCTCCTCACAATAATCCATAAAATATTTCAGACCAATGGTAAATGCCATTCTCCTCACAATGCTCCATTACCTCTGTCATAACATTGATCCATGACCCTTGCCATCACAATATTCCACGGCCTTGTCATCACAAGGCTCCATGACACTTTTCATCACAATGCTCCAAGACCCCTGTAATCACAATGCTCCATGCCCTTGTCAGCACAAAGCTCCTTGACACATGACATCAAAATGTTCCATGGCCTTCTCATCACAATGCTCCATGCACTTGTCATGAAAATGCTTCAAGACCCCTGTAATCACAATGCTCCATGCTACTTTTCATCTCAATGCACCTTGAAGCCTGTCATCAAAATGCACCATGCCCATCATCATAATGCTTCAGGCTATTGTCATCACAATGAAATCAATATTATCCATGACCACTGTCATCGTAATGCTCCAAACCCTTGTGATCACAATGTTTTATAACACTAATCATCACAACACCCTCTGACGCTCATCATCACAATTATCCATGGTCTTCTCATCACAATGCTCGATGACCTTTGTCATCACAATTCTCAATACACATGTCATCACAATGCTCCCTGACACTTGTCATCAGTATGCTCCTTGAACCCTGTCATCACAAGACTCCATGCCTTTTCATCACAATGATCCATGCCCGATTCATCACAGTGCTCCCAGACCCCTAATCACAATGCTCCATGCCCTTCTCCTCACAATGCTCCATGCTTTTGTCATCACAATGCTCCAAGACCCTTGTAATCACAATGCTCCATGCCCCTTTTCATCAGAATGCTCCATGAGAGTTGTCATCACAAGTCTCCATGGTCTTATCATCACAATGCTCCAGAATCTTGTCATTAACATGCTCCATTCCCTTGTCCTCAAAATGCTCGATGACCACTGTCATCACAATACTCCATGAATATTTTCAGCCCAATGCTCCATGAAATTCTCATCACAATGCTCCATGACAAATATCATCAAAATGCTCCATGACACGCTCATCACAACACTCCATGACACCTGAAAACACAATGATCTGGGACTCTTGTCATCACAATGCTCCATTTCCTACTCATCACAATGCTCCATGACCCATGTCATTACAATACTCCATGAACACTTTCAGCCCAATGATCCATGACCCTTGTCATCACAATGATCCATGCCCTTGTCATCCCAATGCTCCATGACCCCTGTATTCACAATGCTCCGTGACGCTTGTCATAACAGTACTCCATGACACCTGTCATCACAATGCTCCATGACTCCAGTCATCACAATTCTTCATAACATTTGTCATCACAATGGTCAATGCCCGCGTCATCACAAGGCTCTGTTACCTTTGTAACCACAATGCTCCATGAAATTTTCATCACAATGCTCCATGACTCCTGTCATCACAATGCTCCATGCCTTTGTCAGAAAAATGCGCCATGACCCTTGTCATCACAATGGGTCACGCGAATTTCATCCCAACGGTCCAGAAATTTGTCATCGCAATGCTCCATAAAACATGTAATCACAATGCTCCAGGCCCTTCTCATCACAATGCTCCATTACACCTGTCATAACAATGCTCCATGACCCCTGCCATCACAATGTTCCACGGCCTTGTCATAACAAGGCTCCATGACACTTTTAATCACAATGCTCCAAGACCCCTGTAATCAAAATGCTCCTTGCCCTTGTCATCACAAAGCTCCATGACACATGTCATCAGAATATTCCATGGCCTTCTCATCAAAATGCTCCATGCCCTTGTCATCACAATGCTCCCAGACCCCTGTAATCACAGTGCTCCATGCCCCTTTTCCTATCAATGGTCCATGAACCCTGACATCACAGTGCATCATGCCCATCATCATAATGCTTCTGGCTATTTTCAGCACAATGAAATCAAAATTCTCTATGACCTCTGTCATCTCAATGCTCCATGACCCAAAGCATCACAATACTCCATGAACATTTTCATCACAATGCTCCATGACCCTTGTCATCACAATGATCCATGCCCTTCTCATCCCAATGCTCCATGACCCCTGTATTCACCATGCTCCGTGACAATTGTCATCAGAGTTCTCCATGACACCTGTCATCACAATGCTCCATGACTTTGTCAGCAAAATGCAACATGACCTTCTCATTACAATGCTCTATGTGCTTGTCATCACAATACTCCATTACCATTGTCATCACAATCCTCCATGAAACTTTGATCACATTGCTTCATGCCTTTGTCATCACAATGCTCCATGCTCCCTGAAATCAAAATAATCCATGACCTCTGTCATCACAATGCTCCAAAACCTTGTGATCACAATGTTCCATAACACTTGTCATCACAACGCTCCATGATGCCTGTCATCACAATACTCCATGCCTTTTTCATCACAATGCACCATGACCTTTGTTATCACAATTCTCAATACACTTGTCATCACAATGCTCCCTGAAACTTGTCGTCACAATGCTCCTTGAACCCTGTCACCAAAGGCTCCATGACATTTTCATCACAAGGCCCCATGCCGTTTTCATCAAACTGATCGAAGTCATTGTCATCAAAATACTCCACAAGTTTGTCATCAGAATGTTCCATGACCATTGTCATCATAATTCTCCATGCACTTGCCATCAAAATGCTCCCTGACCCTTGTCATCACAATGCTCCAAGCCATTGTCATCACAATGCTCCATTACCTTTGTCATCACAATCCTCCATGACACTTGGCATCACAATGCTCCATGCCATTGTCATCACAATGGGCCATTACATATGTCATCACAATGCTCCCTGACACCTGTCTTCACAATACTGCATGACCTGGCCATCACAATGCTCCATGCCCTTGTCATCACAATGCTCCATGCCCTTCTTTTCACAATGGTCCATGACCAATGTCATCGAAATGTTCCGTGACTACAGTCATCAAAATGCTTCATGACCTTTATCATCACAATGGTCCATGCCCTCATCATCAACCGTCTCTGTGACATTTTTAACCACAATGCTCCATGAACTTTTCATCACAATTCTCTTTCACCCTTGTCATCACAATGCTCTATGCCTTTCTCAGCACAATGCTCCATGACCATTGTCATCACAATGCTCCATGCGCTTGTCAGCACAATGCTCCATGACACATGTCATCACAATGCTCCATGCACTTGTCATCACAGTACTCCATGACCCCAGTCATCACAATGCTCCGTGACTCCAGTCAACACAATGCTTCATAAGATTTGTCATCACAATTGTCCATGCCCGCGTCATCACAAGGCTCTGTGACTTTTGTAACCACAATGCTCCATGAACTTTTCATCACAGTGCTCCGTGACAATTGTCATCACAATGCTCCATGCCTTTGTCAGAAAAATGCTCCATGACCCTTGTCATCACAATGTGCCATGCGCTTTTCATCACAACCTTCCACATATTTGTCATAGCAATGCTCCATAAACCCTGTAATCTCAATGCTGTATGCCCCTTTTCATCTCAATGAACCATGAACCCTGTCATCACAATGCACATTGCCCATCATCATAATGCTTCATGCTATTGCCATCACAATGAATTCAAAATGCTCCATGATCTCTGTCATAACAATGCTCCAAACCCTTGGGATCATAATATTCCATAACACTTGTCATCACAGTGCCCCATGACACTCGTCATCACAATTATCCATGGTCTTCGCATCACAATGCTCCATGACATTTTTCATCACAATGCTCAATACACTTGTCATCAAAATGCTCCCTGAAACTTGTTGTCTCTATGCTCCTTGAACCCTGTCATGACAAGGCTCCATGCCGTTTTCATCACAATGATCCATTCCATTTTCATCACAATGCTCCAAGACCCCTTTAAACACAATGCTCCATGCCCTGGTCTTCACAAAGCTCAATGAAACATGTCTTCAGATTGCTCCTTGGCCTTCTCCTCACAATGTTCCATGCCCATGTCATCACAATGTTCCAAGAACCCTGTAATCACAATGGTCCATGCCCCTTTTCATCAGTATGCTCCATGAGATTTGTCCTCACAAGTCTCTATGGATTTTGCATCACAATGCTCCAGGACCTTGTCATCACAATGCTTCACGACCTTGCAATGAAAATTCTCAATGGCCCTTGTCATCATAATGCTCCAAGCCCTAGTCATCACAATGCTCCATTTTATTTGTCATCAAAATCCTCCATTACATTTGGCATCACAATGCTCCCTGCCACTGTCATTGCATTGAACCATGACATATGTCAACACAATGCTCTATGACACCTGTCTTCACAATACTCCACGACCTTCTCATCACAATGATCCGTGCCCTTGTCATCACAATGCACCATGTCCACTGTCATCACAATAATCTATGAAATTGGTCAGACCAATAGTCCATGCCCCTGTCACCACAATGCTCCATGCCCTTGTCATCACAATGCTCCATGACACCTGTCACCACAATGCTCCATGCCCTTGTCATCACAATGTTCCATGACCCCTGTCATCACAATGCTCCATGACTCCAGTCATCACAATGCTTCATAACATTTGTCATCACAGTGGTCCATGCCCGCATCAGCAAAAGGCTCTGTGACCTTTATAACCACAATGCTCCATGAACTTTTCATCACAATGCTCCGTGACCTTTGTCATCAACATGCTCCATGCCTTTGTCAGAAAAATGCTCCTTCACCCTTGTCATCACAATGTGCTACGCGCTTTTCATCACAACGGTCCACAAATTTGTCATGGTAATGCTCCATAAACCTTGTAATCACAATGCTCCATGCCCTTCTCATCAAAATGCTCCATTACCCCTGTCATAACAATGCTCCATGACCCCTGCCATCACAATATTCCACAGCCTTGTCATCACAAGGCTCCATGACACTTGCCATCACAATGCTCCAAGACCCCTGTAATCACAATGCTCCATGCTCTTGTCATCACAAAGCTCCATGACACATGCCATCAGAATGTTCCATGTCCTTCTCATCAAAATGTTCCATGCCCTTGTCATCACAGTGCTCCAAGACCCCTGTAATCACAATGCTCCATGCCCCTTTTCATCTCAATGCTCCATGAACCCAGTCATCACAATGCACCATGCCCATCATCATAATGCTTCCGGCTATTGTCAGCACAATGAAATCAAAATGCTCCATGACCTCTGTCATCACAATACTCCATGAACATTTTCAGCCCAATGCTCCATGACCATTGTCATCACAATGATCCATGCCCTTATCATCCCAATGCTCCATGACCCCTGTATTCACAATGCTCCATGATGCTTTTCATCACAGTGCTCCATGACACATGTCATCACAATGCTCCATGACTTTGTCAGCAAAATGCTATACGACCTTGTCATTACAATGCTCTATGCACTTGTCATCACAATACTCCATTACCATTGTCATCACAATCCTCCATGAACCTTGGTATCACATTGCTTCATGCCCTTATAATCACAATGCTCCATGCTCCTTGAAATTAAAATGATCCATGACCTCTGTCATCACAATGCTCCAAACCCTTGTGATCACAATGTTCCATAACACTTGTCATCACAACGCTCCATGATGCCTGTCATCAGAATACTCCATGCACTTTTCATCACAATTCTCCATGACCTTTGTCATCACAATTCTCAATACAATTGTCATCACAATGCTCCCTGACACTTGTCGTGAGAATGCTCCTTGAAACCTGTCATGAAAAGGCTCCATGCCTTTTTCAACACAATGCCCTATGCCGTTTTCATCACAGTGCTCCACGCCACTGTCATCAAAATTCTCCACAAGCTTGTCATGAAAATGCTCCATGACCCTTGTCATCAAAATTCTCCATGCACTTGTCAGCACAATGCTCCCTGACCCTTGTCAACTCAATGCTCCAAGCCATTGTCATCACAATGCACCATTACCTTTGCCATCAGAATCCTCCATGACACTTGGCATCACAATGTTCCATGCCATTGTCATCACAATGGGCCATTACATATGTCAACACAATGCTCCCTGACACCAGTCTTCACAACACTGCATGACCTGGTCATCACAATGCTCCATGCCCTTGTCACCACAATGCACCATTCCAACAGTCATCGCAATAATCCATGAAACTTATTAGACCAATGCTCCATGCCCTTGTCATCACAATGCTCCATGACCCTTGTCATCAGAATGCTCCATAAACTTTTCATCACAATGCTCTTTGATCCTTGTCATCACAATTCTCTATGCCTTTCTCAGCATGATGCTCCATGACACATGTCATCAAAATGCACCATGCGCTTGTCATCACAGTGCTTCCCAATCTTGTCATCACAATGCTCCATAAACTCTGTCATCACAATGCTCCATGCGCTTGTCAGCACGATGCTCCATGACAAATGTCATCATAATGCACCATGCACTTGTCATCACAGTGCTCCACATGCTTGTCATCAGAAAGCTCCATAAACCTTGTCATCACAATGCTCCATGCACTTCTCATCAAAATGTTCTCTCACCACAGATATCACAATGTTACATCACTATTTGTCACAATACTCCCTCACACCTGTCATCACAATGTTCCATGACTCCTGTCATCACAATGCTACATGCACTTATCATCAAAATGTTCGATGACCCCTGACATCACAATGTTCCATAACACCTGTCATCAAAATATTCCATGACACTTTTCATCAAATTGCTCCATGACCCTGTTATCAGAATGCTCCCTTCCCTTCTCATCACAAAGCACATCGTACCTGCCATAAAAATGCTCCATGACCTTTGTCATCACAAAGATCCGTGACCCTTGGCATCACAATGCTCCATGTCATTGTCATCACAATGCTCCATGAACACTCTCATCACATTGTTCCATGCCCTTGTCATCACAAAGCTCCATGACACATGTCTTCAGAATGCTCCATGGCCTTCTCATCACAATGCTTTATGCCCTTGCCGTCAAAATGCTCCATTACCCCTGTCATAACAATGCTCCATGACACCTGCCATCACGATGTTCCGTGGCCTTGTCATCACAAGGCTCCATGACCCTTCTCATCACAATGCTCCAAGACCCCTGTAATCACAATGCTCCATGCCCATTTTTCATCTCAATGATCAATGAACCCTGTCATCACAATGCACCATGCCCATCATCATAATGCTTCATGCTATTGTCATCACAATGAAATCAAAATGCTCCATGACCTCAGTCATAACAATGCTCCAAAAACTTGTGATCACAATATTCCATAACACTTGTCATCACAGTGCCCCATGACACTCGTCATCACAATTATCCATGTTCTTCTCATCACAATGCTCCATGACATTTGTCATCACAATGCTCAATACACTTGTCATCAAAATGCTCCCTGACACTTGTTGTCTGTATGCTCCTTGAACCATGTCATGACAAGGCTCCATGCCTTTTTCCACACAATGATCCATGCCCTTTTAATCACAATGCTCCAAGACCCATGTAATCACAATGCTCCATGCCCTTGTCATCACAAAGCTCAATGACGCATGTCATCAGAATGCTCCATGGCCTTCTCATCACAATGCTCCATGCCCTTGTCATCACAACGCTCCAAGACCCCTGTAATCACAATGCTCCATGTCCCTTTTCATCAGAATGCTCCATGAGACTTGTCATCACAAGTCTCCATTGTCTTCTCATCAAAGTGCTCTAGGAACTTGTCATCAAAATGCTCCATGATCCCTGTCATCACAATACTCCATGAACATTTTCAGCCCAATGCTACATGACCTTCTCATCAAAATGCTCCATGATCCCTGTCATCACAATACTCCATGAACATTTTCAGCCCAATGCTCCATGACCCTTGTCGTCACATTGATCCATGCCCTTGTCATTCCAATGCTCCATGACCCCTGTATTCACAATGCTCCGTGACGCTTGTCATCACAGTGCTCCATGACACCTGTCATCACAATGCTCCATGACTTAGTCAGCAAAATGCTAACTGACCTTGTCATTGCGATGCTCTATTCGTTTGTCATCACAATACTCCATTACCATTGTCATCACAGTCCTCCATGAACCTTGGGATCACATTGCTTTATGCCCTTGTCATCACAATGCTCCATGCTCCTTGAAATCAAAATGATCCATGACTTCTGTCATCACAATGCTCAAAACCCTTGTGATCACAGTGTTCCATAACACTTGTCATCACAACGCTGCATGATGCCTGTCATCACAATACTCCATGCCCTTTTCATCACAATGCTCCAAGACTTTGTCATCACAATTCTCAATACACTTGTCATCACAATGCCCCATGCCATTTTCATCACAATGCTCCATGTCATTGTCATCAAAATACTCCACAAGCTTGTCATCAGAATACTCCATGACCCTTTTCATCACAATTCTCCATGCACCTGTCAGCACAATGCTCCATGACCCTTGTCATCACAATGCTCCAAGCCATTGTCATCACCATGCTCCATTACCTTTGTCCTCAGAATCCTCCATGACACTTGGCATCACAGTGCTCCATGCCATTGTCATCACTATGCGCCATTACATATGTCATCACAATGCTCCCTGACACCTGTCTTCACAGTACTGCATGACCTGGTCATCACAATGCTCCATGCCCTTGTCATCACAGTGCGCCATTCCAACTGTCATCACAATAATCCATGAAACTTATTAGACCAATGCTCCATTCCCTTGTCATCACAAGGCTCCATGCCCTTGTTATCACAATGGTCCATGACACCTGTCATCACAATGCTCCATGCCTCCATTCATCACAATGCTTCATGACCTTTGTCATCACAGTGGTCCATGCCCTAATCATCAACAGTCTCTGTGACATATTTAATCACAATGCTGCATGAACTTTTCATCACAATGCTCTTTGACCCTTGTCATCACAATGCTCTATGCCTTTCTCAGCACAATGTTACATGACCCTCGTCATCACCATGCTCCATGCGCTTGTCAGCACAATGTTCCATGACCCATGTCATCACAATGCACCCTGCACTTTTCATCACTGTGCTCCACAATCTTGTCACCACAATGCTCCATAAAACTTGTCATCACAATGCTCCATGCACTTCTCATCAAAATGCTCTCTCAACACTGATATCACAATGTTACATCACTATTCATCACAATACTCCCTCACCCCTGTCATCACAATGTTCCATTACTTCTGTCTTTGCAATGCTACATGCACTTATCATCACAAAGTTCGATGACCCCTGACATCACAATGTTCCATAACCCCTGTCATCGAAATGCTCCATAACACTTTTCCTCAAAATGCTCAATGACCCCTGACATCACAATGTACCATAACACCTGTCATCAAAATATTCCATGACCCTTTTCATCAAATTGCTCTATAACCCTGTCATCACAATGCTCCCTGACCTTCTCATCACAATGTACCACGCCCTTGTCATCAAAATGCTCCTTGACCTTTGTCATCACAAGTCTCCATGACCCTTGGCATCTCAATGCTCCATGCCATTGTCATCACAATGCTCCATGAACCCTCTAATCACAATGCTCCATGCCCCTTTGCATCTCAATGCTCCATGAACCCTGTCATCAAAATGCACCATGCCCATCATCATAATGCTTCAGGCTATTGTCATCACAATGAAATCAAAATATTCGATGATCTATCTCATCTCAATGCTCCAAATCCTTGTGATCACAATGTTCCATAACACTTATCATCACAACGTCCCTTGACGCTCATCATCACAATTATCCATGGACTTCTCATCACAGTGCTCCATGACCTTTGTCATCACAGTGCTCTATACACTTGTCATCACAATGCTCCCTGACACTTGTCATCAGTATGCTCCTGGAACACTGTCATGACAAGGCTCCATACCATTTTCATAACAATGATCCATGCCAATTTCATCACAATGCTCCAAGTCACCAGTAATCACAATGCTCCATGCCCTTGTCATCACAATGCCCCAAGACCCCTGTAATCACAATACTCCATGCCCCTTTTCATCAGAATGCTCCATGAGACTTCTTATTACAAGGCTCCATGGTCTTCACATCACAATTCTCCAGGAACTTTTCATCACAGTGCTCCATTCCCTTGTCATCACTATGCTCCTTGACCCCTGTCCTCACAATACTTCCTGAACATTTTCAGTCCAATTCTCCAGGAACTTCTCATCACAATGCTTCATGATCCCTATCATCACAATGCTCCATGACCACTGTCATCACAACGCTCCATGACCACTGACAACACAGTGATCCGGGACTCTTGTCATCACAATGCTCCATTCCCTAGTCAGCACAATGCTCCATGAACATTTTCAGCCCAATGCTCCATGACACTTGTCATCACAATGATCCATGCCCTTGTCATTCCAATGCTCCATGACCCCTATAATCACAATGATCCGTGATGCTTCTCATCACAGTGTTCTATGACCCTTATCATCACAATGCTCCATGCCTGTGGCAGCAAAATGCTACATGACCTTGTCATCAAAATTCTCCATTTGCTTGTCATCACAATCCTCCCTTACCATTGTCATCAAAATCCTCCATGAACCTTGGGATCACATTGATTCATGCCCTTGTCATCCCAAAGCTCCATGCTCCTTGAAAACAAAATGATCCATGACTTCTATCATCACAATGCTCCAAACCCTTGTGATCCCAATGTTCCATAACACTTGTCATCACAATGCTCTGACCAGTAGCCTGTGCTTTCTTTAATTAGGTCCCTGAATTAATGTACAAACAGCACCATGTGTCAGAGCCCTGCCCGTGCAACTCCCAGACAGTCCAGGGTCAGTGGTGATCCAGGACCATGACGTCCACTGAGTCAACGGCCTTTAGAAGTAGCCAGCAGTCCAGGCGGTCATATTGGCCACCATCACCGTGGTGTCTGTAGGGTTTTCTATGGTGAAAGCGTGATATACGTTTCCCCCGCCAAGCTTATTAGCTCCCCTCTGGTGAAGTAAGTCCTGCAAGCAGTAGTCTGCTCTTTCGGGGCACAGTCTTCTTGTTTTCTGAGAGAAACTCCAGGTCAAGTGATGGTCACACAAGTCATCTTGGGGACACGTTGCCCCCATTTGTCTCTCTAGAGGTAGGAGTTGGAGGGCCTCCTCACTCGAGGTCAGTGTGTCCACAGAGCGACCCCTGCAAGTTCAGGACATGATGGGTGGTTAGGATCACCACGTGGGGTCCTATTCCCTTAGGAGGGAGCTGGATTTGTGGGCTGCTGATTTCCAGCTTTTTAGATACCCCAGTATCATGGCCTGATGAGTCGGAGGGCAAAGCCCTTGGTGACCATAGTTTATCATACCTGAAGGGCATTCTTGTGTTGCTCCATTTCAATTGGTCCCTGTTTTTGCACTAAGTCTCCAAGGGTGATTAACCTTTGACCGGGTATGTAAAGGTCAAAGGGTTTAGCTAAATTAGCGAGTTCCTGGGCAAGGATCTGAATTGACTGCTCTTTCCATTCTTGAAAGGCTGCTTCTGGATTCTATTCAAAAAGATCATCATCTTTTCGTGTCAGGGTTTCATGTAGAGGCCCAGCTATTAGACTGTAGTTAGGGATCCAGATGCAGAAAACCTTGGCCTCCCCAGGAACCCTTAAGCTGTCTTCTAGTTTTAGAAGAGGTAAGGCTGCAAATGGCTTCTTCCCTATCCTGGGATGCGTTTCTCCAAATATCTGTGAGGATGAAGCCCAGGCATGTCACCTGAGCCTGGGATATTTGAGCCTTTTTCTTGGACACTTTCTATCCTTTCTTGGCTAGGTAGTTCAGAGGCGTCTTTAGTAGGCCTGGCGATCAGAATGTCATCTGTATATTGAAGGAGGGTTCCCTTTTACAGAGGTAGAACGTTTAGGTCTTTAGAGGACATTTCCCCAATGATGGTGTGGGGATTTTTGAACCATTGGAGCAGGACGGCCCAGCATTATTGCTTTTGTTGCATGTTGTGTCCTGCCACTCACAAGCCAAAAATTCTTGTGACTCTGAGATGAATGGAATACAGAAGAAGGCATCATTGAAGTGTAATACAGAATGACATGGCCTGGTGGATGGTAGAATTTCCAGCAGGGTGTAGGATATAGGAGCTACTGGATGTATATCCAGGGTGGCATCACTGACTGTCCTGATATCCTTTACCAGGTCTCCAGCAGCCCATGGGGCTCTCGTGGTCAGGCCAATCCCAGGATATGGAGCTCACCTGGGCTGCATCCCGCACCACACAGCCCACGGGGCTCTTGTGTTCAAGTCCCTCCCAGGGTATGGAGCTCACCTCGGCAGCTACCCAGCAGCCCATGGGGCTCTCATAGTCAGGCACTTCCCAGGATACGGAGCTCCCCTGGGCAGGTACCCCAGCAGGGCTGGACACACAGGAACTGTGCACATAGCCCACATTGCAGAGAATCCCCAGCTCACCTGTCGCTCACAGCTGACACAGAACACCTCCGAGCAGGACTTGAACTAACAAACAGCAGCTCTGACAGGTCTGTGACCCTGGCTATCACTCTGTGCAGCCTCTCTCTGCCTGGTCTTCCAGACACTTCCACTGCAGCCAGGGCACCAGGCCTCTGTCTCCACCCACCATCACTCCTCTCCCTGACTCCTGGGTTCCTCTCATTAGGATAGGGTCTTCTTGAAGTTGTTTTCCACTCATGGACCAGATAAAATGATAAGAAAACAAGCCGCAGCTGCAGCCCCTTGTCTAGCCTGACTCTCAAGAGCCCACACCTGTTCCTTGGGACTGACCCGTTTAGCAAGGTTCATTTTCTGCAACTGTGAGCCCCTGAGGGGTGAGGATTGGTTGATTTGGGCAGCCTGACACTGCCTGCCAGCCCCCCCCACAGGTGTGCCTGGGTTGAGGTCAATATAAACACCTCTCCAGTCAGCAAGAGCCCCTGTAGCTGTGCCTGACGCCATATTCTCTGCCCCGTCAGCAGTGTCGGTGCTGGGGTGGTGGGAGGGAGTGAGGGGCCGTGGCTTTGTGGGTGGCCCAGTGTAAGTGGGGCTCTGCTGGACTCTCTGCAGGAGTTGCCAGGCTGCCACCTGCTAAAGAAGAGGATGTGTCACCCATACCTGCCACTGGAATTTCTCCCCAGTCAGAGGTGAGGAAGTAAAAAAGCAGTGGGGGCTGTGGCAGGAGGGGTATCTCAGGCAGGGAAATGGAAAGATTCCAGAAGAGCATCAGGGGCCAGGTCCATCCTGGCTGGCCTGCAGGCACCAAGTCGGCCTGCGTGCTCTCGCTAGTGTGGCTCCACAGCCCTTCCTCTAGGCTTGCAAGTGCTTGTACATATTCAGGTGTTTTACCTGGAAAGGGTGGGAAGAGTTCAGCTGCAGCAGGACTGGGGCTCAGCTCACATTTACTCACAGACGCCTCGACACAGTCCCCCAGCTTTGCAATGAGGATGCTCCTTGTGGGGGGGAGCGCTGCTGAGTGCATGGGAGACGATTTCCCACCTCTGACCAACATAAGAATTTTTTACCACTGGAGCAAGTGCCCTGATACGATTTTCCTCTGTATAACTGGTGAGTCTGTTTTTTTTTTCTTTTTTTCTTTTTGGTTCAAGTTAGATTTTATTTATTCATCTTTTTTTTTAATTTGGAGATATAAACATGGAAATAATGCATTAATATAAAGACGTCTATTTGAAGGGAAAAATTATTTTTCTCTTTTATTTTATTAAATGTTATTTATTTATTTTTATTTTTTTTTAAATTTATCTCTTTTATACAGCAGGTTCTTATTGGATATGTATTTTATACATATAAGTGTGCACATGTGAATCCCAGTCTCCCAATTCATCCCACCACCATCCTCACATGGCGTTCCCTCCTTGGTGTCCATATGTTTGTTCTCTACATCTGTCTCTATCTCTGCCCTGCAAACTGGTTCATCTGTACCATTTTTCTAGGTTCCACATATATGCATTAATATACAATATTTGTTTTTCTCTTTCTGACTTACTTCACTCTGTATGACAGTCTCTAGATCCATCGAGGTCTCTACAAATGACCCAATTTCATTCCTATGTATGGCTGAGTAATATTCCGTTGTATATATGTACCACATCTTTATCCATTCGTCTGTCTGTGGGCACTTAGGTTGCTTTCATTACCTGTCTATTGTAAATAGTGCTGCAGTGAACATTGTGGTGAATG
Source organism: Mesoplodon mirus (assembly GCF_964341445.2). Classification (NCBI taxonomy): domain Eukaryota; kingdom Metazoa; phylum Chordata; class Mammalia; order Artiodactyla; family Ziphiidae; genus Mesoplodon; species Mesoplodon mirus. The sequence goes on along the minus strand of NW_028295803.1, from coordinate 4,119,548 downwards.
TGTCTTTTTGACTTATGGTTTTCTCTGGGTATATGCCCAGTAGTGGGATAGCTGGATTATATGGTAATTCTATTTTTAGTTTTTTAAGGAACCTCCATACTGTTCTCCATAGAGACTGTATCGATTTACATTCCCACCAATAGTGGAAGAAGGTTCCTTTTCTCCACACCCTCTCCAGCATTTGTTGTTTGTAGATTTTCTGATGATGCCCATTCTAACAGGTGTGACGTGATACCTCATTGTAGTTTCGATTTCCATTTCTCTAATAATTAGTGATGTTGAGCAGATTTTCATGTGCGTACTGGCCATCTCTATGTCTTCTTGGAAGAAATGTCTATTTAGATCTTCCATTTTTGTATTGGGTTGTTTGTTTTATTAGTATTGAGCTGCATGAGCTGTTTATATATATTGGAGATTAATCATTTGTCCATTGATTCGTTTGAAAATATTTTCTGCCATTCTGAGGGTTGTCTTTTCGTCTTGTTTGTAGTTTCCCTTGCTTTGCAAAAGCTTTTACGTTTCATTAGTCCCATCTGTTTAGTTTTCTTTTTTATTTCATTACTATAGGAGGTGGATCAAAAAAGATCTTGCTGTGATTTACGTTAGAGTATCCTTCGTAAGTTTTCCTCTCAGAGTTTTATACTGTCCGGTCTTACATTAAGGTCTCTAATCCATTTTGAATATATTTTTATGTATGGTGTTGGGGAGTGTTCTAATTTCATTCTTTTACATGTAGCTCTCCATATTTCCCAGCACCAATGATTGAAGAGACTGTCTTATCTCCATTGTATAGTCTTGCCTCCTTTCTCATAGATTAGTTGACCATAGGTGTGTAGGTTTATCCTTGGGCTTTCTTTTTTTTTTTTTTTTTTGCACGTTTATTGGAGTATAATTGCTTTACAATGGAGTGTTCGTTTCTGCTGTATAACAAAGTGAATCAGCTATACATATACAAATATCACCAGATCCCCTCCCTCATGCATCTCCCTCCCGAACTCCATAACCCACCCCTTTGTGTGGTCACAAAGCACCGAGCTGATCTCCCTGTTCTATGTGGCTGATTCTCAGTAGCTATCAGTGTTACATTTGGTAATGTATTTATGTCCATGCCACTCTCTCACTTCGTCCCAGCTTACCCATCCCCCTTCCGGTGTCCTCAAGTCCTTTCTCTATGTCTGTCTCCTTAATCCTGTCCTGCCACTAGGTTCTTCAAAATCTTTTTTTTCTTCTTCATTAGATTCTGTATATCTCTGTTAACATACAGTATTTATTTTTCCCTTTCTGACTTACTTCACTGTGTAGGACAGATTCTAAGTCCATCCACCTCAGTACAAATAACTCAGTTTTGCTTCTTTTTATGGCTGAGTAATATTCCTTTGTATATATGTGCCAGATCTTCTTTATCCATTCATCTGTCGATGGACACTTAGGTTGCTTCCATGTCCTGGCTATTGCAAATAGAACTGGAATGAACATTTTTGTACATAACTCTTTTTGAATTATGGTTTTCGCAAGGCTAATGCCCAGTAGTTGGATTGTTGTGTCGTATGGTACTTCTATTTTTAGTTATTTAAAGGAACTTCCGTACTGTTCTCCCTAGTTCTCATATCAATTTACATTCCCACCCACAGTGCAAATGTGTTCCCTTTTCTCCAATAAAGGCCTCTCCAGCATTTATTGTTTTGTAGATTTTTTTGATGATTGCCACTCTGATTGCTGTGAGGTGATACCTCACGGTGGTTTTGATTTGCATTACTCTAATGATTAGTGATGTTCAGCATCCTTTCATGTGTTTCTTGGTAATCTGTATATCTTCTTTGGAGAAATGTCTATTAGGTCTTCTGCCCGTTTTTGGATTGGATTGTTTGTTTTTGTGATATTGAGCTACATGCGGTGCTTGTAAAGTTAGGAGATTAATCCTTTGTCAATTGCTTCATTTGAAAATATTTTCTCCCATTCTGAGGGTTGTTTTTGCATCTTGTTTATGTTTTCCTGTACTGTGTAAAAGCTTTTAAGTTTCATTAGGTCCCATTTGTTGATTTCTGTTTTTATTTCCATTTCCCTAGGAGGTGGGTCCAAAAGGATCTTGCTGTGATTTATGTCATAGAGTGTTCTGCCTATGGTTTCCTCTAAGTGTTTTATAGTGTCTGGTCTTATATTTAGATCTCTAATCAATTTAGAGTCTATTTTTGTGTATGGTGTTATGGAGTGTTCTAATTTCATTCTTTTATGTGTAGGGGTCCAGTTTTCCCAGCACCAATTACTGAAGAGACGGTCTTTTCTCCATTGTATATCCTTAGCTCCTTTGTCTTAGATGAGATAGCCATAGGTATGTAGGTTTATCTCTGGGCTTTCTGTCCTGTTCCATTGATCTGTGTTTATGCCTATCTACATACACTTGATTCCATTATGGAGACATATAAATACATAGGTTTCAAGGTTATTACCAGTCAGATATATTCCTCTTCAGTGAATAGGGTGTTTTGTGTCCAGTTCATTGAGAAAGGAGTAGGTCTTGTCTATTACATATTTGGTATATGAAATGGAATCTGTGCTAATTTCAAACTCTGCTTTTACACATCACCCCACGTCACCTTTCCCCTTAAGGAGGCATAAGTGTGTTTTCTAAATGTGTAACTCTGTTCTCTTTTGAAATTCAGTTCATGTGTAGCCATGTTTACATTTCCTCTATAAGTGATATATTACAATAAGTTTCTTTTTCTTTGTGGCTCATTTCACTTAGCATCATCGTACCTAAAGCCACTCATTATGCTGCTATTGGCCTTATTGCATTGATTTTATGTCTGAGTGACATTCCATTGTATATAAGTACCACAACATCTATATCCATTTTTTTTTCCTTTCCTGGGATATATAAAGTGTACCGAAGTTGATGTTCTTGTAAACAGAGCAGCCCTAAAGTTTGGGCTGGCTGTGTGTTGTGGATTTTTAGTTTTCCCAAATACACACCCATGAGTGGAAGTGTGCTATGCTCTGTAGCTCTGTTTTCGAAAACAACATACAGTTCTCCAGAGAGGCTGTTGGCAATTTACATCCTGTCCATCGTCGTAACCAGGCTCCCTTTTCTCCATGGCCTGTCCTGCATTTGTGGTTTTTACACTATTTGTGGATGGCCCTTTTGACTGGAGGTAAGGGACACTTCTATGTAGTGTGGATTTGCAATGCCTGATGGCTTGCTTGGCCAAAAAGGGCATATGCGTATTTTCCCGAATATATTCAAGAAAATACACATAATCCCTTTTCAGCCAAGGGCAACATTGTCGAAATTCTGTCGCTTTTCATGTGCTTTAAAGACGACTCCAATCTACCTCTTGAAATCTGTTTCCTTCAATTCTGCCTTGCATTCAAATCCTCTTCACTGCCTTTCCTCAATATATTTCTGGATGATAGTTGTCCTTCATAAATCTGCAAGTTTGTGAATTGCTGTGCCCCTGATTTCCATTTTTCAACTCGCCTCTTTGTGAGCTGGCTGCAATACCGCAGGATGGCTTTATGCCCTAGTCTGGTTCCGGAGCTTCAGGCTGAGCCTTTGGTTAATTCTTCTTCCTGATGGGAAACTAGAGTGACATGTGCCCATCCAAACACCTACAGCTAATATCTCATTTATTTCCCCTCTTTCTGTTCATCCTCTGCACAATTTGCAAACTGTGCATAAAGGGAGGGTAAAGGCGCTGACACTCCAAGTGGGGAGATTTTGAGTAATGCAGATGGAATGGCGAATCCGAGCATGACAAAAGGAAAAATGAGGTACCTTTTAGAAAACTTTCCCAATTACACAGTGTACCATCCACTGGGTTTCCCATGCATGTTTTAACTGTAGGAAGATTCCCTTAAACCTGGAGAGTTGGGACCACTAGAATGGGTAGCACACAGTATTGCTCTAAGTGGTGTTCTTTTGTTCACACAACTTCAGCAATCTTGTCAGCCCCAAGTGTCCAGTCATATGTCTCATCCAGCTGTGGGTGTAAAGGTGGTCAATCTAGCTTGCAACACAGGCCCTGAACGTAATTTTTAAGACTTTCTCTCTGTTTTTGCATTTTGCTTTTGAAATTTATTTTTATAAATGGGTTTAACTGAATTTCAGTGCTGTGTTCATGCTGTTATACACACACATGATTCCATTATGGAGACATGAGAATCCATATGTTTTAAAATACTTAGAGTCAGACATATTCCTCTGCAATGAATAGGGGGTGTTGAGTCCAGTTCATTGTGCCGGGAGTAGGTGTTGTCTATTACATACATGGTTTATATAACGATATCTGTGCTAATTTAAAATTGTGGTTTTATGCATCACCCCACTTCGGCATTCCCATTAAGCAGGCAGAAGATGTTTTCTAAATGTGTGACTCTGTTGTGTTTGTAATTCAGTTCATGTGTAGTCATGTGTACATTCCCGCTATGACTGATAATTTATGATAAGATTAGTTACTCTGTAATCTTTCCTAACTCAGTTCATGTGTAGCCATGTTTACAGGAACTTCATAATTTATATCTTATGATAAGTTTCTTTTTCTGTGTGACTTATTTCACTTAGAATCATCGTACCTGAATCCACTCATTTTGCTGCTACTGGCCTTATGACATTGATTTCATGGCTGAGGGATATTCCATCGTACGTAAGTACCACAATATCTTGAACCATTTTTGTCTTTCCTGGGATACTTAAGGTGTACCCAAGTTGAGGTTCTTGTAAGCAGTGCAGCGCTAAATTTTAGGGTGGCTCTGTCTTATTGATTTTCAGTTTTCCCAAGGTATATTCCCTAGACTGGAAGTGACTTGGCTGTGTAGCTCTGTTGTTTACTTGTTTTAGGGAACACAATGCACTCCTCCAGAGAGGCAGTTGGCAACTTACATCACGCCCATCAGCATAACAAGGCTGCCTGATCTCCAGGGCCTGTCTTGCCTTTCTGGTTTTTACACATTTTGCGGATGTCCCTTTTGACCGGTGGGAAGGGATACTTCTTTGTAGTGCAGGTTTGCATTGCTGCTTGCTTGCTTGGCCAAAATGGGCGTATGCATTTTCTCCTGAATATATTCAGGAGAAAAAGCATACACACTTTATGGCCAAGTGCATCATTGTCGAAGTTGTGCCCCTCTTCTTGTGCTTGAAAGGTGATTCCAACATACCTCTTGAAATCTGTTTCCTGCTATTCTGCCTCGTTTTAAAGTCCGCCTCTCTGCCTTCCCTCAAAAGATTTTTGGAAGATAGTTGTCCTCTATTACTCTGCCAGTTTGTAAATTGCTGTGCCCCTGAGCTCCATTTTTCAACTCGTTTTTGTGAGCTGACCACAAATCCAAAATTATGGTTCAAAACCTATAGTGGTTCCCGGCCGGTGGCTGAGACATTGGTTAATTCTACTTCCTGCCGGGCAATTAAAGTGACATGTACCTGTCCAAATGCCTAACATCTACTCTCTCATTGGTTCTCCCTCTCCCCTTTCAACCTTTTCCAAATTGGCAACCTGTGTGAACCAGGAGGTTAAAGGAGCTGCTCTCCAAGTTGGGAGATTGATAGTAAAGCAGTTGAAAAGTCAAACTGGAGCACAAGGAGAGACACTATCCGTTGAGTTTTAGAAACTTTTCGTATTCATGTATGTCCATTCTCTACGTTTCCCATACATGTTTTAGCTGTAGTAATATTCCCTACAACCTGGAGAGTTGCGATCCATGGAATGGGTGCCATGCATTATTGCTTTAAAGGGTCTGCGTTTGCTCACCAAATCTCACCAACCCTCTCAGTCCCATGTGTCCAGCCTTATGCCACATCCAGCTTTCGTTGTAGATAGGGTCATTCCAGGTTTCATCAGAGAATCTGAAGGAATTGCAAAGAATTTGCCTGTTTTTTTGTTTTGTTTTTGAAATTCATTTTTATAGTTGGTTTGAGCTGATTCTCGCTGCCATGTTTATGCCAGTCTAGACACACTTGATTCCCTTATGGAGACATATCAATACATAGGTTTTAAGATTCTTACTAGTCAGATATATTCCTCTGCGGGAAATATTGGGTTTTGAGTCCCTTTCACTGAGGAAGGTGTAGCTGTTGTTTATTCCATAGTTGGTTTTTGGAAGGGTACCTGTGCTTATATCAAACTCTGGTTTTGTGCATCACCCCACCGCTCCTTCCCCCTTAGCAGGCATAAGAGTGTTTTCTAAATGTGAGACTCTGTTCTCTTTCCTAACTCAGTTTATGTGTAGCCATGTTTACAGGATCTTCATAAGTGATATCTTATGATAGGATTTTTTTTCTGTGTAACTTAATTCACTTAGAATCATCGTACCTGAATCCACTCATTTTGCTGCTACTGGTCTTATGACATTGATTTCATGGCTGAGGGATATTCCATCATACGTAAGTACCACAATTTTTTGAACCATTTTTACCTTTCCAGGGATACTTAAGGTGTACCCAAGTTGAGGTTCTTGTAAGCAGTGCAGCCCTAAATTTTCGGGTGGCTCTGTCTTATTGATTTTCAGTTTTCCCAAGGTATATTCCATAGACTGGGAGTGTACTTGGCTCTGTAGCTCTGTTGTTTACTTGTTTTAGGGAACACAATGCACTCCTCCAGAGAGGCAGTTGGCAATTTACATCCCGGCCATCAGCATAACAAGGCTCCCTGTTCTCCAGGGCCTGTCTTGCCTTTCTGGTTTTTACCCATTTTGTGGATGTCCCTTGTGACCGGTGGGAAGTGATACTTCTTTGTAGTGCAGACTTGCATTGCCCACTTGCTTGCTTGGCGAAAAGTGCGTATGCGTTTTCCCCTGAATATATTCAGGGGAAAACACATACGGCCTTTTTGGCCATGTGCATCATTGTCGAAGTTGTGCTCCTCTTCCTGTGCTTTAAATGTGATTCCAACGTACCGCTTGAAATCTGTTTCCTGCTATTCTGCCTCGCTTTCAAGTCCGCCTAGTTGCCTTCCCTGAAAAGATTTTTGGAAGATAGTTGCCCTTTATTACTCTGCCAGTTTGTGAATTGCTTTGCCCCTGAGCTCCATTTTTTAACTCGTTTTTTGTGAGCTGAACGCAAGTCCAATATTTTGGTTCAGGACCTATACTGGTTTTCGGTGGGTGGCTGAGACTTCGGTTAATTCTTCTTCCTCCCGGGAAATAAGAGAGATATGTGCCCGTCCAAATGCCTAACAGCTACTCTCTCATTGGTTCTCCCTATTCCCTTTCATCCTTTGCCAAATTGGCAACATGTGCGAACCAGGAGGTTAAAGGCGCTGTCTCTCCAAGTTGGGAGATTGACAGTAAAACAGTTGGAAGGTCAAACTGGAGCACATAGAGAGGGACAATTCTTTGAGTTTTAGAGACCTTTCGTATTCACAGTGTGTCCATTCTCTAGGTTTCCCGTACTTGTTATAGCTGTAGTAATATTCCCTTAAACCTGGAGACATCGGACCCATGGAATGGGTGCCATGCATTATTGATTTAAAGGGTCTGCATTTGCTCACCCAATCTCACCAATCCTCTCAGTCCCAGGTATACAGCCTTATGCCATATCCAGCTGTCATTGTAGATAGGGTCATTCCAGGTTTCATCAGAGACCCTGAAGGAATTGTAAAGAATTTTCCGTTTTTTTTGTTTTTGAAATTCCTTTTTATAGTGGGTTTGATCTGATTCTCGCTGCCATATTTATGCCAGTCTAGACACACTTGATTCCATTATGGAGACTTATCAATTCATAGGTTTTAAGATGCTTACTTTTCAGATATATTCCTCTATGGGAAATATGGCGTTTTGAGTCCCTTTCACTGAGGAAGGTGTAGGTCTTGTCTATTCCATAGTTGGTTTTTGGAAATGTACATGTGCTTATATCAAACTCTGGTTTTATGCATCACCCCACCTCTCCTTCCCCCTTAAGCAGGCATAAGAGTGTTTTCTAAATGTGAGACTATGTTCTATTTCCTAACTCAGTTCATGATTAGCCATGTTTACAGGATCTTCATAAGTGATATCTTATGATAAGCTTCTTTTTCTGTGTGACTTATTTCACTTAGAATCATCGTACCTGAATCCACTCATTTTGCTGCTACTGGTCTTATGACATTGATTTCATGGCTGAGGGATATTCCATCGTACGTAAGTACCACAATTTTTTGAGCCATTTTTATATTTCCTGGGATATATAAGTTGTACCCAAGTTGAGGTTATTGTAAGCAGTGCAGCCCTAAATTTTGGGGTGCCTCTCTCTTATTGATTTTCAGTTTTCCCAAGGTATATTCCCTAGACTGGAAGTGTCCTTGGCTCTGTAGCTCTGTTGTTTACTTGTTTTACGGAACACAATGCACTCTTCCAGAGAGGCAGTTGGCAATTTACATCCCGCCCATCAGCATAACAAGGCTCCCTGTTCTCCAGGGCCTGTCTTGAATTTCTGGTTTTTACCCTTTATGTGGATGTCCCTTAGGACCGGTGGGAAGTGATACTTCTTTGTAGTGGAGATTTGCATTGCCCGCTTGCTTGCTTGACCAATATGGGCGTATGCGTTTTCTCCTGAATATACTCAGGAGAAAACGCATACGCCCTCTTTGGCCAAGTGCATCATTGTCGAAGTTGTGCCCCTCTTCCTGTGCTTTAAAGGCGATTCCAACATACCTCTTGAAATCTGTTTCCTGCTATTCTGCCTCACATTCAAGACTGCCTCGTTGCGTTCCCTCAACAGATTTTTGGATGATAGTTGTCCTTTATTACTCTGCCAGTTTGTGAATTTCTGTGCCCCTAAGCTCCATTTCTTAACTCGTTTTTTGTGAGCTGAAAGCAAGTCCCATATTTTGGTTCAGGACCTATACTAGTTCCAGGTGAGTGGCTGAGACTTTGCTTAATTCTTCTTCCTCCCGGGAAATAAGAGTGACATATGCCCATGCAGATGCCTAACAGCTACTCTCTCTTTGGTTCTCCCTCTTCCATTTCATCCTTTGCCAAATTGGCAACCTGTGTGAACCTGGAGGTTAAAGGTGCTGTCTCTCCAAGTTGGGAGATTGATAGTAAAGCAGTTGGAAAGTCAAACTGGAGCACCAGGAGAGCGATTATTCATTGAGTTTTAGAAAGCTTTCGTATTCACAGTGTGTCCATTCTCTAGCTTTCCCATACCTGTTATAGCTGTAGTAATATTCCCTTCAACCTGGTGAGCTGGGACCCATGGAATGGGTGACATGCATTATTGCTTTACAGGGTCTGCATTTATTCACCCAATCTCACCAATCCTCTCAGTCCCATGTGTCCAGCCTTATGCCACCTCCAGCTGTCGTTGTAGATAGGGTCATTCCAAGGTTCATCAGAGAGCCTGAAGGAATTGTAAAGAATTTCGCTGTTTTTTTGTTTCGTTTTTGAAATTCCGTTTTATAGTGGGTTTGATGTGATTCTCGCTGCCATCTTTATGCAAGTCTAGACACACTTGATTCCCTTACGGAGACATATCAATATATAGGTTTTAAGATGCTTACTTTTCAGATATATTCCTTTGCGGGACATATGGGGTTTTGAGTCCCTTTTACTGAGGAATGTATAGGTGTTGTTTATTCCATAGTTGGTTTTTGGAAGGGTACCAGTGCTTATATCAAACTCTGGATTTGTGCATCACCCCACCTCTCCTTCCCCCTTAAGCAGGCATAAGAGTGTTTTCTAAATGTGAGACTGTGTTCTCTTTCCTAACTCAGTTCATGTGTAGCCATGTTTACAGGATCTTCATAAGTGATATCTTATGATAAGATTTTTTTCTTCTGTGTGACTTAATTCACTTAGAATCATCGTACCTGAATCCACTCATTTTGCTGCTACTGGTCTTATGACATTGATTTCATGGCTGAGGGATATTCCATCATACGTAAGTAACACAATTTTTTGAACCATTTTTACCTTTCCTGGGATACTTAAGGTGAACCCAAGTTGAGGTTCTTGTAAGCAGTGCAGCTCTAAATTTTGGGGTGGCTCTGTCTTACTGATTTTCAGTTTTCCCAAGGTATATTCCCTAGACTGGGAGTGTACTTGGCTCTGTATCTCTGTTGTTTACTTGTTTTAGGGAACACAATGCAATACTCCAGAGAGGCAGTTGGCAACTTACATCAGGGCCATCAGCATAACAAGGCTCCCTGTTCTCCAGGGCCTGTCTTGCCTTTCTGGTTTTTACCCATTTTGTGGATGTCCCTTGTGACCGGTGGGAAGGAATACTTTTTTGTAGTGCAGACTTGCATTGCCAACTTGCTTGCTTGGCGAAAATTGCATACGCGTTTTCCCCTGAATATATTCAGGAGAAAACGCATACGGCCTTTTTGGCCATGTGCATCATTGTCGAAGTTGTGTTCCTCTTCCTGTGCTTTAAAGGCGATTCCAACGTACCTCTTGAAATCTGTTTCCTGCTCTTCTGCCTCGCTTTCAAGTCCGCCTAGTTGCCTTCCCTCAACAGATTTTTGGAAGATAGTTGCCCTTTATTACTCTGCCAGTTTGTGAATTGCTTTGCCCCTGAGCTCCATTTTTTAACTCGTTTTTTGTGAGCTGAACGCAAGTCCAGTATTTTGGTTTAGGACCTATACTGGTTTTCGGTGGGTGGCTGAGACTTTTGTTAATTCTTCTTCTGGCCGGAAAATTAGAGTGACATTTGGCAGTCCAAATGCTTAACAGCTACTCTCTCATTGGTTCTCCCTCTTCCCTTTCATCCTCTGCCAAATTGGCAACCTGTGAAAGCCAGGAGGTTAAAGGGGCTGTCTCTCTAAGTTGGGAGATTGATAGTAAAGCAGTTGGAAAGTCAAACCGTAGCAGCAGGAGAGGGACTATTAGTTTAGTTTTAGAAACATTTCGTATTCACAGTGTGTCCATTCTCTACGTTTCCCGAACATGTTATAGCTGTTGTAATATTACCTTCAACCTGGAGAGTTGGGACCCATGGAATGGGTGCCACTCATTATTGCTTTAAAGGGTCTGCATTTGCTCACCCAATCTCAACATTCCTCTCAGTCCGAAGTGTCCAGCCTTATGCCACATCCAGCTGTCATTGTAGATAGGGTCATTCCTGTTTTCATCAGAGACCCTGAAGGAATTGTAAGGAATTTCCTTGTTTTTTTGTTTTGTTTTTGAAATTCCTTTTTATAGTGGGTTGAGCTGATTCTCACTGCCATATTTATGCCAGTCTAGACACACTTGATTCCCTTATGGAGTCATATCAATACATAGGTTTGAAGATTCTTACTAGTAAGATATATTACTCTGCATTGAATATGGGGTGTTGAGTCCCTTTCACTGAGGAACGAGTAGGTCTTTTCTATTCTGTATTTGATTTTTGGAACTGTACCTGTACTAATATCAAACTCTGGTTTTATGCATCACCCCACCTCTCCTTCCCCCTTAAGAAGGCATAAGGTTGTTGTCTAAATGTGAGACTCCCTTCTCTTTCCTATCTCAGTTCATATGTAGCCATGTTTACATGATCTTCATAATTGATATCTTATGATAATTTTCTTTTTCTGTTTGACTTATTTCACTTAGAATTATCGTACCTGAATCCACTCATTTTGCTGCTACTGGTCTCATGACATTGATTTCATGGCTGAGGGATAATCCGTCATACGTAAATACCACAATTTCTTGAACCATTTTTGTCTTTCCTGGGATATTTAAGGTGTACCCAAGTTGAGGTTTTTGTAAGCAGTGCAGCCATGAATTTTGGTTTGGATCTGTCTTACTAATTTTCAGTTTTCCCTAGCTATATTACCTAGACTGGAAGTGCCATTGGCTCTGTACCTCTGTTGTTTACTTGTTTTAGGGAACACAGTGCACTCCTCCAGAGAGGCAGTTGGCAATTTACATCCCGCCCATCAGCATAACAAGGCTCCCTGTTCCCCAGGGCCTGTCTTGCCTGTCTGTTTTTTACACATTTTGCGGATGTCCCTTTTGGCTGGTGGGAAGTGACACTTCTTTTTAGTGCAGATTTGCATTGCCCGCTTGCTTGCTTTGCTGAAAAGGGCATATGCGTTTTCTCCTGAATATATTCACGTGAAAACCCATATGCCCTTTATTGTCATTTCCATTATTTTCGAAGTTGTGATGCTTTTCCTGTGTTTAAAGGCGATTCCAATGTACCTCTTGAAATCTGTTTCATGCCATTCTGCCTCATTTTCACTTCCGCCTCGTGGCTTTCCCTCAACAGATTTTTGGAAGAGAGTAGTCCTTTATAACTCTGCAGGTTAGTGAATTGCTGTGGCCCTGAGCTCCATTTTATAACTCTCGTTTTTGTGAGCTGACCACAAATCCACACTTTTGCTTCTGGACCTATACTGGTTCAGGGGGGGGCAGGCTGAGTCTTTGGTTAATTCCTCTTCATGACGGGTAATTAGAGTGAAATGTGGCCGTCCAAATGCCTACAGCTACTCTCTCATTGGTTCTCTCTCTTCCCTTATATCCTCTGCACAATTATCCAACTGTGCGAAACAGGAGGTTATAGGGGCTGACTCTCCAAGTTGGGAGATTGATAGTAAAGCTGTTGGAATGTCAAACTGGAGCACAAGGAGAGAAAAAAAAGTAATAGAGTTTTAGAAACCTTTTACCATCAGATGGTTTCCATTCTCTAGGTTCCCATACATGTTATAACTGTAGTGATATTCCCTTCTACTTGGAGAGTTGGGAACCATGGAAAGGGTGGCAGGCATAATTGCTTTAAAGGGTCTGCATTTTTTCACCCAATCTCACCAATCCTCTCAGTCCCAAGTGACCAGCGTTTGGCCACATCCAGCTGTCATTGTAGATAGGGTCATTCCAGGTTTCATCAGAACCCCTGAAGGTATTGTGTAAGAATTTTACTATTTTTATGTTTTGTTTTGAAATTCATTTTTATAGTGGGTTTGAGCTGATTCTCACTGCCATGTTTATGTCGTTCTAGACACACTTGGTTCCCTTACGGAGACATATCAATACATAGGTTTTAAAATTCTTACTAGTCAGATATATTTCTCTGTGGGGAATAAGGATGTTGAGTTCCGTTTACTGAGGAAGGAGTAGGGCTTGTCTCTTCTCTTTTAGGATTACGGAACGGTACCTGTGCTAATATCAAACTTTTGTTTTGTGCATCTCCCCACCTGTCTTTCCCCTTAAGCAAGCATTAGAGTGTTTTCTAAATCTGAGACTCTGTTCTCTTCCGTAATTCAGTTCATATGTAGCCATGTTTACATTCCCTTCATAAGTGATATCTTATGTCAGAATGCACCATGGCCTTGTCATAATAATGCTCCATGACCCCTGTCATCACAATGCTCCATGCCCTGGTTATCACAAAGCTCCATGTCCCTTGTCAACACAATTCTCCACGTCCTTGTCATGACAATGCTACATGACACTTCTCATCAAAATATTACATGCTCTTGTCATCACAATTCTCCATGCATTTGAAATTGCAATGCTCCATGCACTTGTCATCACAATGCTCCATGCACTTGTCATCACAATGCTCCATGCCCTTGTCATCACATTGCTCCATGACACCTGTCATCACAATGCTCCCTGACACCTGTCATCACAATGCTTCATGCCCCTTTTCATTATAGTGCTCCATGATCCTCGACACCACAATTACCCAAGGTCTTCTCATCACAATGCTCCACGGTTTTGCCATCACCATGCTCCATGCCTAGTCATAACAAAGCTAAATGTCCCTTGTCCTCACAATTCTCCACATCCTTGTCATTACAATGCTCCTGGCACTTCACATCAAAATGTTATATGCTCTTGTCATCACAATACTCCATGCACTTGTCATCACAATGCTCCATGACCCCTGTTATAGGAAGCTCCATGCACTGTTCATCACAATGTTTCACGACCTGGACATTAAAATTATCAATGGCCCTTGATATCACAATGCTCCATGCCCTTGTCATCACAATGCTCCTTTACTTTGTCACAGCAAACCTCCATGACACTTGGCATCACAGTGCTCCATGATATTGTCATCAAACTGGAACATGACATATTTCATCACAATGCTCCCTGACACCTTTCTTCACAATAATCCATGACCTTGTCCTCACAGTGCTCCATGTCCTTGTCATTACAATGTGCCATGCCCAATCTTATCACAATAATCCATGAAACTTGTCAGACCAATGCTCCATGCCACTTTTCATCACAATGCTCCATGAACGCTGTCATCACTATGCACCATGCCCATCATCATAATGCTTCATGGAATTGTCATCACAATGAAATCAAAATGCTCCTTGACCTCTGTCCTCACAATGCTGCAAACCCTTGTGATCACAATGTTACGTAACACTTGTTATCACAATGCCCCATGACGCTGGTCATCAAAATGATCCATGGTCTTCTCATCACAATGCACCATGACTTTTGTCATCACGGTGCTCAATACACTTGTCATCACAATGCTCTCTGACTATTGCCCTCAGTATGCACCTTGAACTCTTTCATGACAAGGCTCCATGCCTATTTCATCACAATGATACATGTCCTTTTCATCACAATGCTCCAAGACCCCTGTAATCACAATGCTCCATGCCCTTGTCATCACAAAGTGCCATGCACTTTTCATCACAATGATCCACAACCTTGTCATCGCTATGCTCCATAAACCTTGTAATCACAATGCTCCATGCACTTCTCATCCAAATGCTCTCTCACTTGAGATATCACAATGTTCCATCACTAGTTATCACAATGCTCCCTCACCCCTGTAATCACAGTGTTCCATACCCCTGTCATCACAATGCTACATCCCCTTTTCAGCACAGTGTTCCATGACCCCTGACATCACAATGTTCCATAACCCCTGTCATCAAAATGCTCCATGACCCTTTTCATCCCAAAGCTCCATGACCCCTGGCATCACAATGTTCTATAACCCCTGTCATCAAAATATTCCATTACACTTTTCATCAAATTGCTGCATGACCCTGTCATCAAAATGCTCCCTGCCCTTCTCATCACAATGCACCACACCCTTGTCATCAAAATGCTCCATGACCTTTGTCATCACAAAGCTCCATGACCCTTGGCATCACAATGCTCCATGTCATTGTCATCACAATGCTCCATGCGCTTGTCATCACAAAGCTCCATGACACTTCTCAGCACAATGCTCGATGCGTTCTCATCACAATGCTCCATGCCCCTGTCATTACAATCCACAATGACCCATGTATCACAGTCTCCCGTGCCCTTGTCATCACAATGCTCCATGCCCACTCTCATCACAATAATCCATGAAATATTTCAGACCAATGCTCAATGCCCTTCTCATCAATATGCTCCATTAATTCTGTCATAACAATGATCCATGACCACTACCATCACAATGTTCCACGGCATAGTCATCACAAGGCTCCAAGAACCCTGTAATCACAATGCTCAATGCCCTTGTCATCACAGTGCTCCAAGATCCCTGTAATCAAAATGCTACATGCCCCTTTTCATCTCAATGCTCCATGAACCCTGTCATCACAATGCACCATGCCCATCATCATAATGCTTCAGGCTATTGTCATCACAATGAAATCAAATTTATCCATGACCTCTGTCATCATAATTCTCCAAAACCTTGTGAACACAATGTTGCATAACACTTATCATCACAACACCCCATGACTATCATCATCACAATTATCCATGGCCTTCTCATCACAATGCTCCATGACCTTTGTCATCACATTTCTCAATACACTTGTCATCACAATGCTCCCTGACACTTGTCATCAGAATGCTCCTTGAACCATGTCACAAAAAGGCTCCATGCCTTTTTCATCACACTGTCCCATTCCGTTTTCATCACAATGCTCCATGCCATTGTCATCAAAATACTCCACAGGGTTGTCATCAGAATGCTCCATGACACTTGTCATCACAATTCTCCATGCACTTGTCAGCACAATGCTCCTTGACACATGTCATCACAGTGCTCCAAGCCATTGTCATCACAATGCTCCATTACCTTTGTCATCAGAATCCTCCATGACACTTGGCATCACAATGCTCCATGCCATCGTCATCACAATGGGCCATTACATATGTCATCACAATGCTCCCTGACATCTGTCTTCACAATACTGCATGACCTGGTCATCACAATGCTCCATTCCAACTGTCATCGCAATAATCCATGAAACTTATTAGACAAATGTTCATTGCCCTTGTCATCACAATGTTCCATGCCCTTTTTATCACCATGCTCCATGACCCCTGTCATCACAGTGCTCCGTGACTCCAGTCATCACAGTGCTTCATGACCTTTGTCATCACAATGGTCCATGCCCTCGTCATCAACAGTCTCTGTGACCTATTTAACCACAATGCTCCATGAACTTTTCATCACACTGCTCTTTGACCCTTGTCATCACAATGCTCTATGCCTTTCTCAGCACAATGCTCCATGACCCTTGTCATCACAATGCTCCATGCGATTGTCAGCACAATTTTCCATGACACATGTCATCACAATGCACCATGCGCTTATCATCACTGTGCTCCACAATCTTTTCATCACAATGCTCCATAAAATTTGTCATCGGGCCTCCCTGGTGGCGCAGTGGTTGAGAGTCCGCCTGCCGATGCAGGGGATACGGGTTCGTGCCCCGGTCTGGGAGGATCCCATATGACGCGGAGCAGCTGGGCTCGTGAGCCATGGCCGCTGGGCCTGCGCATCCGGAGCCTGTGCTCCGCAACGGGAGAGGCCACAGCAGTGAGAGGCCCGCATACCGCAAAAAGAAAAAAAAAAAAAAAAAATTGTCATCACAATGCTCCATGCACTTCTCATCAAAATGCTCTCTCACCACTGATATCACAATGCTACATCACTATTTGTCACAATACTCCCTCACCCCTGTCATCACAATGTTCCATGACTCCTGTCATCACAATGCTACATGCACTTATCATCATAATGTTCGATGACCCCTGACATCACAATGTTCCATAACACCTGTCATCAAAATGTTCCTTGACACTTTTCATCAAATTGCTCCATGACACTGTCATCACAATGCTCCCTGCCCTTCTCATCACAATGCACAACGCCCTTGCCATCAAAATGCTCCATGACCATTGTCATCACATATATCCATGACACTTGGCATCACAATGTTCCATGTCATTGTCATCACAATGCTCCATGAACGCTCTCATCACATTGCTCAATGCCCTTGACTTCACATAGCTCAATGACACATGTCATCAGAATGCTCCATGGCCTTCTCATCACAATGCTCCATGCCCTTGCCATCACAATGCTCCATTACCACTATCATAACAATGCTCCATGACCCCTGCCATCACGATGTTCCATGGCCTGGTCATCACAAGGCTCCATGACCCTTCTCATCACAATGCTCCAAGAACACTGTAATCACAATGCTCTATGCCCCTTTTCATCTCAATGATCCATGAAACCTGTCATCACAGTGCACCATGCCCATCATCATAATGCTTCATGCTATTGTCATAACAATGAAATCAAAATGCTCCATGACCTCTGTCATAACAATGCTCCAAAACCTTGTGATCACAATATCCCATAACACTTGACATCACAGTGCCCCATGACGCTCGTCATCACAATTATCCATGGTCTTCTCATCACAATGCTCCATGACATTCGTCATCACAATGCTCAATACACTTGTTATCATACTGCTCCCTGACACTTGTTGGCTGTATGCTCCTTTTACCCTGTCATGACAAGGCTCCATGCCATTTTCATCACAATGATCCATGCCCTTTTCATCACAATGCTCCAAGACCCATGAAATCACGATGCTCCATGCCCTTGTCATCACAAAGTTCAATGATGCATGCCATCAGAATGCTCCATGGACTTCTCCTCACAATGCTTCATGCCCTTGTCATCACAAAGTTCCAAGACCCCTGTAATCACAATGCTGCATGCCCTTTTTCATCAGTAAGCTCCATGAGACTTGTCATCACATGGCTCCATGGTTTTGTCATCATAATGCTCCCATCCCTAGTCATCACAATGCTCCATTATATTTGACATCACAATCCTCCATTACATTTGGCATCACAATGCTCTCTGCCATTGTCATCTCAGTGGCCCATGCCATATGTCATCCCAATGCTCCATGACCCCTGTATTCACAATGTTCCGTGACGCTTGTCATCACAGTGCTGCATGACACCTGTCATCACAATCCTCCATGCCTTTTTCAGCAAAATGCTACATGACCATGTCATTACAATGCTCTATGCGCTTTTCATCACAATACTCCATTACCATTGTCATCACTATCCTCCATGAACCTTGGGATCACATTGCTTCATGCCCTTGTCATCACAATGCTCCATGCTCCTTGAAATCAAAATGATCCATGACCTCTGTCATCGCAATGCTCCAAACACTTGTGATCACAATGTTCCATAACACTTGTCATCACAATGCTCCATGATGCCTATCATCACAATACTCGATGCTCATTTCATCACAATGCTCCATGATCTTTATCATCACAATTCTCAATATACTTGTCATCACAATGTTCCCTGACACTTGTCGTCAGAATGCTCCGTGAACCCTGTCATGAAAAGGTTCCATGCCTATTTCATCACAAAGCCCCATGCAGTTTTCATCACAATGCTCCATGCCATTGTCATCAAAATACTCCACAAGCTTGTCATCAGAATGCTCCATGACCCTTGTCATCACAATTCTCCATGCACTTGTCAGCACAATGCTCCCTGACCCTTGTCATCACTATGCTCCAAGCCATTGTCATCACAATGCTGCATTACCTTTGTCATCAGAATCCTCCGTGCCATTGTCATCACAATGGGCCAATACATATGTCATCACAATGCTCCCTGACACCACTTTTCACAATACTCCATGACCTGGTCATCACAATGCTCCTTGCCCTTATCATCACAATGCTCCATTACCTCTGTCATAAAAATGCTCCATGACCCCTGCCATCAGAATATTCCACGTCCTTGTCATGACAAGGCTCCATGACCCTTATCATCACAATGGTCCAAGACCCCTGTAATCACAATGCTTCATGCCCTTTTTCATCAGAATGCTTCATGAGACTTGTCACCACAAGTCTCCATGGTCATCTCATCACAATGCTCCAGGACATTGTCATCACCATGCTTCATTCCCTTGTCATCACAATGCTCCATGACCACTGTCATCACAATACTCCATGAACATTTTCAGCCCAATGCTCCATTACCTTCCATCACAATACTCCATGACCAATATCATCACAATGCTCCATGACCACTGTCATCACAACACTCCATGACACCTGACAACACAATGATCCGGGACTCTTGTCATCACAATGCTCCATTCCCTAGTCATCACAATGCACCATGACCCCTGTCATCACAATACTCCATGAACATTTTCAGCCCAATGATCCATGACTCTTGTCATCACAATGATCCATGCCCTTGTCATCCCAATGCTCCATGACCCCTGTATTCACAATGCTCTGTGTCGCTTGTCATCACACTGCTCCATGACACCTGTCATCACAATGCTCCATGCCTTTGTCAGCAAAATGCTACATGACCTTGTCATTACAATGCTCTATGCACTTGTAATCACAATACTCCATTTCCATTGTCATCACCATCCTCCCTGAAACTTGGGATCACATTGCTTCATGCCCTTGTCATCACAATGCACCATGCTCCTTGAAATCAAAATGATCCATGACCTCTGTCATCGCAATGCTCCAAACACTTGTGATTCCAGTGTTCCATAACACTTGTCATCACAACGCTCCATGATACCTGCCATCACAATACTCCATGCTCTTTTCATCACAATGCTCCATGACATTTGTCATCAAAATTCTCAATACACTTGTCATCACAATGCTCTATGACCCTTGTCATCAAATTGGGCTATGCACATTTCATCACAATGATACACAACCTTGTCATTGCTATGCTCCATAAAGCTTGTAATCACAATTCTCCATGCACTTCTCATTAAAATGCACTCTCATATGAGATATCAAAATGTTCCATCACTAGTCATCACAATCCTCCCTTTACCCTGTTATCACAATGTTCCATGACCCCTGTCATCACAAAGCTACATCCCCTTATCAGCACAATGCTCCATGACCACTGTCATCAAAATACTCCATGAACATTTTCAGCCCAATCCTCCATGACCCTTGTCATCACAGTCATCCATGCCCTTGTCATCCCAATGCTCCATGACCCCTGTATTCACAATGTTCCGTGACGCTTGTCATCACACTGCTGCATGACACCTGTCATCACAATGCTCCATGCCTTTGTCAGCAAAATGCTACATGACCTTGTCATTACAATGCTCTAGGCGCTTGTCATCACAATACTCCATTACCATTGTCATCACAATCCTCCATGAACCTTGGGATCACATTGCTTCATGCCCTTGTCATCACATTGCTCCATGCTCTTTGAAATCAAAATGATCCATGACTTCTGTCATCACAATTCTCCAAACCCTTGTGATCACAATGTTCCATACCACTTGTCATAACAACGCTCCATGATGCCTGTCATCACAGTACTCCATGCCCTTTTCATCACAATGCTCCATGACCTTTGTCATCAGAATTCTCAATACACTTGTCATCACACTGCTCCCTGACACTTGTCGTCAGCATGCTCCTTGAAACCTGTCACGAAAGGTTTCATGAATTTTTATCACAAAGTCCCATGCCATTTTCATCACAATGCTCCATGCCATTGTCATCAAAACACTCCACAAGCTTGTCATCAGAATGCTCCATGACCCTTGTCATCACAATTCTCCATGAACTTGTCAGCACAGTGTTCCCTGACCCTTCTCATCACAATGCTCCAAGCCATTGTCATCACAATGCTCCATTACATTTGTCATGAGAATTCTCCATGACACTTGGCATCACAATGCTCCATGCCATTGTCATCACAATGGGCCATTACATATGTCATCACAAAGCTCCCTGACACCTATCTTCACAATACTTCATGCCCTTGTCATCACAATGCTCCATGCCCTTGTCATCACAATGCGCCAATCCAACTGTCATCGCAATAATCCATGAAATATATTAGACCAATGCTCCATGCCCTTGTCATCACAATGCTCCATGCCCTTGTCATCACAATGCTCAAGATCTCTGTAATCACAATGCTCCATGCCCCTTTTCATCTCAATGCTCCATGAACCCTGTCATCACAATGCATCATGCCAATCATAATAATGCTTCCAGCTATTGTCAGCACAATGAAATCAAAATTCTCAATGACATCTGTCATCCCAGTGCTCCATGACCCCTGTATTCACAAAGCTTCATGACGCTTGTCATCAAAGTGCTCCATGACACATGTCATCACAATGCTCCATGCCTTTGTCAGCAAAATGCTACATGACCTTGTCATTACAATGCTCTATGCGCTTGTCATCACAATACTCCATTACCATTGTCATCACTCTACTCCATGAACCTTGGGATCACATTGCTTCATGCCCTTGTCATCACAATGCTCCATGCTCCTTGAAATCACAATGATCCATGACCTCTGTGATCGCAATGCTCCAAAACCTTCTGATCACAATGTTCCATAAAACTATTCATCACAACGCTCCATGATGCTTGTCATCACAAAACTTCATGACCTTTTCATCACAATGCTCCATGACATTTGTCATCACAATTCTCAATACACTTGTCATCACAATGCTCCCTGACACTTGTCGTCAGAATGCTCCTTGAACCCTGTCACGAAAAGTCTCCATGCCTTTTTCATCACAAAGCCCCATGCCGTATTCATTACAATGCTCCATGCCACTGTTATCAAAATACTCCACAAGCTTGTCATCAGAATGCTCCATGACCCCTGTCATCACAATTCTCCATGCACTTATCAGCACAATGCTCCCTGAACATTGTCATCACTATGCTCCAAGCCATTGTCATCACAATGCTCCATTAACTTTGTCATCAGAATGTCCATGACACTTGGCATCACAATGCTCCATGCCATTGTCATCACAATGGGCAAATACATATGTCATCACAATGTTCCGTGACACCCCTTTTTACAATACTGCATGACCTGGTCATCACAATGCTCCATGCCCTTCTCATCACAATGCTCCATTACCTCTGTCATAACAATGCTCCATGACCCCTGACATCACAGTGTTCCACGGACTTGTCATCACAAGGCTCCATGTCCCCTGTCATCACAATACTTCATGCCCTTTTCATCACAATGCTCCATGACACATGTCATCAAAATGCTCCATGGCCTTCTCCTCACAATGCTCCATGCCCTTGTCATCACAATGCTCCAAGACCCATGGAATCACAACGCTCCATGCCCCTTTTCATCAGAATGCTCCATGAGATTTGTCATCACAAGTCTCCATGGTCTTATCATCACAATGCTACAGGACCTTCTCATCACCATGCTCCATTCCCTTGTCATCACAATGCTCCATGACCCCTGTCATCACAATATTCCATGAACATTTTCAGCCCAATGCTCCATGAAATTCTCATCACAATGCTCCATGACAAATATCATCAAAATGCTCCATGACCACTGTCATCACAACACTCCATCACACCTGACAACACAATGATCCGGGACTCTTGTCATCACAATGCTCCATTCCCTACTCATCACAATGCTCCATGACCCCTGTCATCACAATACTCCATGAACATTTTCAGCCCAATGCTCCATGACTCTTGTCATCACAATCATCCATGACTTTGTCATCCCAATGCTCCATGACCCCTGTATTCACAGTGCTCCATGACACCTGTCATAACAATGCTCCATGACTTTGTCAGCAAAATACTACCTGACCTTGTCATTGCAATGCTCTATGCGCTTGTCATCACAATACTCCATTCCCATTGTCATCACAGTCCTCCATGAACCTTGGGATCACATTGCTTCATGCCCTTGTCATCACAATGCTCCATGCTCCTTGAAATCAAAATGATCCATGACCTCTGTCATCACAATGCTCCAAACCCTTGTGATCACAATGTTCCATAACACTTGTCATCACAACGCTCCATGATGCCTGCCATCACAATAATCCATGCTCTTTTCATCACAATGCTCCATGACCTTTGTCATCACAATTCTCAATACACTTGTCATCACTAAGCTCCCTGACACTTGTCATCAGAATGCTCCTTGATCCCTGTTATGAAAAGGCTCCATGCATTTTTCATCACAAAGCCCCATGCCATTTTCATCACAATGCTCCATGCCATTGTCATCAAAATACTCCACAAGATTGTCATCAGAATGCTCCATGACCCTTGTCATCACAATTCTCCATGCACTTGTCAGCACAATGCACCCTGACGTTTGTCATCACAATGCTCCATTACTTTTGTCATCAGAATCCTCCATGACACTTGGCGTCACAATGCTCCATGCCATTATCATCTCAATGGGCCATTACATATTTTATCACAATGCTCCCTGACAGCTCTCTTCACAATACTGCATGACCTGGTCACTACAATGCTCCATGCCCTTGTCATCACAATGTGCCATTCCAACTTTCATCACAATAATCCATGAAACTTATTAGACCAATGCTGCATGCCCTTTTCATCACAATGCTCCATGCCCTAGTTATCACAATGTTCCAAAACCCCTGTAATCAGAATGCTCCATGCCCCTTTTCATCAGTATGCTCCATGAGATTTGTCATCACAAGGCTCCATGGTTTTCTCACCACAATGCTCCAGGACATAGTCATCACAATGCTTCACGACATTTTCGTGAAAATTCTCAATGGCCATTGTCATCATAATGCTCCTAGCCCTAGTCATCACAATGCTCCATTATATTTGTCATCACAATCCTCCATTACATTTGGCATCACAATGCTCCATGCCAATGTCATCGCAATGGACCATGACATATGTCATCACAATGCTCCCTGACACCTGTCTTCACAATATTCCATGCCCTTGTCATCACAATGCTCCATGCCCTTGTCATCAAAATGCACCATGTCCACTGTCATCACAATAGTCTAGGAAACTTGTCAGACCAATGCTCCATGCCCCGTCATCACAATGCTCCATGCCCTTGTCATCAAAATGCTCCATGACCCCTGTCATAACAAAGCTCCATGACCCCTGCCATCACAATATTCCACGGCCTTGTCATCACAAGGCTCCATGACGCTTGTCATCACAATGCTCCAAGACCCCTGTAATCACAATGCTCCATGCCCTTGTCATCACAAAGCTCCATGACACATGTCATCAGAATGTTCCATGGCCTTCAAATCAAAAGGCTCCATGCCCTTGTCATCACAATGCACCATGTCCAATGTCATCACAATAATCTATGAAACTTCTCAGACCAATGCTCCATGCCCCTGTCATCACAATGCTCCATGCCCTTGTCATCACAATGCTCCATGACCCCTGTCATCACAATGCTCCCTGACCACTGTCATCACAATGCTCCGT
Source organism: Mesoplodon mirus (assembly GCF_964341445.2). Lineage (NCBI taxonomy): Eukaryota > Metazoa > Chordata > Mammalia > Artiodactyla > Ziphiidae > Mesoplodon > Mesoplodon mirus. The sequence continues at coordinate 4,095,063 of NW_028295803.1, read as the reverse complement.
GACTCCAGTCATCACAATGATTCATAAGGTTTGTCATCACAATGGTCCATGCCCACGTCATGACAAGGCTCTGTGACATTTGTAACCACAATGCTCCATGAACTTTTCATCACAATGTTGTGTGACCCTTGCCATTTCACTGCTCCATGCCTTTGTCAGAACAATGCTCCATGACCCTTGTCATCACAGTGTGCCATGCGCTTTTCATCACAATGATCCACAACCTTGTCATCGCTATGCTCCATAAACCTTGTAATCACAATGCTCCATGCACTTCTCATCCAAATGCTCTCTCACATGAGATATCACAATGTTCCATCACTAGTCATCACAATCTTCCCTCACCCCTGTTATCACAATGTTCCATGAACATTCTCATCACAATGCTACATCCCCTTATCAGCACAATGTTCTATGACCCCTGACATCACAATGTTCCATAACCACCTTCATCAAAATGCTCCATGACCGTTTTCATCCCAAAGCTCCATGACCCCTGGCATCACAATGTTCTATAACCCCTGTCATCAAAATGTTCCAGTACAATTTTCATCAAATTGCTGCATGACCCTGTCATCAAAATGCTCCCTGCCTTTCTCATCACAATGCACCACACCCTTGTCATCAAAATGCTCCATGACCTTTGTCATCACAAAGCTCCATGACCGTTGGCATCACAATGATCCATGCAATTGTCATCACAATGCTCCATGAACCTTCTCATCACATTGCTCCATGCTCTTGTCATCACAAAGCTCCATGACACTTGTCATCACAATGCTCAATGCCCTTCTCATCACAGTAATCCATGAAATATTTCAGACCAATGCTCAATGCCCTTATCATCACAATGATCCATTACCTCTGTCATAACAATGCTCCATGACCCCTGCCATCACAATGTTCCATGGCCTTGTCATCACAAAGCTCCATGAAGCATGCCATCAGAATATTCCATGGCCTTCTCAACACAGTGCTACATGCCCTTGTCATGACAGTGCTTTAAGACACATGTAATCACAATGCTCCATGCCACTTTTCATCTCAATGCTCCATGAAGCCTGTCATCAAAATGCACCATGCCCATCATCATAATGCTTCAGGCTATTGTCATCACAAAGAAATCAAAATTATCCATGACCACTGTCATCATAATGCTCCAAACCCTTGTGATCACAAAGTGCCATAACACTTATCATCACAACACCCTATGACGCTCATCATCACAATTATCCATGGTCTTCTCATCACAATGCTCCATGACCTTTGTCATCACAATTCTCAGTACACTTGTCATCACAATGCTCCCTGACACATGTCGTCAGTATGCTCCTTGAACCCTGTCATGACAAGGCTCCATGCCTTTTCATCACAATGATCCATGCTCTTTTCATCACAATGCTCCAAGACCCCTGTAATCACAGTGCTCCATGCCCTTGTAATCACAGAGCTCCATGACACATGTCATCAGAATGCTCCAAGACCCCTGTAATCACAACGCTCCGTGCCCCTTTTCATTAGAATGCTCCATGAGACTTGTCATCACAAATCTCCATGCTCTTATCATCACAGTGCTCCAGGACCTTGTCATCAACATGCTCCATTCCCTTGTCATCACAATGCTCCATGACCCCTGTCATCACAATACTCCATGAACATTTTCAGCTCAATGCTCCATGAAATTCTCATCACAGTGCTCCATGTCAAATATCATCAAAATGCTCCATGCCCACTGTCATCACAACACTCCATAACACCTGACAACACAATGATCCGAGACTCTTGTCATCACAATGCTCCATTCCCTAGTCATCAAAATGCTCCATGAACATTTTCAGCCCAATGCTCCATGACACTTGTCATCACAATGATCTTTGCCCTTGTCATCCCAATGCTACATGACCCCTGTATTCACAATGCTCTGTGACGCTTGTCATCACAATGCTCCATGACACCTGTCATCACAATGCTCCATGACTTTGTCAGCAAAATGCTACATGACCTTGTCATTACAATGCTCTATGCGCTTGTCTTCACAGTACTCCATTACCACTGTCATCACAATCCTCCATGAACCTAGGATCACATTGCTTCATGCCCTTGTCATAACGAAGCTCCATGCTCCTTGAAATCAAAATGATCCATGACCTCTGTCATCACAATGCTACAAACCCTTGTGATCACAATGTTCCATAACAGTTGTCATCACAACGCTCCATGATGTCTGTCATTACAATAATCCATGCCCTTTTCATCACAGTGCTTCATGACCTTTGTCATTACAATTCTCAATACACTTGTCATCACAGTGTTCCCTGACACTTGTCGTCAGAATGCTCCTTGAAACCTGTGACAAAAAGGCTCTATGCCTTTTTCATCACAAAACCCCATGCCATTTTCATCAAAATGCTCCATGCCATTGTCATCAAAATACTCCACAGGCTTGTCATCAGAATGCTCCATGAACATTGTCATCACAATTCTCCATGCACTTGTCAGAACAATGCTTCCTGACCCTTGTCATCACAATGCTTCAAGCCATTTTCATCACAAAGCTCCATTACCTTTGTCATCAGAATCCTCCATGCCCTTGTCATCACAATGCTCCAAGACCCCTGTAATCACAATGCTCCATGCCCTTGTCATCACAAAGCTCCTTGACACATGTCATCAGAATGTTCCATGGCCTTCTCATCAAAATGCTACATGCCCTTGTCATCACAATGCTACATGCCCACTGTCATCACAATAATCTATGAAACTTTTCAGACCAATGCTCCATGCCCCTGTCATCACAATGCTCCATGCCCTTGTCATCACAATGCTCCATGACCCCTGTCATCACAATGCTCCGTGACTCCAGTCATCACAATGCTTCATAACGATTTTCATCACAATGGTCCATGCACGCGTCATCACAAGGCTTTATGACATTTGTAAACACAATGCTCTGTGAACCTTTCATCACAATTCTTTGTGACCCTTGTCATCACAATGCTCCATGCCTTTGTTAGGACAATGCTCCATGACCGTTGTCATCACAAAGTGTCATCCGCTTTTCATCACAATGATCCACAACCTTGTCATAGCTATGCTCCATAAACCTTGTAATCACAATGCTCCATGCACTTCTCATCCAAATGCTCTCTCACATGAGATAACACAATGTTCCATCACTAGTCATCAGAATACTCACTCACCCCTGTTATCACAATGTTCCATTACCCCTGTCATCACAATGCTACATCCCCTTATCATCACAATGTTCCATGACCCATGACATCACAATGTTCCATAACCACTGTCATCAAAATGCTAGATGACAGATTTCATCCCAAAGCTCCATGACCCCTGGCATCACAATGTTCTAAAACCCCAGTCATCAAAATGTTCCATTACACTTTTCATCAAATTGCTGCATGACCCTGTCATCAAAATGCTCCCTGCATTTCTCATCACAATGCACCACCCCCTTGTCATCAAAATGCTCAATGACTTTGTCATCACAAAGCTCCATGACCCTTTGCATCACAATGCTCCATGTCATTGTCATCACAATGCTCCATGAACCCTCTCATCACATGCTCCCTGCCCTTGTCATCACAAAGCTCCATGACACTTGTCATCACAATGCTCGATGCCCTTCGCATCACAATGCTCCTTGCCCTTGTCATTACAATCCTCCATGACCCATGTATCACAGTGTTCCTTGCCCTTGTCATCACAGTGCTCCATGCCCAATCTCATCACAAATATCCATGAAACCTTTCAGACCAATGCTCAATGCCCTTCTCATCACAATGCTCCATTACCTCTTTCATAACAATGCTCCATGACCCCTGCCCACACAATGTTCCACGGCCCTGTCATCACAAGGCTCCATGACCCTTGTCATCACAATGCTCCAAGACCCCTGTAATCACAATGCTCCATGCCCTTGTCATCACAAAGCCCCATGATGCATGCCATCAGAATATTCCATGGCCTTCTCATCACAATCCTCCATGCCCTTGTCATGACAATGCTCCAAGACCCCTGTATTCACAATGCTCCATGCTATTTTTCATCTAAATGCTCCATGAAGCCTCTCATCAGAATGCTCCATGCCCATCATCAAAATGCTTCAGGCTATTGTCATCAAAATGAAATCAAAATTATCCATGACCACTGTCATCATAATGCTCCAAACCCTTGTGATCACAATGTTCCATAACACTTAACATCACAACACCGTATGACGCTCATCATCACAATTATCCATGGTCTTCTCATCACAATGCTCCATGACCTTTGTCATCACAATTCTCAATACACTTGTCATCACAATGCTCCCTGACACTTGTCGTCAGTATGCTTCTTGAACCATGTCATGACAAGGATCCATGCCTTTTCATCACAATTATCCATGCCTTTTCATCACAATGTTCCAAGACACCTGTAATCACAGTGCTCCATGCCCTTGTCATCTCAAAGCTCAATGACACATGTCATCAGAATGCTCCATGGCCTTCTCCTCACAATGCTCCAGGCCCTTGTCATCAAAACGCTCCAAGACCCCTGTAATCACAATGCTCCATGCCCCTTTTCATCGGAATGCTCCATGAGACTTCTCATCACAAGTCTCCATGCTTTTATCATCACAATTCTCCACGAACTTGTCATCACCATGCTGCAATCCCTGGTCATCACAATGCTCCATGACCCCTGTCATCACAATACTCCATGAATATTTTCAGCCCAATGCTCCATGAAATTCTCATCACAATGCTCCATGACAAATATCATCAAAATGCTCCATGACCACTGGCATCAAAACACTCCATGACACCTGAAAACACAATGATCCGGGACTCTTCTCATAACAATGCTCCATTCCCTACTCATCACAATGCTCCATGACCCCTGTCATCACAATACTCCATGAACATTTTCAGCCCAATGCTCAATGACACTTGTCATCACAATGCTCCATGCCATTGTCAGCAAAATGCTACATGACATTGTCATTACAATGCTCTATGCGCTTGTCATCACAATACTCCATTACCATTGTCATCACAAACCTCCATGAACCTTGAGATCACATTGCTTCATGCCCTTGTCATCACAATGCTCCATGGACTTTGAAATCAAAATGATCCATGACCCCTCTCATCACCATGCTCCAAACACTTGGAATCACAATGTTCCATAACACTTGTCATCACGACGCTCCATGATGCCTGCCATCACAATACTCCATGCCCTTTTCATCACAATGCTCCATGACCTTTGTCATCACAATTCTCAATACACTTTTCATCACAATGCTCCCTAACACTTGTCGTCAGAATGCTCCTTGAACCCTGTCACGAAAAGGCTCCATGCCTTTTTCATCACAAAGCCCCATGCCATTTTCATCACAATGCTCCATGCCATTGTCATCAAGATACTCCACAAGCTTGTCATCAGAATGCTCCATGACCCTTGTCACCACAATCCTCCATGCACTTGTCAGCACAATGATCACTGACCCATGTCATCACAATGCTCCATTACCTTTGTCATCAGAATCCTCCATGAAACTTGGCATCACAAAGCTCCAGGCCATTGTTTTCACAATGGGCCATTACATATGTCATCACAGTGCTCCCTGACACCTCTCTTCTCAATAGAGCAAGACCTGGTCATCACAATGCTCCATGCCCTTGTCATCACAATGCGCCATTCCAACTGTCATCGCAATACTCCATGAAAATTTTTAGACCAATGCTCCATGCCATTGTCATCACAATTCTCCATGCCCTTGTTACCACAATGTTCCATGACCCCTGTCATCACAATGCTCCATGCCCTTGTCATCATAAAGCTCCATGACACATGCCATCAGAATGTTCCATGTCCTTCTCATCAAAATGCTCCATGCCCTTGTCATCACAGTGCTCCAAGACCCTTGTAATCACAATGCTCCATGCCCCTTTTCATCTCAATGCTCCATGAACCCTGTCATCACAATACACCATGCCCATCATCATAATGCTTCCGGCTATTGTCAGCACAATGAAATCAAAATTCTCCATGACCTCTGTCATCACAATGCTCCATGACCCCTGTCATCACAATAATCCATGAACATTTTCAGCCCAATGCTCCATGACCCTTGTCATCACAGTGATCCATAACCTTGTCATCCCATTGCTCCATGACACCTGTATTCACAATGCTCTGTGACGCTTGTCATCACAGTGCTCCATGACACCTGTCATCACAATGCTCCATGCCTTTGTCAGCAAAATGCTACATGAACTTTTCATTACAATGCTCTACGCGCTTGTCATCACAATACTCCATTACAATTGTCATCACAATCCTCCATGAAACTTGGGATCACATTGATTCATGCCCTTGTAATCACAATGCTCCATGCTCCTTGAAATCAAAGTGATCCATGATCTCTATCCTCACAATGCTCCAAACCCTTGTGATCAAAATGTTCCATAACACTTGTCATCACAACGCTCCATGATGCCTGTCATCACAATACTCCATGCCCTATTCATCACAATGCTCCATGACCTTGTCATCACAATTCTCAATACACTTGTCATCACAATGCTCCCTGACACTTGTCATCAAAATGCTCCTTGAACCCTGTCACGAAAATGCTCCATGCCTTTTTCATCACAATGCCCCATGCCATTTTCATCACAATGCTCCACGCCACTGTCATCAAAATACTCCACAAGCTTGTCATGAGAATGCTCCATGACCCTTGTCATCACAATTCTCCATGCATTTGTCAGCATAATGCTCCCTGACCCTTGTCATCTCAATGCTCCAAGCCATTGTCATTACAATGCACCAATGCCTTTGTCATCAGAATCCTCCATGACACTTGGCATCACAATGCTCCATGCCATTGTCATCACAATGGGTCATTACATTTGTCAACACAGTGCTCTCTGACACCAGTCTTCACAATACTGCATCACCTGGTCATCACAATGCTCCATGCCTTTGTCACCACAATACTCCATTCCAACAGTCATCGCCATAATCCCTGAAACTTATTAGACCAATGCTCCATGCCCTTGTCATCACAATGCTCCATGACGCTTGTCATCACAATGCTCCATGAACTTTTCATCACAATGCACTTTGATCCTTGTCATCACAATTCTCTATGCCTTTCTCAGCGCAATGCTACATGACCCTTGTCATCACAATGCTCCATGCGCTTGTCAGCACGATGCTCCATGACACATGTCATCACAATGAACCATGTGCTTGTCATCACAGTGCTCCACATTCTTCTCATCACAATGCTCCATGCACTTCTCATCAAAATGCTCTCTCACCACAGATATCACAATGTTACATCACTATTCGTCACAATACTCCCTCACCCCTGTTATCATAGTTTTCCATGACTCCTGTCATCACAATGCTACATTCACTTATCATCACAATGTTCGATGACCCCTTATATCACAATGCTCCATAACCCCTGTCATCAAAATGCTCCATGACCCTTTTCATCAAATTTCTCCATGACCCTGTCATCACAATGCTCCCTGCCCTTCTCATCTCATTGCACAACGGACTTGTCATCAAAATGCTCCATGAACTTTGTCATCACAATGATCCATGACCCTTGGCATCACAATGCTCCATGTCATTGTCATCACAATGCTCCATGAACGCTCTCATCACATTGCTCCATCCCCTTGTCATCACAAAGCTCCATGACACAGGTCATCAGAATGCTCCATGGCCTTCTCATCACAATGCTCCATGTGCTTGCCATCACAATGCTCCATTACCCCTATCATAAAAATGCTCCATGACCCCTGCCATCACGATGTTCCGTGGTCTTGTCATCACAAGGCTCCATGACCCTTCTCATCACAATGCTCCAAGACCACTGTAATCACAATGCTCCATGCCTCTTTCCATCTCAATGATCCATGAACCCTGTCATCAAAATGCACCATGCCCATCATCATAATGCTTCATGCTATTGTCATCACAATGAAATCAAAATGCTCCATGACCTCTGGCATAACAATGCTCCAAACCCTTGTGATCACAATATTCCATAACACTTCTCATCACAGTGCCCCATGACACTCGTCATCACAATTATCCGTGGTCTTCTCATCACAATGTTCCATGACCTTTGTCATCACAATGCTCAATACACTTGTCATCAAAATGTTCCCTGACACTTGTTGTCTGTATGCTCCTTGAACCCTGTCATGACAAGGCTCCATGCCTTTTTCATCACAATGATCCATGCCCTTTTCATCACAATGCTCCAAGACCCCTTTAAACACAATGCTCCATGTCCTTATCATCACAAAGCTCAATGAAACATGTCTTCAGAATGCTCCTTGGCCTTCTCCTCACAATGCTCCATGCCCATGTAATCACAATGTTCCAAGACCCCTGTAATCACAATGGTCAATGCCCCTTTTCATCAGTATGCTCCATGAGATTTATCATCACAAGTCTCTATGGATTTCTCATCACAATGCTCCAGGACCTTGTCATCACAATGCTTCACGACCTTGTTCTGAACATTCTCAATGGCCCTTGTCATCATAATGCTCCAAGCCCTAGTCATCACAATGCTCCATTATATTTGTCATCAAAATCCTCCATTACGTTTGGCATCACAATGCTCCCTGCCATTATCATTGCAATGGACCATGACATATGTCATCACAATGCTCCCTGACACCTGTCTTCACAATACTCCATGACCTTCTCATCAGAATAATCCATGCCCTTGTCATCACAATGCACCATGTCCAATGTCATCAAAATAATCTATGAAACTTGTCAGACCAATGCTACATGCCCCTGTCACCACAATGCTCCATGCCCTTGTCATCACAATGCTCCATGACCACTGTCATCACAATGCTCCATGACTCCAGTCATCACAATGCTTCATAAAATTTGTCATCACAATGTTCCATGCCCGCGTCATCACAAGGCTCTGTGACCTTTATAACCACAATGCTCCATGAACTATTCATCACAATGCTCCGTGACCCTTGTCATCAAAATGCTCCATGCGTTTGTCAGAAAAATGCTCCATGACCCTTGTCATCACAATTTGCTACGTGATTTTCATCAAAACGATCCACAAATTTGTCATGGTAATGCTCCATAAACTTTGTAATCACAATGCTCCATGCCCTTCTCATCACAATGCTCCATTACTCCTGTCATAACAATGCTCCATGACCCCTGCCATCACAATATTCCATGGCCTTGTCATCACAAGGCTCCATGACACTTGTCATCACAATGCTCAAAGACACCTATAATCACAATGCTCCATGCCCTTGTCATCACAAAGCTCCATGACACATGCCATCAGAATGTTCCATGTCCTTCTCATCAAAATGCTCCATGCCCTTGTCATCACAGTGCTCCAAGACCCCAGTAATCACAATGTTCCATGCCCCTTTTCATCTCAATTCTCCATGAAACCTGTCATCACAATGCACCATGCCCATCATCATAATGCTTCCGGCTATTGTCAGCACAATGAAATCAATAATCTCCATGACCTCTGTCATCACAATGCTCCATGACCCCTGTCATCACAATAATCCATGAACATTTTCAGCCCAATGCTCCATGACCCTTGTCATCACAATGATCCATGCCCTTGTCATCCCAATGCTCCATGACCCCTGTATTCACAATGCTCCGTGACGCTTTTCATCACAGTGCTCCATGACACCTGTCATGACAATGTTCCATGCCTTTGTCAGCAAAATGCTACATGACTTTTTCATTACCATGATCTATGCGCTTGTAATCACAATACTGCATTACCATTGTCATCACAATCCTCCATGAATCTTGGGATCACATTGCTACATGCCCTTGTCATCACAATGCTCCATGCTCCTTGAAATCAAAATGATCCATGACCTCTGTCATCACAATGCTCCAAACACTTGTGATCACAATGTTCCATAAAACTTGTCATCCCAACGCTCCATGATGCCTGTCATCACAATCATCCATGCACTTTTCATCACAATGCTCCATGACCTTTGTCATCACAATGCTCAATACACTTTTCATCACAATGCTCCCTGACACTTGTCGTCAGAATGCTCCTTGAACCCTGTGACAAAAAGGCTCCATGACTTTTTCAACACAATGCCCCATGCCGTTTTCATCACAATGCTCCACGCCACTGTCAGCAAAAAACTCCACAAGCTTATCATGAGAATGTTCCATGACCCTTGTCATCACAATTCTCCATGCACTTTTCAGCACAATGCTCCCTGACCTTGTCATCTCAATGCTCCAAGCCACTGTCATCACAATGCACCATTACCTTTGTCATCAGAATCCTCCATGACACCTGGCATTACAATGCTCCATGCGATTGTCATCACAATGGGCCATTACATATGTTATCACATTGCTCCCTGACACCTCTCTTCACAATACTGCATGACTTGGTCATCACAATGCTCCATGCCCTTGTCACCACAATGCACCATTCCAACAGTCATCGCAATAAACCATGAAACTTATTAGACCAATGCTCCATGCCCTTGTCATCACAATGCTCCATGACCCTTGTAATCACAATGCTCCATGAACGTTTCATCACAATGCTCTTTGTTCCTTGTCATCACAATGCTCTATGCCTTTCTCAGTGCAATGCTCCGTGACCCTTGTCATCACAATGCTCCATGCGCTTGTCAGCACGATGCTCCATGACACATGTCATCATAATGCACCATGCGCTTGTCATAACAGTGCTCCACAAGCTTGTCATCACAATGCTCCATAAACCTTGTCATCACAATGCTCCATGCACTTTTCATCAAAATGCTCTCTCACCACAGATATCACAATGTTACATCATTATTCGTCACAATACTCACTCACCCCTTTTATCCCAATATTCCATGACCCCTGTCATCACAATGCTACATGCACTTATCATCACAATGTTCGATGACCCCTGACATCACAATGCTCCATAACCCCTGTCATCAAAATGCTCCATGACCCTTTTCATCATAATGCTCCATGACCTCTGACATCACAATGTTCCATAACCCCTGTCATCTAAATCTTCCATGACTCTTTTCATCAAATTGCTCCATGACACTGTCATCACAATGCTCCCTGCCCTTTTCATCACAATGCACAACGCCCGTGTCATCAAAATCCTCCATGACCTTTGTCATCACAAAGATCCATGACCCTTGGCATCACAATGCTCCATGTCATTGTCCTCACAATCCTCCATGAACACTCTCATCACATTGCTCCATGCCCTTGTCATCACAAAGCTCCATGACAGATGTCATCAGAATGCTCCATGCCCTTGCCGTCACAATGCTCCATTACCCCTGTCATAACAATTCTCCATGACCCCTGCCATCACGATGTTCCGTGGCCTTGTCATCACAGTGCTCCATGACACCTGTCATCACAATGCTCCATGACTTTGTCTGCAAAATGCTACATGACCTTGTCATTACAATGCTCTATGCGCTTGTCATCACAATACTCCATTTCCATTGTCATCACAATCCTCCATGAACCTGGAGAGCACATTGCTTCATGCCCTTGTCATCACAATGCTCCATGCTCCTTGAAATCAAAATGATCCATGTCCTCTGTCATCACAATGCTCCAAACCCTTGTGATCCCAGTGTTCCATAACACTTGTCATCACAATGCTCCATGATGCCTGTCATCACAAAATTCCATGCCCTTTTCTTCACAGTGCTCCATGACATTTGTCATCACAATGCTCAGTACACTTGTCATCACAATGCTCCCTGACACTTGTCATCAGAATGCCCTTTCAACCCTGTCACGAAAAGGCTCCATGCCTTTTTCATCACAATGCCCCATTCCGTTTTCATCACAATGCTCCGTGACCATTGTCATCAAAATGCTCCATGACTTTGTCTGAAAAATGTTCCATGACCCTTGTCATCACAATGTGCCATTCGCTTTTCATCACAAAGGTCCAGAAAATTTTCATTGCAATGCTCCATAAACCTTGTAATCACAATGCTCCATACACTTCTCATCAAAATGCTCTCTCACCAGAGATATCACAGTGTTCCAACACTAGTTGTCACAATACTCCCTCACTACTGTAATCACAATGTCCCATGACCCTGTCATCACAGTGCTACATCCATTTATCATCAAATTGTTCCATGACCCCTGACATCACAATATTCTATAACCCCTGTCATCAAAATGTTCCAATACACTTTCCATCATATTGCTGAATGACCCTGTCAGAAAAATACTCCCTGCCCTTATCATCACAATGCACTATGCACTTGTCATCAAAATGCTCCATGACATTTGTCATCACAAAGCGCCATGACACTTGGCATCACAATGCTCCATGAACCCTCTCATCACATTGCTCCATGCCCTTGTCATCACAAAGCTCCATGACACTTGTCATCAAAACGCTCGATGCCCTTCTCATCACAATGCCCCATGACCTTGTCATTACAATCCTTCATGACCCATGTATCACAGTGTTCCATGCTCTTATCATCACAATGCTCTATGCCCACTCTCATCACAATAATCCATGAAACTTATTAGACCAATGCTCCATTCCCTTGTCATCACAAGGCTCCATGCCCTTGTTATCACAATGTTCCATGACCCCTGTCATCACAATGCTCCATGCCCCCATTCATCACAATGCTTCATGACCTTTGTCATCACAATGGTCCATGCCCTCGTCATCAGCAGTCTCTGTGACCTTTTTAACCACAATGCTCCATGAACTTTTCATCACAATGCTCTTTGACCCTTGTCATCACAATGCTCTATGCCATTCTCAGCACAATGCTCCATGACCCTCGTCATTACAATGCTCCATGACCCATGTCATCACAATGCACCCTGCACTTTTCATCACAGTGCTCCACAATCTTGTCACCACAATGTTCCATAAAACTTGTCATCACAATTCTCCATGCACTTCTCATCAAAATGCTCTCTCAACACTGATATCACAATGTTACATCACTATTCATCACAATACTCCCTCACCCCTGTCATCACAATATTCCATGACTTCTGTCTTTGCAATGCTACATGCACATATCATCACAAAGTTCGATGACCCCTGATATCACAGTGTTCCATAAACCCTGTCATCAAAATGCTCCATAACAATTTTCCTCAAAATGCTCAATGACCCCTGACATCACAATGTTCCATAACAACTCTCATCAAAATATTCCATGACCCTTTTCATCAAATTGCTCTATAACCCTGTCATCACAATACTCCCTGCCCTTCTCATCACAATGTACCACGCCCTTGTCATCAAAATGCTCCATGACCTTTGTCATCACAAGTCTCCATGACCCTTGGCATCTCAATGCTCCATGCCATTGTCATCACAAAACTCCATGAACCCTCTAATCACAATGCTCCATGCACATTTGCATCTCAATGCTCCATGAACCCTGTCATCAAAATGCACCATGCCCATCATCATAATGCTTCAGGCTATTGTCATCACAATGAAATCAAAATATTTGATGATCTATCTCATCACAATGCTCCAAATCCTTTTGATCACAATGTTCCATAACACTTATCATCAAAATGTCCCATGACGCTCATCATCACAATTATCCATGGTCTTCTCATCACAGTTCTCCATGAGCTTTGTCATCACAGTGCTCTATACACTTGTCATCACAATGTTCCCTGACACTTGTCATCAGTATGCTCCTGGAACCCTGTCATGACAAGGCTCCATACCATTTTCATAACAATGATCCATGCCAATTTCATCACAATGCTCCAAGACACCAGTAATCACAATGCTCCATGCCCTTTTCATCACAATGCCCCAAGACCCCTGTAATCACAATACTCCATGCCCCTTTTCATCAGAATGCTCCATGAGACATGTTATTACAAGGCTCCATGGTCTTCTCATCACAATTCTCCAGGAACTTTCCATCACAGTGCTCCATTCCCTTGTCATCACAATGCTCCATGACCCCTGTCCTCACAATACTTCCTGAACATATTCAGTCCAATTCTCCAGGAACTTCTCATCAAAATGCTTCATGATCCCTATCATCACAATGTTCCATGATCACTGTCATCACAACGCTCCATGACCCCTGACAACACAGTGATCCGGGACTCTTGTCATCACAGTGTTCCATTCCCTAGTCATCACAATGCTCCATGAACATTTTCAGCCCAATGCTCCATAACCGTTGTCATCACAATGATCCATGACCTTGTCATCCCAATGCTCCATGACCCCTGTAATCATAATGATCCGTGATGTTTCTCATCACAGTGCTCTATGACCCTTATCATCACAATGCTCCATGCCTGTGTCAGCAAAATGCTACATGACCTTGTCATCAAAATGCTCCATTTGCTTGTCATCACAATACTCCCTTACCATTGTCATCACAATCCTCCATGAATCTTGGGATCACATTGCTTCATGCCCTTGTCATCCCAATGGTCCATGCTCCTTGAAAACAAAATGATCCATGACTTCTATCATCACAATGCTCCAAACCCTTTTGATCACAATGTTCCATAACACTTGTCATCACAACGCTCCATGATGCCTGTCATCACAATACTCCGTGCCCTTTTCGTCAAAATGCTCCATGATCTTTTTCATCACCATTCTCAATACACTTGTCATCACAATGTTCCCTGACACTTGTCGTCAGAATGCTCCTGGAAACCTGTCATGAAATGGCTTCATGCCTTTTTCATCACAATGCTCCATGCCCTTTTCATCACAATGCTCCATGCCATTGTCGTCACAATACTCCACAATCTTGTCATCAGAATGCTCCATGACACTTGTCATCACAATGCTCCATGGCCACTGTCATCACAATGCTCCATACCCCTTGTCATTACTGTGCTCCATGACCCTTGTCATCACAATGCTCCATGGCCACTGTCATCACAATGCTCCATTCCCCTTGTCATTACAGTGTTCCATGACGCTCGTCATCACAATGCTCCACGGTCTTGCCATCACAATGCTCCATTCCCTGGTCATCACAATGCTCCATGCCCTGGTCATCACAATGCTCCATGTCCCCTGTCATCACAATTCTCCTCGTTCTTGGCACCACTATGCTCCATGACAGTTCTCATCACCGTGTTACATGATTTGTCTTCACAATTCTCTATGCACTTGTCATCGCAATGCTCCATGACCCCTGTCATAGGAAGCTCCATGTGCTTGTCATCACAATGCTTCATGAACTTGTCATCAAAATTCTCAATGGCCCTTGTCATC
Organism: Mesoplodon mirus; assembly: GCF_964341445.2. Classification (NCBI taxonomy): domain Eukaryota; kingdom Metazoa; phylum Chordata; class Mammalia; order Artiodactyla; family Ziphiidae; genus Mesoplodon; species Mesoplodon mirus. The sequence continues at coordinate 4,079,741 of NW_028295803.1, read as the reverse complement.
ACAATGCTCCATCCCTTGTCATCACAATGCTCCATGTCCCTTGTCATCACAATGCTCCAAGCCCTTGTCATCAAAATGCTCCATTACATTTGTCATCACAATCCTCCATGACACTTGGCATCACAATGATCCATTCCATTGTCTTCGCAATGGACCATGACATATGTCATCACAATGCTCCCTGAGACCTGTCTTCAAAATACTCCATGACCTTCTCATCACAGTGCTCCATTCCTTGTCATCACATTGCACCATGCCCACTGTCATCACAATAATCCATGAAACATGTCAGGCCAATGCTCCATGCCCCTGTCATCACAATGATCATTGTCTTTTCATCACAATGCTCTATGAACCCTGTCATCACAATGCTCCATGACTCCAGTCATCACAATGCTTCATGACCTTTGTCATCACAATGATCCATGCCCTCGTCATCACAAGGCTCTGTGACCTTTGTCACCAAAATGCTCCATGAAATTTTCATCACAATGCTCGTTGACCCTTCTCATCACAATGCTCCATGCCTTTGTCAGCACAGGGCTCCATGACCCATGTCATCACAATGCGCCATGTGCTTGTCATAACAATGCTCCACAACCTTGTCATCACAATGCTCCATAAAACTTGTCATCACAATGCTCCATGCACTTCTTATCCAAATGCTCTCTCACTAATGATATCAAAATGTTCCCTCAGTAGTCATCACAATACACCCACTCCCCTGTCATCACAATGGTCCACAACACCGTCATGAAAATGTTCCATGACTCCTGACATCACAATGTTCCATAACCCCTGTCATCAAAATGTTCCATGACACTTTTCATCAAATTGCTCCATGACCCTGTCATCACAATGCTCCCTGCCCTTCACAAGAGAATTCACCACACCCTTGTCATCAAAATGCTCCATGACCTTTGTCATCACAAAACTCCATGACCCTTGGCATCACAATGCTCCATGCCATTGTCATCACAATGTTCCAAAAACCTCTCATCACATCGTTCCAAGCCCTTGTCATCACAGTATCCATGATGCTTTTCATCACAATGCTCGATGCCATTCTTCTCACAATGCTCCATGCACTTGTCATTACAATCCTCCATGAACCATGTATCACAGTGTTCCGTGCCCTTGTTATCACAATGCTCCTTGCCCCCTCTCATCACAATAATCCATGAAACATCTCAGACCAATATTCAATGCCCTTTTCATCACAGTGATCCAAGACTCTTCTAATCATAATGCTCCATGCCCCTTTTCATCTCAATGCTCCATGAACGCTGTCATCACAGTGCACCAATGCACATCATCATAATGCTTCATGCTATTGTCATCACAATGAAATCAAAATGCTCTATGACCTCTGTCATCACAATGCTCCAAATCCTTGTGATGACAATATTCCCTAACACTTATCATCACAACTCCCCATAATGCTCGTCATCACAATTATCCATGGTCTTCTAATCACAATGCTCCATGACATTTGCCATCACAATGCTCAATACCCTTGTCATCACAATGGTCCCTGACACTTGTCATCAGTATGCTCCTTGAACCCTGTCATGACAAGGCTCCATGCCTTTTTCATCACAATGTTACATGCCCTTTTCCTCACAGTGCTCCAAGACCACTCTAATCACAATGCTCCATGCCCTTGTCATCACAAAGCTCCATGATGCATGTCATCAGAACGCTCCATGACATTCTCATCCCAATGTTCAATGCCCTTGTCATCACAATGCTCCAAGACCCCTGTAATCACAATGCTCCATGAGCCTTTTCATCAGAATGCTCCATGAGAGTTGTCATCACATGGCTCCATGGTCTTCTCATCACAGTGCTCCAGTACCTTGTCATCACAATGCTCCTTGACCCCTGTCATCACAATACTCCATGAACATTTTCAGCCCAATGCTCCATGACGTTCTCATCACAATGCTCCATGACCTCTGTCATAACAATTCTCCATGACCACTGTCATGACAATGCTCCCTAAACCCTGACAACACAATGATCCGGGACGCTTGTCATCAAAATGCTCCATGCCCTTGTCATCCCAATGCTCCATGAACCCTTTAATCACAATGCTCCATGACGCTTGTCATCACAGTGCTCCATGAACCTTGTCATCACAATGCCTTTGTCAGCAAAATGATACATAATCTTGTCATCACAATGCTCCAAGACCCCTGTAATCACAAAGCTCCATGACCCTTTTCATCAGAATGCTCCATGAGACTTGTCATCACATGGCTCCATGGTCTTCTCATCACAGTGCTCCAGTACCTTGTCATCACAATGCTCCTTGACCCCTGTCATCACAATACTCCATGAACATTTTCAGCCCAATGCTCCATGACGTTCTCATCACAATGCTCCATGACCTCTGTCATAACAATGCTCCATGACCACTGTCATGACAACGCTCCATGAACCCTGACAACACAATGATCCGGGACGCTTGTCATCAAAATGCTCCATGCCCTTGTCATCCCAATTCTCCATGAACCCTTTAATCACAATGCTCCATGACGCTTGTCATCACAGTGCTCCATGAACCTTGTCATCACAATGCCTTTGACAGCAAAATGATACATAATCTTGTCATCACAATCCTCCATGACCCTTGGGATCATATTGCTTTATGCCCTTGTCATCTCTATCTTGCCTTTCTGGTATTTACAGATTATCGGATGCCCTTTTTGACCGGTGGGAAGCGACAATTCTTTGTAGTGTGGATTTGCGTTGTGTGCTTGCTTGATTGGCCAAAAAGGGCCTATGCCTTTTCTGCTGAATATATTCAGGAGAAAAGTCATACACTGTTTTTGGCCAAGTGCATCATTCTCGAAGTTGTGATGCCTTTCCTGTGCTTTAAAGGCGATTCCAATTTACCTCTTGAAATATGTTTTGTGCAATTCTGCCTCATTTTCAATTCCGCTTTGTTGCCTTCCCTCAACAGATTTTTGGAAGAGAGTAGTCCTTTATAACTCTTCAGGTTTTTGATTTGCTTTGCCCCTGAGCTCCAATTTTCAAATCCCATTATTGGGAGCTGACCGCAAATCCACAATTTTGCTTCAGGACCTATACTGGTTCCAGGGGTGGCTATACTGGTTCCCTGTGGGTGGCTGAGGCTTTGGTTAATTCTTCTTCCTGACGGGAATTTAGAGTGACATTTGTCCATCCAAAGGCCTACATCTACTCTCTGATTGGTTCTCCCTCTTCCCTTTCATCCTCTGCACAATTAGCAAACTGTGCGAACCAGGAGGTTATAGGGAATGACTCTCCTAAGTTGGGAGATTGATAGTAAAGTTGTTGGAATGCCAAACTGTAGCACAAGGAGAGGAAAAAGTAGGAGACTTTCAGAAGCCTTTCGCCATCACAGGGTGTCCATTCTCTAGGTTTCCCATACATGTTATAACTGTAGTGATATTCCCTTCTACCTGGAAATTTGGGACCCATGGAATGGTGGCATGCATTACTACTTTAAAGGGTCTGCATTTTCTCTCCCAATCTCACCAGTCCTCTCAGTCCCAAGTGTCCAGCCTTTTGTCTCATCCAGCTGTCTTTGCATTCTAGGTTTCATCAGAACCCCTGAAGGAATTGTGTAAGAATTTCGCTGTTTTTTTGATGTTTTTGAAATTCATTTTTATAATGGGGTTGAGCTGTTTTTCCCTGACGTGTTTATGACGGTCTAGACACACTTGTTTCCCTTATAGAGGCATATCAATACATAGGTTTTAAGATTCTTACTAATCAGATATATTCCTCTGTGGGGAATAGGGGTTTTGAGTCCCGTTCACTGAGGAAGGTGTAGGTCTTGTCTATTCTGTATTTGGTCTATGGAATGGTACCTGTGCTAATATCAAACTCTGGTTTTATGCATCACCCCACCTCTCCTTTCGCCTTAAGGAGGCATAAGAGTGTTTTCTAAATGTGAGATGCTGCTCTCTTTCCTAATTCAGTTCATGTGTTGTGATGTTGACATTCCCTCTCTAAGTGATATCTTATGATAAGATTCTTTTTCTGTGTGACTAATTTCCCTTAGAATCATCATACCTAAATCCTCTCATTATGCTGCTACTGGCCTTATGACATTGATTTCACGTCTGAGTGATATTCCGTTGTACAAAATTACCACAAATTCTTTATGCATTTCTCTATTTCCTTGGATACTTTAGGTGTACCGAAGTTGAGGTTCTTGTATGCAGAGCAGCCCTAAACTTTGGGGTGCCTGTGTCTTGTTGATATTTACTCTTCCCAAGTTATATGTCCATGAGTTGAAGTCCCCTTTGCTCGGGGGCTTTGTATTTTAGATGTTTTAGGAAACAGCATACACTTCTTCAGAGTAGCTCTTGGATATTTATACCCCACCCATCAGCGTGACTAGTCTCCCTGTTTTCCATGGCCTCTCCTGCATTTTTGATTTGTACGCATTTTTTGGATGGCCTTTCTGAGCAGTGGAAACTGAGACTTCTTTATTGTGCGGATTTGCATTTCCCTCTTGCTTGGTTGGCCAAAAACACTGTATGTGTTTTTTTCCTGAAGATATTCACGAAAAAAACGCATACACCCTTTTGCCCAACTGCATCATTTTAGAAATTCTGCTGCTTTTCATATGCTTTAAATGTGAGTACAATCTACCTTTTGAAATCTGTTTCCTGCAATTCTGCCTCTCATTCAGAACCTCTTCGTTGCCTTACCTGAATATATTTTTGGACGTTGGTTATCATTTATATCTTTGCAGGTCTTTGAATTGTCTGCTCCTGAGCTCCATTTTGCAACTCGCATTTTTTGTGAGCTGACCGCCAAACCATTGGATTGATTCCGGCCATATTCTGGTTCTGGGGAGGCAGGCTGAGCCTTTGGTTAATTCTTCTTCCTAATGGGAAATTAGAGTGACATGTGCCTGTCAAAACTACTACAGCTTATCTCTCATTGGTTCCTCCTCTTCACATTTATCCTCTGCAAAAATTGCAAACTGTGTGAAACAGGAGGTTAAAGGTGCTGATTCTCCAAGTCGGGAGATTGTTAGTAATGTGGCTGGAATGGCAAACCCCAGCACCAGGAGATCAAAAATGAGGTGCATTTTAGACACCTCTCCTGAGCACACGGTGTACATTCATCTCAGTTTCCCAGGCATGTTTTCACTGTCAGAAGATTCCCTTGAAAGTGCAGATTTGGGACCCATGGAATGGGTACCAGGCAGTATTAATTTAAAAGGTCTGCATTTCCTCGCTCAGCCTCTCTAACATCTCTTAGCGTGCATAGCTTCCAGCCTTATATATCATCCTGCTGTGGGTCTACATGTGTTCAATCCATGTTACATCGTAGCCCTTCAACAAAAGTTGTAAGGATTTTTGTCTGTCTCACCGTTTTTATAAATATTTTTAAATTTATTTTTATATTGGTTACAGCTGATTTTCAAAGCTTTGTTTTTTGCTGCTGTACATCCACTTGATTCATGTACTGTGAGACAACAATAAATTCTTTCTCAGATGCTTATGAGTCATATGTATTATTTTCCAGTGACTTGAGTGGGCTGAGTGCAGTTCTTTGAGGTACCGTGTAGGCCTTGTCAGTTATTCAGTTTGGTACTTGGAATGGTATCTTTGCTAATTTCAACCTCCTGGATAATACCTCACCATTCCCCACCTTTCCCATTTAGCAGCCTTATGTCTATTTTCTACATATTTGACTATGTTTCTGTTTTGTAGTTTATTTCATGTGTAGCCATTTTTGATTCCACCTTTAAGTGACATCTTATGATATGTGTCTTTTTCTTTCTGACATGTGTCACTTAGAATGATCGTATGTAACTCCTCCAGAGTTGTTCCAACTGGCCTTATTTCATTGATTTCTGGATGAGTAATATTCGACTCTACATAAGTACCCCATCTCTTTTATCCATTTTATCCTTCCAGGGACATTTAGGTTATATCCAAGTGGAGGCCCTTTTTAACAGAGAGGTAGTAAACGTTGGGGTGCCTGTTTTCTGTCATTTTTTGTTTTTCCCAAGGTATACGCCCATGAGTGCAAGTGCCCTATGCTCTGTAGCTCAGTTTTCAGATGTTTTAGCAAACACAATACACTTCTCCAGAGTGGCCGTTGGCAAATTACATTTCCACTATCAGCCTCACAGGGCTCCCTTTTCTCCTCACCCTGTCCTGCATTTCTGGTGTTTACACTTTATGTGGATGGCCCTTCTGACTGATGTGAAGTGATACATTTTGTAGTATTGATTTCCAGTGCCCACCTGTTTGGTTGGATAAAAAGTGTGAATGGCCTTTACTTGAATATATTCAGAAAAAAATTCATACGCCCTTTTGGGCCAACTGCATCATTGGCGATGTTCAGCCCCTTTTCTTGTGCTTTAATGGGGAGACCTTTCTACCTCTTCAAATCTGATTCCTGCCACTCTCCCTTGCTTATAAGTCCTTTTCTGTGACTTACCTCAAGACATTTTTCAACAATAGATATTTTCAACTCTGCAGTTTCATGAATTTTAGTGCCCCTGAGTTCCATTTTTCAACTTGTGTTTTTGGAAACTGGACACAAAACAGCGGGATTTCCTCTAGCCCTATTCTCTTTCTGTGGGCAATTCTAGCCTTTGATGAATTTGACTTCCGGATTGGAAATTAGAGTGGCATGTGCCTGTCCGAACACCTAAGACTTGTCTCTAAATTTTTCTCATCCTTCCGCTTCATCCTCTGGACAGATTCCAAACTGTGTGCAACAGGATGTTGACGGTGCTGATATCCCCAAGTGAGGAGATTGTTAGGAAAGATGCTGGAGGGGTGAACCCGAGCACCAGGCGATGAGGAGATGAGGTGCCTTTTCCAAACTCTTTCCGATCAAACGGTGTACCTCCTCTAGGTGTGACAGGCATGTTTTAGCTGTAGGAAGGGTCCCGTGCATGGAAGGAGAACACCAGGGATTTTTCCAAATCAGTGCCTCCCCGAACCCCAAACTGGGTATTTTTAAGCTACGGCTACATGTATGTCTATTAAGGGCCTTGGGAAATAGGCAGAGCCCAAACTTTAGATGATTGAAATCTTCAGGTTCAGAAGCGCTCACCATCGGCCTTGCTTAGGTTACATTTTATCTGTCATTGATAGATGGTGTCAATAAAAATATCGATTCTTTTTCAGATTATTTCCCCTTATAGGTTATTGCAAAATATTCAGTGTAGTTCCCTGTGCTATACAGTAGTTCCTTGTTGATGATCTATTTTATACATAGCAGTGTGTATGTGTTAATCCCAAACTGTTAATTTATCCCTTCTCCTACCTTTCCCCTTTGGTAATAATAAATTATAAGATTTTATACTTCTCAGAAATGGGGGAGCTGAAAGAGAGGTATCCTTTTCAATGGAAAAGCATTCAAAACAAGATTGAAGCTTCAGCCAAGAGTATTCGATGTACATCCATGGAAATAAATCACTTAATTTCTCTAATGTTGACCTGACAAATAAGACAGACGTCTTCACTGAACTTGCTTATAGTAAAGTGATGGAAATATCAAATGTAAGTCTTAGAAAAATCTTATTTTACCCGAGCATTATACACTGCTCTATGTTAACTACAGTTTGGCTCACACATCTGTTCAATGAAGTTACAAAGTTCTCAATTTCTGTTACTGATCATCCAGAGTGGACCCCAACAGTAGTCCCCTTGCCCAGTGTCATTGGAGCCAACAGATCAAGACAGAGTTTGGTTCAGAAGCAAAGGAAACATTATTTTGAAAACCGAATGGAGCGGGGAGAGTGTGCACTCCCCCACGGGCTGTGGGCTGGGAAGCTGAGTAGGGATCCCGGCAGTGTCAGTGGGAGTTAGGGGATGGAGGTCTCGAGGGCTGGGTTGGCTGCAGCTCAGGCTCTATGCCGTGCAGTCTGCATGGGACTCCGCTAGCTGAGGTGTCGACCCAGCCATTCTGCACTAGGAAGTCGGGTCTGAAGTGCCGGGTGTGGGACCTCTGCATGCGGAACCCTAGGAGCATGTGAAATTAGACAAAGCACAAAGGAAAAACAGGTTAGACTTTATTTTATTGCCCAGATTCTCTTTTTATCTCCCAGGAATTTTTAATGAACGTTGCCAGAGACGAACACCTCCTCTGCTTTTTGTTCCATTCCTCATTCTTGGGGTGTTGAGGGTGAAGACCCCTCTTTTGTAACTGCTTCATGCTGTTGTGGGAGCCCTGATACCTAGGGGGAGGGGCAAAACGTCTCCCCACCAGCCTCCAGGTGAGGTTGATTGTCCCAAAGACTCCTGCCTCACTTCTCGTCCGCCTGAGCACCAGCATTGGAAGTGTTATAGATTCTAATGACCTTTAAGGGTCCAGGAAAGAGATGCGCAGAGATGCTGTGGTGGCAGGTTTCACCCCACCCCACATTTGTTCAGTGACATTAGGCTAACTTTTTTGCCAGCCTAGATGCTCTGACCAGTAGTCTGTGCTTTCTTTAATTAGGTCCCTGAATTAATGTACAAACAGCACCATGTGTCAGAGCCCTGCCCGTGCAACTCCCAGACAGTCCAGGGTCAGTGGTGATCCAGGACCATGACGTCCACTGAGTCAACGGCCTTTAGAAGTAGCCAGCAGTCCAGCCGGTCATATTGGCCACCATCACCGCGGTGTCTGTAGGGTTTTCTATGGTGAAAGCGTGATATACGTTTCCCCCGCCAAGCTTATTAGCTCCCCTCTGGGTGCAGTAAGTCCTGCAAGCAGTAGTCTGCTCTTTCGGGGCACAATCTTGTTGTTTTCTGAGAGAAACTCCAGGTCAAGTGATGGTCACACGAGTCATCTTGGGGGCCCGTTGCCCCCATTTGTCTCTCTGGAGGTTGGAGTTGGAGGGCCTCCTCACTCGAGGTCAGTGTGTCCACAGAGCGACCCCTGCAACTTCAGGACATGATGGGTGGTTAGGATCACCACGTGGGGTCCTATTCCCTTAGGAGGGAGCTGGCCTTGTGGGCTGCTGATTTCCAGCTTTTTAGATACCCCAGTATCCTGGCCTGATGAGTCAGTGGGAAAAGCCCTTGGTGACCATAGTTTATCATACCTGAAGGGCATTCTTGTGTTGCTCCATTTCAATTGGTCCCTGTTTTTGCACTAAGTCTCCAAGGGCGATTATCCTTTGACCGGGTATGTAAAGGTCAAAGGGTTTAGCTAAATTAGCGAGTTCCTGGGCAAGGATCTGAATTGACTGCTCTTTCCATTCTTAAAAGGCTGCTTCTGGATTCTATTCAAAAGGATCATCATTTTTTCGTGTCAGTGTTTCATGTAGAGGCCCAGCTATTAGACTGTAGTTAGGGATCCAGATGCAGAAAACCTTGGACTCCCCAGGAACCCCTAAGCTGTCTTCTAGTTTTAGAAGAGGTAAGGCTGCAAATGGCTTCTTCCCTATCCTGGGATGCGTTTCTCCAAATATCTGTGAGAATGAAGCCCAGGCAAGTCACCTGAGCCTGGGATATTTGAGCCATTTTCTTGGACACCTTCTATCCTTTCTTGGCTAGGTAGTTCAGAGGCGTCTTTAGTAGGCCTGGCGATCAGAATGTCATCTGCATATTGAAGGAGGGTTCACTTTTACAGAGGTAGAACGTTTAGGTTTTTAGAGGACATTTCCCCAATGATGGTGTGGGGATTTTTGAACCATTGGGGCAGGACGGCCCAGCATTATTGATTTTGTTGCATGTTGTGACCTGCCACTCAGAAGCCAAAAATTCTTGTGACTCTGAGATGAATGGAATACAGAAGAAGGCATCATTGAAGTCTAATACAGAATGCCATGGCCTGGTGGATGGTAGAATGAGCAGCAGGGTGTAGGAAATAGGATCTACTAGATGTAGATCCTTGGTGGCTTCACTAACTGACCTGATATCCTTTACCAGGTCTCCAGCAGCCAATGGGGCTCTCGTGGTCAGGCCAATCCCAGGATATGGAGCTCACCTGGGCTGCATCCCGCACCCCATAGCCCACGGGGCTCTCGTGTTCAAGTCCCTCCCAGGGTATGGAGCTCACCTGTGCAGCTACCCAGAAGCCCATGGGGCTCTCATAGTCAGGCCCTTCCCAGGATATGGAACTCCCCTGGGCAGGTACCCCAGCAGGGCTGGACACACAGGAACTGTGCACATAGCCCACCTTGCAGAGAACCCCCAGCTCACCTGTCGCTCACAGCTGACACAGAACACCTCAGAGCAGGACTTGAACTAACAAACAGTAACTCTGACAGGTCTGTGACCCTGGCTATCACTCTGTGCAGCCTCTCTCTGCCTGGTCTTCCAGACACTTCCACTGCAGCCAGGGCACCAGGCCTCTTTCTCCACCCACCATCACTCCTCTCCCTGACTCCTGGGTTCCTCTCATTAGGATAGGGTCTTCTTGAAGTTGTTTTCCACTCATGGACCAGATAAAATGATAAGAAAACAAGCCGCAGCTGCAGTCCCTTGTCTATCCTGACTCTCAAGGCCCACACCTGTTCCTTGGGACTGACCCGTTTAGCAAGGTTCATTTTCTGCAACTGTGAGCCCCTGAGGGGTGAGGTTTGGTTGATTTGGCAGCCTGACACTGCCTGCCAGCCCCCACCCCACAGGTGTGCCTGGGTTGAGGTCAATATAAACACCTCTCCAGTAAGCAAGAGCCCCTGTAGCTGTGCCTGACGCCATATTCTCTGCCCCGTCAGCAGTTTCGGGGCTGGGGTGGTGGTAGGGAGTGAGGGGCCGTTGCTTTGTGGGTGGCCCAGTGTGAGTGGGGCTCTGCTGGACTTTCTGCAGGATTTGCCAGTCTGCCACCTGCTAAAGAAGAGGATGTGTCACCCATACCTGCCACTGGAATTTCTCCCCAGGCAGAGGTGAGGAAGTAAAAAAGCAGTGGGGGCTGTGGCAGGAGGGGTATCTCAGGCAGGGAAATGGAAAGCTTCCAGAACAGCATCTGGGGCCAGGACCATCCTGGCTGGCCTGCAGGCACCAAGTCGGCTTGCGTGCTCTCGCTATTGTGGCTCCACAGCCCTTCCTCTAGGCTTGCAAGTGCTTGTACATATTCAGGTGTTTTACCTGGAAAGGGTGGGAAGAGTTCAGCTGTAGCAGGACTGGGGCTCAGCTCACATTTACTCACAGACGCCTCGACACAGTCCCCCAGCTTTGCAATGAGGATGCTCCTTGTGGGGGGGAGTGCTGCTGACGGCATGGGAGACGATTTCCCACCTCTGACCGACTTAAGAATTTTTTACCACTGGAGCAAGTGCCCTGATACGATTTTCCTCTGTATCACTGGTGGGTTCTGTTTTATTTTTTATTTTTTTTCTTTTTTTCTTTATGGTTCAAGGTAGATTTTATTTATTCCTCTTTTTTTTTAATTTTGGAGATATAAACATGGAAATAATGCATTAATATAAAGACGTCTATGTGAAGGGAAATAATTTTTTTCTGTTTTATTTTATTAAATGTTATTTATTTATTTTTAATTTTTTTAAATTTATTTCTTTTATACAGCAGGTTCTTATTGGATATGTATTTTATACATATAAGTGTGCACATGTGAATCCCAGTCTCCCAATTCATTCCACCACCACCCTCACATGGCGTTCCCTCCTTGGTGTCCATATGTTTGTTCTCTACATCTGTCTCTATCTCTGCCCTGCAAACTGGTTCATCTGTACCATTTTTCTAGGTTCCACATATATGCATTAATATACAATATTTGTTTTTCTCTTTCTGACTTACTTCACTCTGTATGACAGTCTCTAGATCAATCGAGGTCTCTACAAATGACCCAATGTCATTCCTATGTATGGCTGAGTAATATTCCGTTGTATATATGTACCAGGTCTTTATCCATTCGTCTGTCTGTGGGCACTTAGCTTGCTTTCATTACCTGGCTATTGTAAATAGTGCTGCAGTGAACATTGTGGTGAATGTGTCTTTTTGATTTATGGTTTTCTCTGGGTATATGCCCAGTAGTGGGATTGATGGATTATATGGTAATTCTATGTTTAGTTTTTTAAGGAACCTCCATACTGTTCTCCATAGAGACTGTATCGATTTACATTCCCAACAATAGTGGAAGAAGGTTCCTTTTCTCCACACCCTCTCCAGCATTTGTTGTTTGTAGATTTTCTGATGATGCCCATTCTAACAGGTGTGACGTGATAACTCATTGTAGTTTCGATTTCCATTTCTCTAATAATTAGTGATGTTGAGCAGATTTTCATGTGCGTACTGGCCATCTCTATGTCTTCTTGGAAGAAATGTCAATTTAGATCTTCCATTTTGTATTGGGTTGTTTGTTTTATTAATATTGAGCTGCATGAGCTGTTTATATATATTGGAGATTAATCATTTGTCCATTGATTCGTTTGCAAATATTTTCTGCCATTCTGAGGGTTGTCTTTTCGTCTTGTTTGTAGTTTCCTTTGCTTTGCAAAAGCTTTTAAGTTTCATTAGTCCCATCTGTTTAGTTTTCTTTTTTATTTCATTACTATAGGAGGTGGATCAAAAAAGATCTTGCTGTGATTTACGTCACAGTATCCTTCGTAAATTTTCCTCTCAGAGTTTTATACTGTCTGGTCTTACATTAAGGTCTCTAATTCATTTTGAATATATTTTTATGTATGGTGTTGGGGAGTGTTCTAATTTCATTCTTTTACATGTAGCTCTCCATATTTCCCAGCACCAATGATTGAAGAGACTGTCTTATCTCCATTGTATAGTCTTGCCTCCTTTGTCATAGATTAGTTGACCATAAGTGTGTAGGTTTATCCTTGGGCTTTGTTGTTTTTTTTTTTTTTTCCTTTTACACGTTTATTGGAGTATAACTGCTTTATAATGGAGTGTTCGTTTCTGCTGTATAACAAAGTGAATCAGCTATACATATTCAAATATCACCAGATCCCCTCCCTCTTGCATCTCCCTCCCACACTCCATATCCCACCCCTTTATGTGGTCACAAAGCACTGAGCTGATCTCCCTGTTCTATGTGGCTGATTCTCAGTAGCTATCGGTGTTACATTTGGTAATGTATTTATGTCCATGCCACTCTCTCACTTCGTCCGAGCTTACCCATCCCCCTTCCCGTGCCCTCAAGTCCTTTCTCTATGTCTGTGTCCTTAATCCTGTCCTGCCACTAGGTTCTTCAAAATCTTTTTTTTTTCTTCATTAGATTCCATATATCTCTGTTAACATACAGTATTTGTTTTTCCCTTTCTGACTTACTTCACTGTGTTGGACAGATTCTAAGTCCATCCACCTCAGTACAAATAACTCAGTTTTGCTTCTTTTTATGGTTGAGTAATATTTGATTGTATATGTGTGCCAGATCTTCTTTATCCATTCATCTGTCGATGGACACTTAGGTTGCTTCCATGTCCTGGCTAATGCAAATAGAGCTGCAATGAACATTTTTGTACATAACTCTTTTTGAATTATGGTTTTCCCAAGGCAAATGCCCAGTACTTGGATTGTTGTGTCGTATGGTACTTCTATTGTTAGTTATTTAAAGGAACCTCCGTACTGTTCTCCCTAGTGCCCATATCAATTTACATTCCCAACCACAGTGCAAGTGTGTTCCATTTTCTCCAATAAAGGCCTCTCCAGCATTTATTGTTTTCTAGATGTTTTTGATGATTGCCACTCTGACTGCTGTGAGGTGATACCACAGGGTAGTTTTGATTTGCATTTCTCTAATGATTAGTGATGTTCAGCATCCTTTCATGTGTTTCTTGGTAATCTGTATATCTTCTTTGGAGAAATGTCTATTTAGGTCTTCTGCCCGTTTTTGGATTGGGTTGTTGTTTTTGTGATATTGAGCTACATGAGGTGCTTGTAAAGTTTGGAGATTAATCCTTTGTCAATTGCTTCATTTGAAAATATTTTCTCCCATTCTGAGGGTTGTTTTTGCATCTTGTTTATGTTTTCCTGTACTGTGTAAAAGCTTTTAAGTTTCATTAGGTCCCATTTGTTGATTTCTGTTTTTATTTCCATTTCTCTAGGAGGTGGGTCCAAAAGGATCTTGCTGTGATTTATGTCATAGAGTGTTCTGCCTATGGTTTCCTCTAAGTGTTTTATAGTGTCTGGTCTTATATTTAGATCTCTAATCAATTTAGAGTTTATTTTTGTGTATGGTGTTATGGAGTGTTCAAATTTCATTCTTTTATGTGTAGGGGTCCAGTTTTTCCAGCACCAATTACTGAAGAGACTGTCTTTTCTCCATTGTATATCCTTAGCTCCTTTGTCATAGATGAGATAGCCATAGGTATGTAGGTTTATCTCTGGGCTTTCTGTCCTGTTCCATTGATCTGTGTTTATGCCAATCTACATACACTTGATTCCATTATGCAGACATATAAATACATAGGTTTCAAGGTTATTACCAGTCAGATATATTCCTCTTCAGTGAATAGGGTGTTTTGTGTCCAGTTTATTGAGAAAGGAGTAGGTCTTGTCTATTACATATTTGGTATATGGAATGGTATCTGTGCTAATTTCAAACTCTGCTTTTACACATCACCCCACGTCACCTTTCCCCTTAAGGAGGCATAAGTGTGTTTTCTAAATGTGTAACTCTGTTCTCTTTTGAAATTCAGTTCATGTGTAGCCATGTTTACATTTCCTCTATAAGTGATATATTACAATAAGTTTCTTTTTCTTTGTGGCTCATTTCACTTAGCATCATCGTACCTGAAGCCACTCATTATGCTGCTATTGGCCTTATGACATTGATTTTATGTCTGAGTGACATTCCATTGTATATAAGTACCACAACATCTATATCCATTTTTTTTTCCTTTCCTGGGATATATAAAGTGTACCGAAGTCGAGGTTCTTGTAAACAGAGCAGCCCTAAACTTTGGGCTGGCTGTGTGTTGTGGATTTTTAGTTTTCCCAAAATACATGCCCATGAGTGGAAGTGTGCTATACTCTGTAGCTCTGTTTTAGAAAACAACATACAGTTCTCCAGAGAGGCTGTTGGCAATTTACATCCTGTCCATCGGCGTAACCAGGCTCCCTTTTCTCCATGGCCTGTCCTGCATTTGTGGCTTTTACACTATATGTGGATGGCCCTTTGGACTGGAGGTAAGGGACACTTCTCTGTAGTGTGGATTTGCAATGCCTGATGGCTTGCTTAGCCAAAAAGGGCATATGCATTTTTTCCCGAATATATTGAAGAAAATACACATAATCCCTTTTCAGCCAAGGGCAACATTGTCGAAATTCTGTCGCTTTTCATGTGCTTTAAAGACGACTCAAATCTACCTCTTGAAATCTGTTTCCTTCAATTCTGCCTTGCATTCAAATCCTCTTCACTGCCTTTCCTCAATATATTTCTGGATGATAGTTGTCCTTTATAATTCTGCAAGTTTGTGAATTGCTGTGCCCCTGATTTCCATTTTTCAACTTGCCTCTTTGTGAGCTGGCTGCAATACCACAGGATGGCTTTAGGCCCTAGTCTGGTTCCGGGGCTTCAGGCTGAGCCTTTGGTTAATTCTTCTTCCTGATGGGAAACTAGAGTGACATGTGCCCATCCAAACACCTACAGCTAATCTCTCATTTATTTCCCCTCTTCCTGTTCATCCTCTGCACAGTTTGCAAACTGTGCATAAAGGGAGGGTAAAGGCGCTGACACTCCAAGTGGGGAGATTTTGAGTAATGCAGATGGAATGGCGAAGCCGAGCACGAAAAAAGGAAAAATGAGGTACCTTTTAGAAAACTTTCCCAATTACACAGTGTACCATCCACTGGGTTTCCCATGCATGTTTTAACTGGAGGAAGATTCCCTTAAACCTGGAGAGTTGGGACCACTAGAATGGATAGCACACAGTATTGCTCTAAGTGGTGTTCTTTTGTTCACACAACCTCAGCAATCTTGTCAGCCCCAAGTGTCCAGTCTTATGTCTCATCCAGCTGTGGGTGTAAAGGTGGTCAATCTAGCTTGCATCACAGGCCCTGAACGTAATTTTTAAGACTTTCTATCTGTTTTTGCATTTTGCTTTTGAAATTTATTTTTATAAGTGGGTTTAACTGAAGTTCAGTGCTGTGTTCATGCTGTTATACACTCACATGATTCCTTTATGGAGACATGAGAATACATATGTTTTAAAATACTTAGAGTCAGACATATTCCTCTGCAATGAATAGGGGGTGTTGAGTCCAGTTCATTGTGCCGGGAGTAGGTGTTGTCTATTACATACATGGTTTATATAACGGTATCTGTGCTAATTTAAAACTGTGGTTTTATGCATCACCCCACCTCGGCTTTCCCATTAAGCAGGCAGAAGATGTTTTCTAAATGTGTGACTCTGTTGTGTTTGTCATTCAGTTCATGTGTAGTCATGTGTACATTCCCGCTATGAGTGATAACTTATGATAAGATTAGTTACTCTGTAATCTTTCCTAACTCAGTTCATGTGTAGCCATGTTTGCAGGACCTTCATAAGTGATATCTTATGATAAGTTTCTTTTTCTGTGTGACTTATTTCACTTAGAATCATCGTACCTGAATCCACTCTTTTTGCTGCTACTGGCCTTATGACATTGATTTCATGGCTGAGCGATATTCCATCGTACGTAAGTACCACAATATCTTGAACCATTTTTGTCTTTCCTGGGATACTTAAGGTGTACCCAAGTTGAGGTTGTTGTAAGCAGTGCAGCGCTAAATTTTAGGGTGGCTCTGTCTTATTGACTTTCAGTTTTCCCAAGGTATATTCCCTAGACTGGAACTGCCCTTGGCTGTGTAGCTTTGTTGTTTACTTTTTTTAGGGAACACAATGCACTCCTCCAGAGAGGCAGTTGGCAACTTACATCCCACCCATCAGCATAACAAGGCTCCCTGATCTCCAGGGCCTGTTTTGCCTTTCTGGTTTTTACACATTTTGTGGATGTCCCTTTTGACCGGTGGGAAGGGATACTTTTTGTAGTGCAGATTTGCATTGCTGCTTGCTTGCTTGGCCAAAAATGGCGTATGCATTTTCTCCTGAATATACTCAGGAGAAAACGCTTATGCCCTTTTTGGCCAAGTGCATCATTGTCGAAGTTGTGCCCCTCTTCCTGTGCTTGAAAGGTGATTCCAATGTACCTCTTGAAATCTGTTTCCTGCTATTCTGCCTCGTTTTAAAGTCTGCCTCTCTGCCTTCCCTCAAAAGATTTTTGGACGATAGTTTTCCTCTATTACTCTGCCAGTTTGTAAATTGCTGTGCCCCTGAGCTCGATTTTTCTACTCGTTTTTGTGAGCTGACAGCAAATACAAAATTATGGTTCATAACCTATACTGGTTCCCATCGGGTGGCTGAGACTTTGGTTAATTCTACTTCCTGCTGGGCAATTAAAGTGACATGTACCTGTCCAAATGCCTAACAGCTACTCTCTCATTGGTTCTCCCTCTTCCCTTTCATCCTCTGCCAAATTGGCAACCTGTGCGAACCAGGAGGTTTTACGGGCTATCGCTCCAAGTTGGCAGATTGATAGTAAAGCCGTTGGAAGTTCAAACTGGAGCACAAGGAGAGGGACTATATGTTGAGTTTTAGAAACATTTCGTATTCACAGTGTGTCCATTCTCTAGGTTTCCCGTAAATGTTATGGCTGTAGTAATATTCCCTTACACATGGAGAGTTGGGACACATGGAATGGGTGCCAAATATTATTGCTTTAAAGGGTCTGCATTTGCTCACCCAGTCTCACCAAACCTCTCAGTCTCATGTGTCCAGCTTTATGCCACATCCAGCTCTCGTTGTAGGTAGGGTCATTCCAGGTTTCATCACAGCCCCTGAAGGAATTGTAAAGATTTTCCCTGTTTTTTTTTGTTTTGTATTTGAAATTTCTTTTTTTACTGGGTTTGAGCTGATTCTCACTCTCATGTTTATGCCAGTTTAGACACACTTGATTCCCTTACGGTGACATATCAATACATAGGTTTTAAGATTCTTACTAGTCAGATATATACCTCTGCGCAGAATATTGGGTTTTGCGTCCCTTTCACTGATGAAGGTGTAGGTCTTGTCTATTCCGTATTTTGATTTTGGAATGGTGCCTGTAGTTATATCAAACTCTGGTTTTATGCATCACCCCACCTCTCCTTCCTCCTTAAGCAGGTATAAGTGTGTTTTCTAAATGTGAGACGCTGTTCCCTTTCCTAACTCAGTTCATGTGTAGCCATGTTACAGAAAATTCATATGTGCTATCTTATGATAAGTTTCTTTTTCTGTGTGACTTATTTCACTTAGAATCATCGTACCTGAATCCATTCATTTTCCTGTTACTGGCATTATGACATTGATTTCATGGCTGAGGGATAATCTATCGTACGTAAGTACCACAATTTTTTGAATCATTTTTATCTATCCTGGGATATTTAGAGAGTACTCAATTTGAGATTCTTGTAAGTAGTGCAGGCCTAAATTTTTGGGTGGCTCTATCTTATTGATTTTAGTTTTCCCAAGGTATATTCCCTAGAATGGAAGTGCCCTTGGCTCTGTAGCTCTGTTGTTTACTTGTTTTAGGGAACACAATGCACTCCTCCAGAGAGGCAGTTGGCAATTTACATCCCACCCATCAGCATAACAAGGCTCCATGTTCTCCAGGGCCTCTCTAGGATTTCTGGTTTTTACACATTTTGTGGATGTCCCTTTTGACAGGTGGGAAGTGATACTATTTTGCTGTGCAGATTTGCATTGCCCGATTGCTTGCTTGGCCAAAAAGGGCGTATGCGTTTTCTCCTGAATATATTCAGGAGAAAACGCATACGCCCTTTTTGGCCAAGTGCATCATTTTCGAAGTTGTGCCCCTCTTCCTGTGCTTTACAGGTGATTCCAACGAACCACTTGAAATCTGTTTCCTGCTATTCTGCCTCACTTTGAAGGTCGCCTCGTTGCCTTCCCTTAACAGATTTTTTGGACGATAGTTGTCCTTTATTACTGTGCCAGTTTGTGAATTGCTGTGCCCTTGAGCTAAATTTTCTAACTCGTTTTTTGTGAGCTGACCGCAATTCCAAAATTTTGGTTCAGGACCTATACTTGTTCACGGCGGGTGGCTGAGACTTTGGTTAATTCTTCTTCCTGCCGGGTATTTAGAGTGACATGTGCCCGTCCAAATGCCTAACAGCTACTCTTTCATTGGTTCCCTCTTTTCCCTTTCATCCTCTTCCAAATTGGCAACCTGAGCAAACCAGGAGGTTAAAGGGGCTGTCTCTCCAAGTTGGGAGATTGATAGTTAAGCAGTTGGAAAGTCAAACCGGACCACCAGGAGAGGGACAGTTAGTTGGGTTTTAGAAACCTTTCGTATTCACTGTGTGTCCATTCTCTTGGTTTCCTGTACATGTTATAGCTGCAGTAATATTCCCTTCAACATGGAGAGTTGGGAACCATGGAATGGGTGCCACAGATTATTGCTTTGAAGGGTCTGCATTTGCTAACCCAAATTCACCAATCCTCTCAGTCCGAAGTGTCCAGACTTATGCCACATCCAGCTGTCGTTGTACACAGGGTCATTCAAGGTTTCATCAGAGACCCTGAAGGAATTGTAAAGAATTTCCCTGTTTTGTTGTTTTCTTTTTGAAATTCCTTTTTATAGTGGGTTTGAGCTGATTCTCACTGCCGTGTTTATGCCAGTCTAGACACACTTGTTTCCCTTACGGAGATATATCAATACATAGGTTTTAAGATCCTTACTAGGCAGATATATTCCTCTGTGTGAAGTATGGGGTCTTGATCTCCTTTCAGTGAGGAAGGTGCAGATCTTGTCTATTCTGTATTTGGTTTCTGGAATGGTGCCTGTACTTATATCAAACTCTGTTTTATGCAACACCCTACATCTCCTTCCCCCTAAAGCAGGCGTAAGAGTGTTTTCTAAATGTGAGACTCTGTTCTCTTTCCTAACTCAGTTCATGTGTAGCCATGTTTACAGGATTTTCATAAGTGATATCTTATGATAAGATTCTTTTTCTGTGTGACTTATTTCACTTAGAATCATCGTACCTGAATCCACTCATTTTGCTGCTACTGGTCTTATAACACTGACTTCATGGCTGAGGGATATTCCATCGTACGTAAGTACCACAATTTTTGGAACCATTTTTATATTTCCTGGGATATTTAAGTTGTACCCAAGTTGAGGTTCTTGTAAGCAGTGCAGCCCTAAATTTGAGGGTGGCTCTGTCTTATTGATTTTCAGTTTTCCCAAGGTATATTCCCTAGACTTGAAGTGCCCTTGGCTCTGTAGCTCTGTTGTTTACTTGTTTTAGGGAACACAATGCACTCCTCCAGAGAGGCAGTTGGCAATTTACATCCTGGCCATCAGCATAACAAGGATCCCTGTTCTCCAGGGCCTGTCTTGCCTTTCTGGTTTTTAACTTTTATGTGTATGTCCCTTGTGACAAGTGGGAAGTGATACTTCTTTGTAGTGCAGATTTGCATTGCCTGCTTGCTTGCTTGGCCAAAAATGGCATATGCGTTTTCTCCTGCATATATTCAGGAGAAAATGCATACGCCGTTTTTGGCCAAGTGCATCATTGTCGAAGTTGTGCCCCTCTTCCTGTGCTTTACAGATGATTCCAACGTACCTCTTGAAATCTGTTTCCTGCTATTCTGCCTCGCTTTCAAGTCCGCTTCGTTGCCTTCCCTCACCAAATTTCTGGACGATAGTTGGGTTTTATTACTATGCCAGATTGTGAATTGCTCTGCTGCTGAGCTGAATTTTTCAACTCGTTTTTTGTGAGCTGAATGCAAGTACAAAATTTTGTTTCAGGAGCTATACTGGTTCCCAGTGGGTGTTTGGGACTTTGGTTAATTATTTTTCCTGCCGGGAAATTAGAGTGACATATACCCGTCCAATTTCCTAACAGCTACTCTATCATTGGTTCTCCCTCTTCCCTTTCATCCTCTGCCAAATTGGCAAACTGTGAGATCCAGGAGGTTAAAGGGGTTGTCTCTCGTAGTTGGGAGATTGATAGTAAAGCAGTTGGAAAGTCAAACCAGAGAACCAGGAGAGGGACTATTCGTTGTGTTTTAGAGACCATTCGTATTCACAGTGTGTCCATTCTCTAGGTCTCCCGTACATGTTATAGCTGTAGTAATATTCCCTCCAACCTGGAGAGTTGGGACCCATGGAATGGGTGCCATGCATTATTGCTTTAAAGGGTCTGCATTTGCTTACCCAATCTCACCAATCCTCTCAGTCCCAAGTGTCCAGCCTTATGCCACATCGAGATGTCGTTGTAGACACGGACATTCCAGGTTTCATCAGAGACCCTGAAGGAATTGGAAAGAATGTCCCTGTTTATTTGTTTTGTTTTTGAAATTCCTTTTTATAGTGGGTTTGAGCTGATTCTCGCTGCCATGTTTATGCCAGTCTAGACACACTTGATTCCCTTACGGAGACATATCAATACATAGGTTTTAAGATTCTTACTAGTCAGATATATTCCTCTGCGGGAAATATGGGGATTTGAGTCCCTTTCACAGAGGAAGGTATAGGTTGGTCTTGTCTATTCCATAGTTGGTTTTTGGAACGGTACCTGTGCTTTTATCAATCTCTGGTTTTATGCATCACCCACCTCTCCTTCCCCCTTAAGCAGGCATAAGAGTGTTTTCTAAATGTGAGACTCTGTTCTCTTTCCTAACTCAGTTCATGTGTAGCCATGTTTACAGGATCTTCATAAGTGATATCTTATGATAAGCTTCTTTTTCTGTGTGACTTATTCCACTTAGAATCATCGTACCTGAATCCACTCATTTTGCTGCTACTGGTCTTATGACATTGATTTCATTGCTGAGGGATATTCCATCGTACGAAAGTACCACAATTTTTTGAACAATTTTTATCTTTCCTTGGATATTTAAGGTGTACCCAAGTTGAGGTTCTTGTAAGCAGTGCAGCCCTAAATTTGGGGGTGGCTCTGTCTTATTGATTTTCAATTTTCCCAAGGTATATTCCCTAGACTGGAAGTGCCCTTGGCTCTGTAGCTCTGTTGTTTACTTGTTTGGGGGAACACAATGCACTCCTCCAGTGAGGCAGTTCGCAATTTACATCCCTCCCATCAGTATAAAAAGGCTCCCTGTTCTCCAGGGCCTGTCTTGCCTTTCTGGTATTTACACATTTTGTGGATATCCCTTTTGACCGGTGGGGAGTGATACTTCTTTGTAGTGCAGATTTGCATTGCTCGCGTGCTTGCTTGGCCAGAAAGGGCATATGCGTTTTCTCCTGCATATATTCAGGAGAAAATGCATACGCCCATTTTGGCCAAGTGCATCATTGTCGAAGTTGTGCCCCTCTTCCTGTGCTTTACAGGTGATTCCAACGTACCTCTTGAAATCTGTTTCCTGCTATTCTGCCTCGCATTCAAGTCCGCCTCGTTGCCTTCCCTCAACAGACTTTTGGATGATAGTTGTCCTTTATTACTCTGCCAGTTTGTGAATTGCTGTGCCCTTGAGCTCCATTTTTTCAACTCGTTTTTTGTGAGCTGAACGCATGTCTAAAATTTTGGTTCAGGGCCTATACTGGTTCCCTGTGTGTGGCTACAACTTTGGTTAATTCTTATTCCTCCCGGGAAATAAGAGTGACATGTGTCCGTCCAAATGCCTAACAGCTACTCTCTCATTGGTTCTCCCTCTTCCCTTTCATCCTCTGCCAAATTGGCAACATGTGCCAACCAGGAGGTTAAAGGGGCTGTCTCTCCAAGTTGGGAGATTGATAGTAAAGCAGTTGGAAAGTCAAACTGGCGCACAAGGAGAGGGACTATTCGTTGAGTTTTAGAGACCTTTCGTATTCACAGTGTGTCCATTCTCTAGGTTTCCCGTACATGTTATATCTGTAGTAATATTCCCTTCAACCTGGAGAGTTCTGACCCATGGAATGGGTGCCATGCATTATTGCTTTAAATGGTCTTCATTTGCTCACCCAATCTCACCAGTCCTCTCAGTCCCAAGTGCCCAGCCTCATCCCACTTCCAGCTGTCATTGTAGACAGGGTCATTCTACGTTTAATCAGAGACCCTGAAGGAGTTGTATAGAAATTCCCTGTTTTTTGTTTTGGTTTTGAAATTCATTTTTATAGTGGGTTTGAGCTGATTCTCGTTGCCATGTTTATGCCAGTCTAGACACACTTGATTCCCTTACGGAGACATATCAATACATAGGTTTTAAGATTCTTACTAGTCAGATATATTCCTCTGCGGGAAATATGGTGTTTTGACTCCCTTTCACTAGGAAGGTATAGGTAGGTCTTGTCTACTCCATAGTTGGTTTTTGGAACGGTACCTGTGCTTATATCAAACTCTGGTTATATGCATCACCCCACCTCTCAATCCCCCTTAAGCAGGCATTAGAGTTTTTTCTAAATGTGAGACTCTGTTCTCTTTCCTAACTCAGTTCATGTGTAGCCATGTTTACAGGATCTTCATAAGTGATAATTTATGATAAGTTTCTTTTTCTGTGTGACTTATTTCACATAGAATCATCGTACCTGAATCCACTCATTTTGCTACTACTGGTCTTATGACATTGATTTCATGGCTGAGGGATATTACATCGTACATGAGTACCACAATTTTTTGAGCCATATTTATCTTTCCTGGGACACTTAAGTTGAACCCAAGTTGATGTTCTTGTAAGCAGTAAAGCCCTAAATTTGTGGTGGCTCTGTCTTATTGATTTTCAGTTTGCCCAAGGTATATTCCCTAGACTGGAAGTGCTCTTGGCTCTGTAGCTCTGTTGTTTACTTGTTTTAGGGAACACAATGCACTCCTCCAGAGAGGCAGTTGGCAATGTACATCCCGCCCATCAGCATAAAAAGGTTCCCTGTTCTCCAGGGCCTGTCTTGCCTTTCTGATTTTTGCCCATTTTGTGGATGTCCCTTTTGACCGGTGGGAAGTGATACTTCTTTGTAGTGCAGATTTGCATTGCCTACTTGCTTGCTTCGCTAAAAAGGGCGTATGCGTTTTCTCCTGAATATATTCAGGGGAAAACGCATACGCCCTTTTTGGCCAAGTGCATAATTGTCGAAGTTGTGCCCCTCTTCCTGTCCTTTAAAACCGATTCCAAAATTCCTTTTGTAATCAGTTTCCTGCTATTCTGTCTCGCTTTCAATTCCGCCTCGTTGCCTTCCCTCAACAGATTTTGCGATGATAGTTGTCCTTTATTACTCTGCCAGTTTGTGAATTGCTGTGACCCTGAGCTCCATATTTAACTCTTTTTTTCTGAGCTGAACGCAAGTCCAATATTTTGGTTCAGAACCTATACTCGTTCCCGGTGGGTGGCTGAGACTTTGGGCAATTCTTTTTCCGCCCGGGAAATAAGAGTGACATGTGCCCGTCTAAATGCCTAACAGCTACTCTCTCATTGGTTCTCCCTCTTCCCTTTCATCCTCTGCCAAATTGGCAACCTGTGCGAACCAGGAGGTTAAAGGGGCTGTCTCTCCAGTTTGGGAGATTGATAGTAAAGCAGTTAGAATGTCAAACTGGAGCACCAGGAGAGGGACTATTCATTGAGTTTTAGAGACCTTTCGTATTCAAAATGTGTCCATTCTCTAGGTTTCACATACATGTTATAGCTGTAGTAATATTCCCTACAACCTGGAGAGTTGGGACCCATGGAATGGGTCCCATTCATTATTGTTTTAAAGGGGCTGCATTTGCTCACCGAATCTCACAAATCCTCTCATTCCCATGTGTCCAGCCTTATGCCACATCCAGCTGTCATTGTAGACAGGGTCATTCCACGTTTCATCAGAGACCCTGAAGGAATTGTAAAGAATTTCCCTGTTTTTTTGTTTTGTTTTTGAAATTCCTTTTTATAGTGGGTTTGAGATGATTCTCGATGCCATGTTTATGCCAGTCTAGAAACACTTGATTCCCTTACAGAGGCATATCAATACATAGTTTTTAATATTATTACTAGTCAGATATATTCCTCTGCGGGAAATATGGGGTTTGGAGGCCCTTTCACTGAGGAAGGTGTAGGTCTTGTCTATTCCATACGTGGTTTTTGGAACAGTACCTCTGCTTTTATCAAACTCTGGTTTTATGCATCACCCCACCTCTCCTTCCCCCTTAAGCAGGCATAAGAGTGTTTTCTAAACGTGAGACTCTGTTCTCTTTCCTAACTCAGTTTATGTGTAGCCATGTTTACAGGATCTTAAACAAGTGATATCTTATGATAAGTTTCTTTTTCTGTGTGACTTATTTCACTTAGAATCATGGTACCTGAATCCATTCATTTTGCTGCTACAGGTCTTATGACATGGATTTCATGGCTGAGGCATATTCCATCATACGTAAGTACCACAATATTTTGAACAATTTTTAACTTTCCTGGGATACTTAAGGTGTACCCAAGTTGAGTTTCTTGTAAGCAGTGCAGCCCTAAATTTTGGGGTGTTTCGGTCTTATTGATTTTCAGTTTTCCCAAGTTATATTCCCTAGACTTGAAGTGCCCTTGGCTCTAGACTTGAAGTGCCCTTGGCTCTGTAGCCCTGTTGTTTACTTGTTTTAGGGAACACAGTGCACTCCTCCAGAGAGGCAGTTGGCAATTTACATCCCGCCCGTAAGCATAAAAAGGCTCCCAGTTCTCCAATGCCTGTCTTGCCTTTCTGGATTTTATCCATTTTGTGGATGTCCCTTATGACCGATGGGAAGGGATACTTCTTTGTAGTGCAAATTTGCATTGCCCACTTGCTTGCTAGGCCAAATAGGTCGTATGCATTTTCTCCTGAACATATTCAGGAGAAAATGCATACGCCCTTTGTGGCCAAGTGCATCATTGTCGAAGTTGTGCCCCTCTTCCTGTGCTTTAAAGGTGATTCCAATGTACCGCTTGAAATCTGTTTCCTGCTATTCTGCTTCGCTTTCAAGTCCGCCTCGTTGCCTTCCCTCAACAGATTTTTTGAAGATAGTTGTACTTTATTACTCTGCCTGTTTGTGAATTGCTGTGCCCCTGGGCTACATTATTTAACTCGTTTTTTCTGAGCTGAACGCAAGTTTAATATTTTGGTTCAGTACCTATACTGGTTCTCGGTGGGTGGCTGAGACATTGGTTAATTCTTCTTCCTCCCAGGAAATAAGAGTGACAGGTGCCCGTCCAATTGCCTAACAGCTACTCTCCATTGGTTCTCCCTCTTCTCTTTCATCATTTGCCAAATGGGCAAGCTGAGCGCCCCAGGAGTTTAAAGTTGCTGTCTCTCCAAGTTGGGAGATTGATAGTAAAGCAGTTGGAAAGTCAAACTGGAGCACCAGGAGGTGGAGTATTCGTTGAGTTTTAGAGATCTTTCATATTTACAGTGTGTCCATTCTCTAGGTTTCCCATACATGTTATAGTTGTAGTAATATTCCCTTCAACCTGGAGAGTTGGGACCCATGGAATGGGTGCCATGCATTATTGCTTTAAAGGGTCTGCATTTGCTCACCCAATCTCACCAATCCTCTCAGTCCCATGTGTCCAGCCTTATGCCATATCCAGCTGTCATTGTAGATAGGGTCATTCCAGTTTTCATCAGAGACCCTGAAGGAATTGTAAAGAATTTCCCTGTTTTTTTTGTTTTTCAAATTCCTTTTTATTGTGGGTTTGAGCTGATTCTCACTGCCATGTTTATGCCAGTCTAGACACACTTGATTCCCTTATGGAGACATATCAATTCATACGTTTTAAGATTCTTACTAGTCAGATATATGCCTCTGCGGGAAATATGGGGTTTTGAGTCCCTTTCACTGAGGAAGGTGTAGGTCTTTTCTATTCCATACTTGGTTTTTGGAACGGTACCTGTGCTTATATCAAACACTGGTTTTATGAATCAGCCCACCTCTCCTTACACCTTAAGCAGGCATAAGAGTGTTTACTAAATGTGAGACTCTGTTCTCTTTCCTAACTCAGTTTTTATGTAGCCATGTTTACAGGATCATCATAAGTAATATCTTATGATAAGTTTCTTTTTCTGTGTGACTTATTTCACTTAGAATCATCATGCCTGAATCTACTCATTTTGCTGCTACTGTTCTTATGACATTGATTTCATGGCTTAGGGATATTCCTTCGTATGTAAGTACCACTATTTTTTGAACCATTTTTATATTTACTGGGATATTTAAGGTGTACCCAAGTTGAGGTTCTTGTAAGCAGTGTAGCCCTAAATTTTGGGTTGGCTTTGTCTTATTGATTTTCAGTTTTCCCAAGGTATATTCCCTAGACTGGAAGTGCCCTTGGCTCTGTAGCTCTGTTGTGTACTTGTTTTATGGAACACAATGCAATCCTCCAGAGAGGCAGTTGGCAATTTACATCCCGCCCATCAGCATAATAAGGCTCCCTGTTCTCCAGGGCCTGTCTTGCCTTTCTGGTTTTTACCCATTTTGTGCATGTCCCTTTTGACCGGTGGGAAGTGATACTACTTAGTAGTGCAGACTTGCATTGCCCACTTGCTTGCTTGGCGAAAAAGGGCGTAAGCGTTTTCCCTTGAATATATTCAGGCGAAAACACATACACCCTTTTTGGCCAAGTGCATCATTGTCGAAGTTGTGCCCCTCTTCCTGTGCTTTAAAGGCAATTCCAATGTACCTCTTGAAATCTGTTTCCTGCTATTCTGCCTCGCTTTCAAGTCCGCCTCGTTGCCTCCCCTCAACAGATTGTTGGACGATAGTTGCCCTTTATTACTCTGCCATTTTTTGAATTGCTCTGCCCCTGAGCTACATTATTTACATTGTTTTTTGTGAGCTGAACGCAAGTCAATATTTTGGTTCAGGACCTATACTGGTTTTTGGTGGGTGCCTGACACTTTGGTTAATTCTTCTTCCTCCCGGGAAATAAGAGTGACATATGCCCGTCCAAATGCCTAACAGCTACTCTCTCATTGGTTCTCCCTCTTCCCATTCATCCTCTGCCAAATTGGAAACCTGTGCGAAACAGGAGGTTAAAGGTGCTGTCTCTCTAGGTTGGGAGATTGATAATAAAGCAGTTGGAAAGTCAAACCAGAGCACCAGGAGGGGGAGTATCCTTTGCGTTTTAGAGACCTTTCGTATTCACAGTGTGTCCATTCTCTAGGTTTCCCACACATGGTATAGCTGTAGTAATATTCCCTTCATCCTGGAGAGTTGGGACCCATGGAATGGGTGCCATGCATTATTGCTTTAAAGGGTCTGCATTTGCTCACCCAATCTCACCAATCCTCTCAGTCCCAGGTGTCCAGCCTTATGCCACATCCTACTGTCATTGTAGGTAGAGTCATACCAGGTTTCATCAGAGACCCTGAAGGACTTGTAAAGAATTTCCCGGTGTTTTTGGTTTGATTTTGAAATTCCTTTTTATATTGGGTTTGAGCTGACTCTCACTGCCATGTTTATGCCAGTTTAGATATACGTGATTTCCTTAGAGACATATATCAATACATAGGTTTTAAGATTCTTAATAGTATGATAAAATCCTCTGCGGGGAATATGGTTTGTTGAGTCCCTTTCCCTGAGGAAGGTGTAGTTCTTGTCTATTCCGTATTAGGTTTTTGCAAATGTACATTCTCTTGTTTTCCGGAACATGTTATAGCTGTTGCAATATTCCCTTCAACCTGGAGAGTTGGGACCCATGGAATGGGTGCCACGTATTATTGCATTAAAGGGTGTGCATTTGCTCACCCAATCTCACCAATCCTCTCAGTCCCAGGTGTCCAACCTTATGCTATTTCCAGCTGTTGCTGTAGATAGGGTCATTCCAGGTTTCATCATAGACCCTGAATGAATTGTAAAGAATTTCCCTGTTTTTTTGTTTTTTTTTTTTTGAAAGTCCTTTTTATAGTGGGTTTGAGCTGATTCTCAATGCCATGTTTATGCCAGTCTAGACACACTTGATTCCCTTATGAAGACATATCAATACATAGGTTTTAAAATTCTTACTAGTAAGATATATTCCTCTGCGGGGAATATGGGCTTTTGAGTCCCTTTCACTGAGGAAGTTGTAGGTCTTGTCTATTCCATATTAGATTTCTGGAACGGTACCTGTACTAATATCAAACTCTGGTTTTATGCATCACCCCACCTCTCCTTCCCCCTTAAGCAGGAATAAGCGTGTTTTCTAAATGTGAGACTCTGTTCTCTTTTTTAACTCAGTTGATGTGTAGCCATATTTACAGGATCTTCATAAGTGATATCTTATGATAAGTTTCTTTTTCTGTGTGACTTATTTCACTTAGAATCATCATACCTGAATCCACTCATTTTGCTGCTACTTGTCTTATGACATTGATTTCATGGCTGAGGGACATTCCATCTTACGTAAGTACCACAATTTCTTGAACCATTTTTGTCTTTCCTGGGGTATTTAAGGTGTACCAAAGTTGAGGTTTTTGTAAGCAGTGCAGCCCTAAATTTTGGGGTGGCTCTGTCTTATTGATTTTCAGTTTTCCCAAGGTATATTCCCTAGACTGGAAGTGCCCTTGGCTCTGTAGCTCTGTTGTTTACTTGTTTTAGGGAACACGATGCACTCCTCCAAAGAGGCAGTTGGCAATTTACAGGCCGCCCATCAGCATAAGAAGGCTCCCTGTTCTCCAGGGCCTGTCTTGCCTGTCTGGATTTTACCCATTTTTTGGATGTCCCTTTTGACCGGTGGGAAGTGATACTTCTTTGTAGTGCCTATTTGCATTGCCCGTTTGCTTGCTTGTCCAAAAAGGGCATATGCGTTTTCTCCTGAATATATTCACGTGAAAACCTATATGCCCTTTATGGCCATTTCCATAATTTTCGAAGTTGTAATGCTTTTCCTGTGTTTAAAGGCGATTCCAATGTACCTCTTGAAATCGGTTTCATGCCATTCTGCCTCATTTTCCCTTCCGCCTCGTGGCTTTCCCTCAACAGATTTTTCGAAGAGAGTAGTCCTTTATAACTCTGCAGGTTAGTGAATTGCTGTGGCCCTGAGTTCCATTTTTCAACTCGCGTTTTTGTGAGATGACTGCAAATCAACCGTTTTGCTTCTGGACTTATACTGGTTCTGGGGGGCAGGCTGAGACTTTGGTTAATTCCTCTTTGTGACGGGAATTTAGAGAGACATGTGGCCGTCCAAATGCCTACAGCTACTCTCTCATTGGTTCTCTGTCTTCCCTTATATCCTCTGCACAATTTGCCAACTGTGCGAACCAGGAGGTTATAGGGGCTGACTTTCCAAGTTGGGTGATTGATAGTAAAGCAGTTGGAATGTCAAACTGGATCACAAGGAGAGAAAAATGTAGTAGAGTTTTAGAAACCTTTCACCATCAGCTGGTTTCCATTCTCTAGGTTCCCATACACGTTATAACTGTAGTGATATTCCCTTCTACCTGGAGAGTTGGGAACCATGGAATGGGTGGCAGGCATTATTGCTTTAAAGGGTCTGCATTTTTTCACCCAATCTCACCAATCCTCTCAGTCCCAAGTGACCAGCCTTATGCCACATCCAGCTGTCATTGTAGATAGGGTCATTCCAGGTTTCATCAGAACCCCTGAAGGTATTGTGTAAGAATTTTACTGTTTTTATGTTTTGTTTTGAATTTCATTTTTATACTGGGTTTGAGCTGATTCTCACTGCCATGTTTATATCGTTCTAGACACACTTGGTTCCCTTACAGAGACATATCAATACATAGGTTTTAAAATTCTTACTAGTCAGATATATTTCTCTGCGGGGAATAGGGATGTTGAGTTCCGTTCACTGAGGAAGGAGTAGGGCTTGTTTCTTCTGTTTTTGGATTATGGAACGGTACCTGTGCTAATATCAATCTTATGTTTTGTGCATCTCCCCACCTCTATTTCCCCTTAAGCAAGCGTTAGAGTGTTTTCTAAATCTGAGACTCTGTTCTCTTCCCTAAATCAGTTCATATATAGCCATGTTTACATTCCCTTCATAAGTGATATCTTATGTCAGAATGCACTATGGCCGTTCTCATAATAATGCTCCATGACCCATGTCATAACAATGCACCATGCCCTGGTTATCACAATGCTCCATGTCCCTTGTCATCACAATTCTCCACGTCCTTGTAGTCACAAGGCTACATGACACTTCTCATCAAAATGTTACATGCTATTGTCATCACAATTCTCCATCCACTTGACATTGCAATGCTC
This sequence comes from Mesoplodon mirus, assembly GCF_964341445.2. Taxonomy (NCBI): domain Eukaryota; kingdom Metazoa; phylum Chordata; class Mammalia; order Artiodactyla; family Ziphiidae; genus Mesoplodon; species Mesoplodon mirus. The sequence continues at coordinate 4,048,688 of NW_028295803.1, read as the reverse complement.
CATGCACTTGTCATCACAATGCTCCATGCACATGTCATCACAAAGTTCCATGCCCTTGTCATCACAATGCTCCATAACCCCTGTCATCACAATACTCCGTGACACCTGTCATCACAATGCTTCATGTCCCTTGTCATTTCAGTGCTCCATGATGCTCGACATCACAATTACCCAAGATCTTCTCATCACAATGCTCATTGGCCAATATCATCACAATGCTCCATGACCACTGTCATCACAACACTCCATGACACCTGACAACACGATTATTCGGGACTCTTGTCATCACAATGTTCCATTCCCTAGTCATCACAATGCTGCATGACACCTGTCAACACAATACTCCATGAACATTTTCAGCCCAATGTTCCATGACCCTTGTCATCACAATGATCCATGTCCTTGTCATCCCTATGCTCCATGACCACTGTTTTCACAATGCTCCGTGACGCTTGTCATCACAGTGCTCCATGACCCCTGTCATCACAATGCTCCATGCCTTTGTCAGCAAAATGCTACATGGCCTTGTCATTACAATCCTCTATGCGCTTGTCATCAAAATACTCCATTACCATTGTCATCATAATCCTCCATGAACATTGGGATCATATTGCTTCATGCCCTTGTCATCACAATGCTCCATGCTCCTTGAAATCAAAATGATCCATGACCTCTGTCATCACAATTCTCCAATCCCTTGTGATCACAATGTTCCAAAACACTTGTCATCAAAATGCTCCATGACACCTGACATCACAATGTTCCATAACCCCTGTCATCAAAATGCTCCATGACCCTTTTCGTCCCAAAGCTCCAAGACCCCTGACATCACAATGTTCAATAACCCCTGCCATCAAAATATTCCATTACACTTTTCATCAAATTGCTGCATGACCCGGTCATCAAAATGCTCCCTGCCCTTCTCATCACAATGCATCATGCCCTTGTCATCAAAATGCTCCATTACGTGTCATCACAAAGCTCCATGACACTTGGCATCACAATGCTCCATGTCATTGTCATCACAATGCTCCATGAAACCTCTCATCACATTACTCAATGCCCTTGTCATCAGAAGGCTCCATGACACTTCTCATCATAATGCTCGATGCCCTTCTCATCACAATGCTCCATGCCCTTGTCATTACAATCCTGCTTGACCCATGTATCATAGTGTTCTTTGCCCTTATCCTCACAATTCTTCATGCCCACTCTCATCACAATAATCCATGAAACATTCCAGACCAATGTTCCATGCCCTTCTTATCAAAATGCTCCATTACACCTGTCATAACAATGCACCATGACCCCTGCCATCACAATTTTCCACGGCCTAGTCATCACATGGTTCCATGACACTTGTCATCACAATGCTCAATACCACTGAAATCACAATGCTCAATGCCCTTGTCATCACAATGCTCCAAGACCCTTGTAATCACAATGTTCCATGCCCCTTTTCATTTCAATGCTCCTTGAACCCTGTCATCACAGTGCACCATGCCCATCATCATAATGCTTCAGGCTATTGTCATCACAATGGAATCAATATTCTCCATGACCTCTGTCATCAAAATGCTCCAAACCCTTGTGATCACAATGTTCCATAACACTTATCATCACAACACCCCATGACGATCATCATCACAATTATCCATGGTCTCCTCATCACAATACTCCATGATCTTTGTCATCACAATTCTCAAAACACTTGTCGTCAGTATGCTCCTTGAACCCTGTTATGACAAGGCTCCATGCTTTTTTTCATCACAACGATCCATGCCCTTTTCATCACAGTGCTCCAAGATCCCTGTAATAACAATGCTCCTTGACCTTGTCATCACAAAACTCCATGACGCATGTCATCGGAATGCTCCATGGCCTTCTCATCAAAATGCTTCATGCCCTAGTCATCACAATGCTCCAAGACCCCTGTAATCACAATGCTCCATGCCCCTTTTCATCAGAATGCTCCATAACACTTGTCATCACAAGTCTCCATGCTCTTCTCATCACCATGCTCCAGGACCTTGTCATCACCATGCTCCATTCCCTTGTCATCACAATGTACCATGACCGCAGTAATCAGAATAATCCATGAACATTTTCAGCCCAGTGCTCCACGACATACACATCACAATGCTCCATGGCCAATATCATCACAATTCTCCTTGACCACTGTCATCACAACACTCCATGGCAAATGGCAACACAATTACCCGGGACTCTTGTCATCACATTGCTCCATTCCCTAGTCATCACAATGCTCCTTGACCCATGTCATCACAACACTCCATGAACATTGTCAGCCCAGTGCTCCATGACACTTGTCATCACAATGATCCATGCCCTTGTCATCCCAATGCTCCATGACCCCTGTATTCACAATGTTCTGTGACGCTTGTCATCACAGTGCTCCATGACACCTGTCATCACAATCCTCCATGCCTTTGTTAGAAAAATGCTGCATGACATAGTCATTACAATACTCTATGCTCTTTTCATCACAATACTCCATTTCCATTGTCAACACAATCCTCCATGAACCTTGGGATCACATTGCTTCATGCCCTTTTCATCACAATGCTCCATGCTCCTAGAAATCAAAATGATCCATGACCTCTGTCATCACAATGCTCCAAACACTTGTGATCACAGTGTTCCATAACACTTGTCATCACAACGCTCCATGATGCCTGTCATCACAATACTCCATGCCCTTTTCATCACAATGCTCCATGACCTTTCTCATCACAATTCTCAATACACTTGTCATCACAATGCTCCCTGACACTTGTCATCAGAATGCTCATTGAAACCTGTCACGAAAAGGCTCCAAGCCTTTTTCATCACAATGCCCCATGCCGCTTTCATCACAATGCTCCATGCCATTGTCATCAAAATACTCCACAAGTTTGTCCTCAGAATGCTCCATGACCCTTGTCATCACAATTCTCCATGCACTTGTCAGCACAATGCTCCCTGACCCTTGTCATCACAATGCTCCAAGCCATTGTCATCACAATGCTCCATTACCTTTGTCATCAGAATCCTTCATGACACTTGGCATCAGAATGCTCCATGCCATTGTCATCACAATGGGCCATTACTTATGTCATCACAATGCTCCCTGACACCTGTCTTCACAATACTGCATGACCTGGTCATCACAAAGCTCCATGCCCTTGTCATCACAATGCGCAATTCCAACTGTCATCGCAATAATCCATGAAACATATTAGACCAATGTTCCATGCCCTTGTCATCACAATGCTCCATGCCCTTTTTATCACAATGCTCCATGACCCCTGTCTACACAATGCTCCGTGACTCCAGTCATAACAATGCTTCATGACCTTTGTCATCACAGTGGTCCATGCCCTCGTCATCAAGAGTCTCTGTGACCTTTTTAACCACAATGCTCCATGAACTTTTGATCACAATGCTCTTTGACCCTTTTCATCACAATGTTCTATGCGTCTGTCAGCACAATGCTCCATGACACATGTCATCACAATGCACACTGCGCTTGTCATCACAGTGCTCCACAATCTTGTCATCACAATGCTCCTTAAAATTTGTCATCAAAATGCTCCATGCACTTCTCATCAAAATGCTCTCTCACCACTGATATCACAATGCTCCATCACTATTTGTCACAATACTCCCTCACCCCTGTCATCACAATGTTCCATGACTCCAGTCATCACAATGATACATACACATATCATCACAATGTTCGATGACCCCTGACATCACAATGTTCTATAACACCTGTCATCAAAACGTTCCATGACACTTTTCATCAAATTGCTCCATGACCCTGTCATCAGAATGCTCCCTGCCCTTCTCATCACATGCACAACGCCCTTGCCATCAAAATGCTCCATGACTTTGTCATCACAAAGATCCATGACCCTTGGCATCACAGTGCTCCATGTGATTGTCATCACAGTGCTCCATGAACGCTCTCATCCCATTGCTCCATGCCCATTTCTTCACAAAGCTCCATGACACATGTCATCAGAATGCTCCATGGCCTTCTCATCACAATGCTCCATGCCCTTGCCATCACAATGCTCCATTACACCTGTCATAACAATGCTCCATGATCCCTGCCATCACTATGTTCCATGGCCTTTTCATCACAAAGCTCCATGACCCATCTCATCACAATGCTCCAAGAACCCTGTAATCACAATGCTCTATGTCCCTTTTCATCTCAATGATCCATGAACCCTGTCATCACAATGCACCATGCCCATCATCATAATGCTTCATGCTATTGTCATCACAATGAAATCAAAATGCTCCATGACCTCTCTCATAACAATGCTCCAAACCCTTGTGATCACAATATTCCAAAACACTTGTCATCACAATGCCCCATGACGCTCGTCATCACAAATATACATGGTCTTCTCATCACAATGCTCCATGATCTTTGTCATAAAAATTCTCAAATACACTTATCATCACAATGCTCCCTGACATTTGTCGTCAGTATGCTCCTTGAACCCTGTCATGACAAGGCTCCATGCCATTTTCATCACAATGATCCATGCCATTTTCATCACAATGCTCCAAGACCCATGTAATCACAATGCTCCATGCCCTTGTCATCACAATGCTCCAAGACCCCTGTAATCACAATACTCCATGCCCCTTTTCATCAGAATGCTCCTTGAGACTTGTTATTACAAGGCTCCATGGTCTTCTCATCACAATGCTCCAGGAACTTTTCATCACAGTGCTCCATTTCATTGTCATCACAATGCTCCATGACCCCTGTCCTCACAATACTTCCTGCACATTTTCAGTCCAATTCTCCAGGAACTTCTCATCACAATGCTTCATGATCCCTATCATCACAATGCTCCATGACCACTCTCATCACAACGCTCCATGACCCCTGACAACACAGTGATCCGGGACTCTTGTCATCACAATGCTCCATTCCCTAGTCATCACTGTGCTCCATGAACATTTTCAGTCCAATGCTCCATGACACTTGTCATCACAATGATCCATGGCCTTGCCATCCCTATGCTCCATGACTCCTGTAATCACAATGATCCATGATGCTTCTCATCACAGTGCTCCATGACCCTTATCATCAAAATGCTCCATGCCTGTGTCAGCAAAATGCTACATGACCTTGTCATCACAATGCTCCATTTGCTTGTCATCACAATACTCCCTTACCATTGTCATCACAATCCTCCATGAAACTTGGGATCACATTGCTTCATGCCCTTGTCATCAAAATGCTCCATGCACCTTGAAAAAAAAATGATCCATGACTTCTACCATCACAATGCTCCAAACCCTTGTGATCACAATGTTCCATAACACTTGTCATCACAATGCTCCATGATGCCTGTCATCACAATACTCCATGTCCTTTTCGTCAAAATGCTCCATGATCTTTTTCATCACCATTCTCAATACACTTGTCATCACAATGTTCCCTGACACTTGTCGTCAGAATGCTCCTTGAAACCTGTCATGAAATGGCTTCATGCATTTTTTATCACAATGCTCCATGCCCTTTTCATCACAATGTTCCATGCCATTGTCGTCAGAATACTCCACAAGCTTATCATCAGAATGCTCCATGACACTTGTCATCACAATGCTCCATGGCCACTGTCATCACAATGCTCCATACCCCTTGTCATTACTGTGCTCCATGACGCTCGTCATCACAATTGTCCATGGTCTTCTCATCACAATGCTCCACGCCCTTGTCATCAAAATGCTCCATGACCGTTGTCATCACAATGCTCCTTGGCCACTCTCATCACAATGCTCCATTCCCCTTGTCATTACAGTGCTCCATGACGCTCGTCATCACAATTATCCATGGTCTTCTCATCACAAAGCTCCACGGTCTTGCCATCACAATGCTCCATGCCCTGGTCTTCACAATGCTCCATGTCCCCTGTCATCAAAATTCTCCTCGTTCTTGGCATCACTGTGCTCCATGACACTTCTCATCACCGTGTTACATGATTTGTCATCACAATTCTCTATGCACTTGTCATCGCAATGCTCCATGACCCCTGTCATAGGAAGCTCCATGTGCTTGTCATCACAATGCTTCATGAACTTGTCATCAAAATTCTCAATGGCCCTTGTCATCACAATGCTCCATGCCCTTGTCATCACAATGCTCCATGTCCATTGTCATCACAATGCTCCAAGCCCTTGTCATCAAAATGCTCCATTACATTTGTCATTGCAATCCTCCATGACACTTGGCATCACAATATTCCATTCCATTTTCATCACAATGGACCGTGACATATGTCATCACAATGCTCCCTGAGACCTGTCTTCTAAATACTCCATGACCTTCTCATCACAATGCTCCATGCCTTTGTCATCACATTGCACCATGCCCACTGTCATCACAATAATCCAAGAAACATGTCAGGCCAATGCTCCATGCCCCTGTCATCACAATGCTCATTGCCTTTTCATCACAAAGCTCTATGACCCCTGTCATGACAATGCTCCGTGACTCCAGTCATCACAATGCTTCATGACCTTTGTCATCACAATGGTCCATGCCCTCGTCATCACAAGGCTCTGTGACCTTTGTCACCAAATTGCTCCATGAAATTTTCATCACAATGCTCGGTGACCCTTGTCATCACATTGCTCCATGCCTTTGTCAGCACAAAGCTCCATGATGCATGTCATCAGAACGCTCTATGACATTCTCATCCCAATGTTCCATGCCCTTGTCATCACAATGCTCCAAGACCCCTGTAATCACAATGCTCCATGACCCTTTTCATCAGAATGCTCCATGAGACTTGTCATCACATGGCTCCATGGTCTTCTCATCACAATGCTCCAGTACCTTGTCATCACAATGCTCCTTGACCGCTGTCATCACAATACTCCATGAACATTTTCAGCCCAATGCTCCATGACGTTCTCATCACAATGCTCCATGACCTCTGTCATCACAATGCGCCATGACCACTGTCATCACAACGCTCCATGAACCCTGACAACACAATGATCCGGGAATCTTGTCATCAAAATGCTCCATGCCCTTGTCATCCCAATGCTCCATGAACCCTGTAATCACAATGCTCCATGACGCTTGTCATCACAGTGCTCCATGAACCTTGTCATCACAATGCCTTTGACAGCAAAATGATACATAATCTTGTCATCACAATGCTCCATACACTTGTCATCACAATCCTCCATGACCCTTGGGATCATATTGCTTTATGCCCTTGTCACCTCCATCTTGCCTTTCTGGTTTTTACAGATTTTCGGATGTCCTTTTGGACCGGTGGGAAGTGAAAATTCTTTGTAGTGTGGATTTGCATTGCACGCTTGCTTGATTGGCCAAAAAGGGCCTATGCCTTTTCTCTTGAATATATTCAGGAGAAAAGTCATACGCTGGTTTGGGCCAAGTGCATCATTCTCGAAGTTGTGATGCCTTTCCTGTGCTTTAAAGGCGATTCCAATTTACCTCTTGAAATATGTTTTGTGCAGTTCTGCCTCATTTTCAAGTCCGCTTTGTTGCCTTCCTTCAGCAGATTTTTGGAAGAGAGTAGTCCTTTGTAACTCTGCAGGTTTTTGATTTGCTTTGCCCCTGAGCTCCAATTTTCCAATCCCATTATTGGGAGCTGACCGCAAATCCACAATTTTGCTTCAGGACCTATACTGGTTCCAGGGGTGGCTATACTGGTTCCCTGTGGGTGGCTGAGGCTTTGGTTAATTCTTCTTCCTGACGGGAATTTAGAGTGACATGTGTCCGTCCAAAGGCCTACATCTACTCTCTGAATGGTTCTCCCTCTTCCCTTTCATCCTCTGCACAATTAGCAAACTGTGCGAACCAGGAGGTTATAGGGGATGACTCTCCTAAGTTGGGAGATTGATATTAAAGTTGTTGGAATGCCAAACTGTAGCACAAGGAGAGGAAAAAGTGGGAGACTTTCAGAAACCTTTCGCCATCACAGGGTGTCCATTATCTAGGTTTCCCATACATGTTATAACTGTAGTGATATTCCCTTCTACCTGGAAATTTGGGACCCATGGAATGGTGGCATGCATTACTACTTTAAAGGGTCTGCATTTTCTCTCCCAATCTCACCAGTCCTCTCAGTCCCAAGTGTCCAGCCTTATGTCTCATCCAGCTGTCTTTGCAGATAGGGTCATTCTAGGTTTCATCAGAACCCCTGAAGGAATTGTGTAAGAATTTCGCTGTTTTTTTGTTTTGTTTTTGAAATTCATTTTTATAATGGGGTTGAGCTGATTTTCCCTGACGTGTTTATGCCGGTCTAGACACACTTGATTCCCTTACAGAGGCATATCAATACATAGGTTTTAAGATTCTTACTAATCAGATATATTCCTCTGTGGGGAATAGGGGTTTTGAGTCCCGTTCACTGAGGAAGGTGTAGGTCTTGTCTATTCTGTATTTGGTCTATGGAATGGTACCTGTGCTAATATCAAACTCTGGTTTTATGCATCACCCCACCTCTCCTTTCCCCTTAAGGAGGCATAAGAGTGTTTTCTAAATGTGAGACGCTGCTCTCTTTCCTAATTCAGTTCATGTGTTGTGATGTTGACATTCCCTCTCTAAGTGATATCTTATGATAAGATTCTTTTTCTGTGTGACTAATTTCCCTTAGAATCATCATACCTAAATCCTCTCATGCTGCTACTGGCCTTATGACATTGATTTCACGTCTGAGTGATATTCCGTTGTACAAAATTACCACAAGTTCTTTATGCATTTATCTTTTTCCTGGGATACTTTAGGTGTACCGAAGTTGAGGTTCTTGTATGCAGAGCAGCCCTAAACTTTGGGGTGCCTGTGTCTTGTTGATATTTAGTCTTCCCAAGTTATATGTCCATGAGTTGAAGTCCTCTTTGCTCGGGGGCTTTGTATTTTAGATGTTTTAGGAAACAGCATACACTTCTTCAGAGTAGCTCTTGGATATTTATACCCCACCCATCAGCGTGACTAGTCTCCCTGTTTTCCATGGCCTCTCCTGCATTTTTGATTTGTACACATTTTTTGGATGGACTTTCTGAGCAGTGGAAATTGAGACTTCTTTATTGTGCGGATTTGCATTTCCCTCTTGCTTCGTTGGCCAAAAACTCTGTATGTGTTTTTTTCCTGAAGATATTCACGAAAAAAACGCATACACCCTTTTGCCCAACTGCATCATTTTAGAAATTCTGCTGCTTTTCATATGCTTTAAATGTGAGTACAATCTACCTTTTGAAAAATGTTTCCTGCAATTCTGCCTCTCATTCAGAACCTCTTCGTTGCCTTACCTGAATATATTTTTGGACGTTGGTTATCATTTAAATCTTTGCAGGTCTTTGAATTTTCTGCTCCTGAGCTCCATTTTGCAACTCGATTTTTTTGTGAGCTGACCGCCAAACCATTGGATTGATTCCGGCCCTATTCTGGTTCTGAGGAGGCAGGCTGAGCCTATGGTAAATTCTTCTTCCTAATGGGAAATTAGAGTGACATGTGCCTGTCAAAACTACTACAGCTAATCTCTCATTGGTTCCTCCTCTTCCCATTTATCCTCTGCAAAAATTGCAAACTGTGTGAAACAGGAGGTTAAAGGTGCTGATTCTCCAAGTCGGGAGATTGTTAGTAATGTGGCTGGAAAGGCGAACCCCAGCACCAGGAGATCAAAAATGAGGTGCATTTTAGACATCTCTCCTGAGCACACAGTGTACATTCATCTCGGTTTCGCAGGCATGTTTTCGCTGTCAGAAGATTCCCTTGAAACTGCAGATTTGGGACCCATGGAATGGGTATCAGGCAGTATTACATTAAAAGGTCTGCATTTCCTCAACCAGCTTCTCTAACATCTCTTAGCGTGCATAGCTTCCAGCCTTATATATCATCCTGCTGTTGGTCTACATGTGTTCAATCCATGTTACATCGTAGCCCTTCAACAAAAGTTGTAAGAATTTTTGTCTGTCTCACTGTTTTTATAAATATATTTAAATTTATTTTTATATTGGTTACAGCCGATTTTCGAAGCTCTGTTTTTTGCTGCTGTACATCCACTTGATTCATGTACTGTGAGACAACAATAAATTCTTTCTCAGATCCTTATGAGTCATATGTATTATTTTCCAGTGACTTGAGTGGACTGAGTGCCGTTCTTTGAGGTACCGTGTAGGCCTTGCCAGTTATTCAATTCGGTACTTGGAATGGTATCTTTGCTAATTTCAACCTCCTGGATAATACCTCACCATTCCCCACCTTTCCCATTTAGCAGCCTTATGTCTCTTTTCTACATATTTGACTATGTTTCTGTTTTGTAGTTTATTTCATGTGTAGCCATTTTTGATTCCACCTTTAAGTGACATCTTATGATATGTGTCTTTTTCTTTCTGACATGTGTCACTTAGAATGATCGTATGTAACTCCTCCAGAGTTGTTCCGACTGGCCTTATTTCATTGATTTCTGGATGAGTAATATTCCACTCTACATAAGTACCCCATCTCGTTTATCCAATTTATCCTTCCAGGGACATTATGTTATATCCAACTGGAGGCCCTTTTTAACAGAGAGGTGGTAAACGTCGGGGTGCCTGATTTCTGACATTTTCTTGTTTTTCCCAAGGTACACGCCCATGAGTGCAAGTGCCCTATGCTCTGTAGCTCAGTTTTCAGATGTTTTAGCAAACACAATACACTTCTCCAGAGTGGCCGTTGGCAAATTACATTTCCACTATCAGCCTCACAGGGCTCCCTTTTCTCCTCACCCTGTCCTGCATTTCTGGTGTTTACACTTTATGTGGATGGCCCTTCTGACTGATGTGAAGTGATACATTTTGTAGTATTGATTTCCAATGCCCACCTGTTTGGTTGGATAAAATGTGTGAATGGCCTTTACTTGAATATATTCAGAAAAAAATGCATACACCCTTTTGGGCCAAGTGCATCATTGGCGATGTTCAGCCCCTTTTCTTGTGCTTTAATGGGGAGTCCTTTCTACCTCTTCAAATCTGTTTCCTGCCACTCCCCCTTGCTTACAAGTCCTTTTCTGTGACTTACCTCAAGACATTTTTCAAAAATAGATATTTTCAACTCTGCAGTTTCATGAATTTTAGTGCCCCTGAGTTCCATTTTTCAACTTGTGTTTTTGGAAACTGGACACAAAACAGCGGGATTTCCTCTAGCCCTATTCTCTTTCTGTGGGCAATTCTAGCCTTTAATGAATTTGACTTCCGGATTGGAAATTAGAGTGGCATGTGCCTGTCCGAAAACCTAAGACTTGTCTCTAAATTTTTCTCATCCTTCCGCTTCATCCTCTGGACAAATTCCAAACTGTGTGCAACCGTATGTTGACGGTGCTGATATCCCCAAGTGAGGAGATTGTTAGGAAAGATGCTGGAGGGGTGAACCCGAGCACCAGGCGATGAGGAGATGAGGTGCCTTTTCCAAACTCTTTCCGATCAAACGGTATACCATCGTCTAGGTGTGACAGGCATGGTTTAGCTGTAGGAAGGGTCCCGTGCATGGAAGGAGAACACCAGGGATTTTTCCAAATCAGTGCCTCCCCGAACCCCAAACTGGGGAATTTTTAAGCTACGGCTACATGTATGTCCATTAAGGGCCTTGGGAAATAGGCAGAGCCCAATATTAGATGATTGAAATCTTCAGGTTCAAAAGCGCTCACAATCGGCCTTGCTTAGGTTACATTTTATCTGTCATTGATAGATGATGTCAATAAAAAATATCGATTCTTTTTCAGATTATTTCCCCTTATAGGTTATTGCAAAATATTCAGTGTAGTTCCCTGGGCTATACATTAGTTCCTTGTTGATGATCTATTTTATACATAGCAGTGTGTATGTGTTAATCCCAAACTGTTAATTTATCCCTTTTCCTACCTTTCCCCTTTGGTAATAATAAATTATAAGATTTTATACTTCTCAGAAATGGGGGAGCTGAAAGAGAGGTGTCCTTTTCAATGGAAAAGCATTCAAAACAAGATTGAAGCTTCAGCCAAGAGTATTCGATGTACAACCATGGAAATAAATCACTTCATTTCTCTAATGTTGACCTGACAAATAAGACAGACGTCTTCACTGAACTTGCTTATAGTAAAGTGATGGAAATATCAAATGTAAGTCTTAGAAAAATCTTATTTTACCCGAGCATTATACACTGCTCTATGTTAACTACAGTTTGGCTCACATATCTGTTCATTGAAGTTACAATGTTCTCAATTTCTGTTACTGATCCTCCAGAGTGGACCACAACAGGAGTCCCCGTGCCCAGTGTCATTGGAGCCAACAGATCAAGACTGAGTTTGGTTCAGAAGCAAAGGAAACATTATTTTGAAAACCGAATGGAGATGTGAGAGCGTGGACTCCCCCACGGGCTGTGGGCTGGGCTGCTGTGTAGGGATCCCGGCAGCGTCAGTGGGATTTAGGGGATGGAGCTCTCGAGGGCTGGGTTGGCTGCAGCTCAGGCTCCATGCCGTGGAGTCTGCATGGGACTCCGCTAGCTGAGGTGTCAACCCAGCCATTCTGCTCTAGGAAATCGGGTCTGAAGTGCCGGGTGTGGGACCTCTGCATGCGGAACCCTAGGAGCACGTGAAATTAGACAAAGCACAAAGGAAAAACAGGTTAGACTTTATTTTATTGCCCAGATTCTCTTTTTATCTCCCAGGAATTTTTAATGAACGTTGCCAGAGACGAACCCCTCCTCTGCTTTTTGTTCCGTTCCTCATTCTTGGGGTGTTGAGGGTGCAGACCCCTCTTTTGTAACTGCTTCATGCTGTGGTGGGAGCCCTGATACCTGGGGGGAGGGGCAAAACGTCTCCCCACCAGCCTCAAGGTGAGGTTGATTGTCCCAAGGTCTTCTGCCTCACTTCTCGTCCGCCTGAGCACCAGCATTGGAAGTGTTATAGATTCTAATGACCTTTAAGGGTCCAGGAAAGAGATGCGCAGAGATGCTGTGGTGGCAGGTTTCACCCCACCCCACATTTGTTCGGTGACCTTAGGCTGACGTTTTTTGCCAGCCTAGATGCTCTGACCAGTAGTCTGTGCTTTCTTTAATTAGGTCCCTGAATTAATGTACAAACAGCACCATGTGTCAGAGCCCTGCCCGTGCAACTCCCAGACAGTCCAGGGTCAGTGGTGATCCAGGACCATGACGTCCACTGAGTCAACGGCCTTTAGAAGTAGCCAGCAGTCCAGGCGGTCATATTGGCCACCATCACCGTGGTGTCTGTAGGGTTTTCTATGGTGAAAGCGTGATATACGTTTCCCCCGCCAAGCTTATTAGCTCCCCTCTGGGTGCAGTAAGTCCTGCAAGCAGTAGTCTGCTCTTTCGGGGCACAGTCTTCTTGTTTTCTGAGAGAAACTCCAGGTCAAGTGATGGTCACACGAGTCATCTTGGGGGCCCGTTGCCCCCATTTGTCTCTCTGGAGGTAGGAGTTGGAGGGCCTCCTCACTCGAGGTCAGTGTGTCCACAGAGCGACCCCTGCAACTTCAGGGCATGATGGGTTGTTAGGATCACGACGTGGGGTCCTTTTCCCTTAGGAGGGAGCTGGCCATGTGGGCTGCTGATTTCCAGCTTTTTAGATACCCCAGTATACTGGCCTGATGAGTCGGTGGGCAAAGCCCTTGGTGACCATAGTTTATCATACCTGAAGGGCATTCTTGTGTTGCTCTATTTCAAGTGGTCCCAGTTTTTGCACTAAGGCTCCAAGGGCGATTAACCTTTGACCGGGTATGTAATGGTCAAAGGGTTTAGCTAAATTAGCGAGTTGCTGGGCAAGGATCTGAATTGACTGCTCATTCCATTCTTGAAAGGCTGCTTCTGGATTCTATACAAAATGATCATCATCTTTTCGTGTCAGTGTTTCATGTAGAGGCCCAGCTATTAGACTGTAGTTAGGGATCCAGATGCAGAAAATCTTGGCCTCCCCAGGAACCCCTAAGCTGTCTTCTAGTTTTAGAAGAGGTAAGGCTGCAAATGGCTTCTTCCCTATCCTGGGATGCGTTTCTCCGAATATCTGTGAGAATGAAGCCCAGGCATGTCACCTGAGCCTGGGATATTTGAGCCTTTTCCTTGGACACTTTCTATCCTTTCTTGGCTAGGTAGTTCAGAGGCGTCTTTAGTAGGCCTGGCGATCAGAATGTCATCTGCATATTGAAGGAGGGTTCCCTTTTACAGAGGTAGAACGTTTAGGTCTTTAGAGGACATTTCCCCAATGATGGTGTGGGGATTTTTGAACCATTGGGGCAGGACGGCCCAGCATTATTGCTTGTGTTGCATGTTGTGTCCTGCCACTCACAAGCCAAAAATTCTTGTCACTCTGAGATGAATGGAATACAGAAGAAGGCATCATTGAAGTCTAATACAGAATGCCATGGCCTGGTGGATGGTAGAATGAGGAGCAGGGTGTAGGAAATAGGAGCTACTGGATGCATATCCTCGGTGGCTTCACTAACTGTCCTGATATCCTTTACCAGGTCCCCAGCAGCCCATGGGGCTCTCGTGGTCAGGCCAATCCCAGGATATGGAGCTCACCTGGGCTGCATCCCGCACCCCACAGCCCACGGGGCTCTCATGGTCAAGTCCCTCCCAGGGTATGGAGATCACCTGTGCAGCTACCCAGCAGCCCACGGGGCTCTCCTAGTCAGGCCCTTCCCAGGATACGGAACTCCCCTGGGCATGTACCACAGCAGGGCTGGACACACAGGAACTGTGCACATAGCCCACCTTGCAGAGAAACCCCAGCTCACCTGTCGCTCACAGCTGACACAGAACACCTCAGAGCAGGACTTGAACTAACAAACAGTAGCTCTGACAGGTCTTTGACCCTGGCTATCACTCCGTGCAGCCTCTCTCTGCCTGGTCTTCCAGACACTTCCACTGCAGCCAGGGCACCAGGCCTCTGTCTCCACCCACCATCACTCCTCTCCCTGACTCCTGGGTTCCTCTCATTAGGATAGGGTCTTCTTGAAGTTGTTTTCCACTCATGGACCAGATAAAATGATAAGAAAACAAGCCGCAGCTGCAGCCCCTTGTCTATCCTGACTCTCAAGAGCCCACACCTGTTCCTTGGGACTGACCCGTTTAGCAAGGTTCATTTTCTGCAACTGTGAGCCCCTGAGGGGTGAGGATTGGCTGATTTGGGCAGCCTGACACTGCCTGCCAGCCCCCCCCAACTGGTGTGCCTGGGTTGAGGTCAATATAAACACCTCTCCAGTCAGCAAGGGCACCTGTAGCTGTGCCTGACGCCATATTCTCTGCCCCGTCAGCAGTGTCGGGGCTGTGGTGGTGGGAGGGAGTGAGGGGCCGTGGCTTTGTGGGTGGCCCAGTGTGAGTGGGGCTCTGCTGGACTTTCTGCAGGATTTGCCAGTCTGCCACCTGCTAAAGAAGAGGATGTGTCACCCATACCTGCCACTGGAATTTCTCCCCAGGCAGAGGTGAGGAAGTAAAAAAGCAGTGGGTGCCGTGGCAGGAGGGGTATCTCAGGCAGGGAAATGGAAAGATTCCAGAAGAGCATCTGGGGCCAGGACCATTCTGGCTGGCCGGCAGGCACCAAGTCGGCCTACGTGCTCTTGCTAGTGTGGCTCCATAGCCCTTCCTCTAGGCTTGCAAGTGCTTGTACATATTCAGGTGTTTTACCTGGAAAGGTTGGGAAGAGTTCAACTGCAGCAGGACTGGGGCTCAGCTCACATTTACTCACAGATGCCTCGACACAGTCCCACAGCTTTGCAATGAGGATGCTCCTTGTAGGGGGCAGCGCTGCTGAGTGCATGGGAGACGATTTCCCACCTCTGACCTACATAAGAATTTTTTTACCACTGGAGCAAGTGCCCTGATACGATTTTCCTCTGTATAAATGGTGAGTTCTGTTTTATTTTCCTTTTTCTCTTTTTGGTTCAAGTTAGATTTTATTTATTCCTCTTTTTTTTTTAATTTAATTTTATTTTATTTTTTTGCTTTATAACTAATTTAATCAGTTATACATATACATATGTTTCCATATCCCCTCCCTTTTGCATCTCCCTCCCACCCTCCCTATCCCACCCCTCCAGGCGGTCACAAAGTACCGAGCTGATCTCCCTGTGCTATGCGGCTGCTTCCCACTAGCTATCTACCTCACGTTTGGTAGTGTATATATGTCCATGCCGCTCTTTCACTTTGTCACAGCTTACCCTTCGCCCTCCCCATATCCTCAATTCCATTCTCTAGTAGGTCTGTGTCTTTATTCCTGTCTTACCCCTATGTTCTTCATGACATTTTTTTTTCTTAAATTCCATATATATGTGTTAGCATACAGTATTTGTCTTTCTCTTTCTGACTTACTTCACTCTGTATGACAGACTCTAGGTCTATCCACCTCATTACAAATAGCTCAATTTCATTTCTTTTTATGGCTGAGTAATATTCCATTGTATATATGTGCCACATCTTCTTTATCCATTCATCCGATAATGGACACTTAGGTTGTTTCCATCTCCGGGCTATTGTAAATAGGGCTGCTATGAACATTTTGGTACATGACTCTTTTTGAATTATGGTTTTCTCAGGGTATATGCCCAGTAGTGGGATTGCTGGGTCATATGGTAGTTCTATTTGTAGTTTTTTAAGGAACCTCCATACCGTTCTCCATAGCGGCTGTACCAATTCACATTCCCACCAGCAGTGCAAGAGTGTTCCCTTTTTTCCACACCCTCTCCAGCATTTATTGTTTCTAGAGTTTTTGATGATGGCCATTCTGACTGGTGTGAGATGATATCTCATTGTAGTTTTGATTTGCATTTCTCTAATGAGTAAAGATGTTGAGCATCCTTTCATGTGTTTGTTGGCAGTCTGTATATCTTCTGTGGAGAAATGTCTATTTAGGTCTTCTGCCCATTTTTGGATTGGGTTGTTTGTTTTTTTGTTATTGAGCTGCATGAGCTGCTTATAAATTTTGGAGATTAATCCTTTGTCAGTTGCTTCATTTGCAAATATTTTCTCCCATTCTGAGGGTTGTCTTTTGGTCTTGTTTATGGTTTCCTTTGCTGTGCAAAAGCTTTTAAGTTTCATTAGGTCCCATGTGTTTATTTTTGTCTTTATTTCCATTTCTCTAGGAGGTGGGTCAAAAAGGATCTTGCTGTGATTTATGTCATAGAGTGTTCTGCCTATGTTTTCCTCTAAGAGTTTGATAGTGTCTGGCCTTACATTTAGGTCTTTAATCCATTTTGAGCTTATTTTTGTGTATGGTGTTAGGGAGTGATCTAATCTCATACTTTTACATGTCCCTATCCAGTTTTCCCAGCACCACTTATTGAAGAGACTGTCCTTTCTCCACTCTACATTCCTGCCTCCTTTATCAAAGATAAGGTGACCATATGTCCGTGGGTTTAACTCTGGGCTTTCTATCCTGTTCCATTGATCTATCTTTCTGTTTTTGTGCCAGTACCATACTGTCTTGATTACTGTAGCTTTGTAGTATAGTCTGAAGTCAGGGAGCCTGATTCCTCCAGCTCCATTTTTCGTTCTCAAGATTGCTTTGGCTATTCGGGGTCTTTTGTGTTTCCATACAAATTGTGAAACTTTTTGTTCTAGTTCTGTGAATAATGCCAGTGGTAGTTTGATAGGGATTGCATTGAACCTGTAGATTGCTTTGGGTAGTAGAGTCATTTTCACAATGTTGATTCTTCCAATCCAAGAACATGGTACATCTCTCCATCTATTTGTATCATCTTTAATTTCTTTCATCAGTGTCTTATAATTTTCTGCATACAGGTCTTTTGTCTCCTTAGGTAGGTTTATTCCTAGATATTTTATTCTTTTTGTTGCAATGGTAAATGGGAGTGTTTCCTTGATTTCACTTTCAGATTTTTCATCATCAGTATATAGGAATGCCAGAGATTTCTGTGCATTAATTTTGTATCCTGCTACTTTACCAAATTCGTTGATTAACTCTAGTAGTTTTCTGGTAGCATCTTTAGGATTCTCTATGTATAGTATCATGTCATCTGCAAAAGTGACAGCTTTACTTCTTCTTTTCCAATTTGGATTCCTTTTATTTCCTTTTCTTCTCTGATTGCTGTGGCTAAAACTTCCAAAACTAGGTTGAATAAGAGTGGTGAGAGTGGGCAACCTTGTCTAGTTCCTGATCTTAGTGGAAATGGTTTCAGTTTTTCACCATTGAGGACGATGCTGGCTGTGGGTTTGTCATATATGGCCTTTATTATGTTGAGGAAAGTTCCCTCTATGCCTACTTTCTGCAGGGTTTTTATCATAAATGGGTGTTGAATTTTGTCAAAAGCTTTCTCTGCATCTATTGAGATGATCATATGGTTTTTCTCCTTCAATTTGTTAATATGGTGTATCACGTTGATTGATTTGCGTATATTGAAGAATCCTTGCATTCCTGGAATAAACCCCACTTGATCATGGTGTATGATCCTTTTAATGTGCTGTTGGATTCTGTTTGCTAGTATTTTGTTGAGGATTTTTGCATCTATGTTCATCAGTGATATTGGCCTGTAGTTTTCTTTCTTTGTGACATCCTTGCCTGGTTTTGGTATCAAGGTGATGGTGGCCTCGTAGAATGAGTTTGGGAGTGTTCCTCCCTCTGCTATATTTTGGAAGAGTTTCAGAAGGATAGGTGTTAGCTCTTCTCTAAATGCTTGATAGAATTCGCCTGTGAAGCCATCCGGTCCTGGGCTTTTGTTTGTTGGAAGATTTTTTATCACAGTTTCAATTTCAGTGCTTGTGATTGGTCTGTTCATATTTTCTATTTCTTCCTGATTCAGTCTTGGCAGGTTGTGCATTTCTAAGAATTTGTCCATTTCTTCCAGGTTGTCCATTTTATTGGCATAGAGTTGCTTATAGTAATCTCTCATGATCTTTTGTATTTCTGTAGTGTCAGTTGTTACTTCTCCTTTTTCATTTCTAATTCTATTGATTTGAGTCTTCTCCCTTTTTTTCTTGATGAGTCTGGCTAATGGTTTATCAATTTTGTTTATCTTCTCAAAGAACCAGCTTTTAGTTTTATTGATCTTTGCTATCGTTTCCTTCATTTCTTTTTCATTTATTTCTGATCTGATTTTTATGATTTCTTTCCTTCTGCTAACTTTGGGATGTTTTTGTTCTTCTTTCTCTAATTGCTTTAGGTGCAAGGTTAGGTTGTTTATTCGAGATGTTTCCTGTTTCTTAAGGTGGGATTGTATTGCTATAAACTTCCCTCTTAGAACTGCTTTTGCTGCATCCCATAGGTTTTGGGTCGTCGTGTCTCCATTGTCATTTGTTTCTAGGTATTTTTTAATTTCCTCTTTGATTTCTTCAGTGATCACTTCATTATTAAGTAGTGTATTGTTTAGCCTCCATGTGTTTGTATTTTTTACAGATCTTTTCCTGTAATTGATATCTAGTCTCATAGCATTGTGGTCGGAAAAGATACTTGATACAATTTCAATTTTCTTAAATTTACCAAGGCTTGATTTGTGACCCAAGATATGATCTATCCTGGAGAATGTTCCATGAGCACTTGAGAAAAATGTGTATTCTGTTGTTTTTGGATGGAATGTCCTATAAATATCAATTAAGTCCATCTTGTTTAATGTATCATTTAAAGCTTGTGTTTCCTTATTTATTTTCATTTTGGATGATCTGTCCATTGGTGAAAGTGGGGTGTTAAAGTCCCCTACTATGAGTGTGTTACTGTCGATTTCTCCTTTTATGGCTGTTAGTATTTGCCTTATGTATTGAGGTGCTCCTATGTTTGGTGCATAAATATTTACAATTGTTATATCTTCTTCCTGGATCGATCCCTTGATCATTATGTAGTGTCCTTCTTTGTCTCTTCTAGTATTCCTTATTTTAAAGTCTATTTTGTCTGATATGAGAATTGCTACTCCAGCTTTCTTTTGGTTTCCATTTGCATGGAATATCTTTTTCCATCCCCTTACTTTCAGTCTGTATGTGTCTCTAGGTCTGAAGTGGGTCTCTTGTAGACAGCATATGTATGGGTCTTGTTTTTGTATCCATTCAGCCACTCTGTGTCTTTTGGTGGGAGCATTTAGTCCATTTACATTTAAGGTAATTATCGATATGTATGTTCCTATTCCCATTTTCTTAATTGTTTTGGGTTCATTATTGTAGGTCTTTTCCTTCTGTTGTGTTTCTTGCCTAGAGAAGTTCCTTTAGCATTTGTTGTAAAGCTGGTTTGGTGGTGCTGAACTCTCTCAGCTTTTGCTTGTCTGTAAACGTTTTAATTTCTCCATCAAATCTGAATGAGATCCTTGCTGGGTAGAGTAATCTTGGTTGCAGGTTTTTCTCCTTTATCACTTTAAGTATGTCCTGCCACTCCCTTCTGGCTTGTAGAGTTTCTGCTGCGAGATCAGCTGTTATCCTGATGGGGATTCCCTTGTGTGTTATTTGTTGTTTTTGCCTTGCTGCTTTTAATATGATTTCTTTGTGTTTAATTTTTGACAGTTTGATTAATATGTGTCTTGGCGTATTTCTCCTTGGATTTATTCTGTATGGGACTCTCTGTGCCTCCTGGACTTGATTAACTATTTCCTTTCCCATATTAGGGAAGTTTTCAACTATAATCTCTTCAAATATTTTCTCAGTCCCTTTCTTTTTCTCTTCTTCTTCTGGAACCCCTATAATTCGAATGTTGGTGCGTTTAATGTTGTCCCAGAGGTCTCTGAGACTGTCCTCTGTTCTTTTCATTCTTTTTTCTTTATTTTGCTCTGCAGCAGTTATTTCCACTATTTTATCTTCCACCTCACTTATCCGTTCTTCTGCCTCAGTTATTCTGCTATTGATCCCATCTAGAGTATTTTTTATTTCATGTATTGTGTTTTTAATCGATGCTTGATTCATCTTTAGTTCTTCTAGGTCCTTGTTAACTGTTTCTTGCATTTTGTCTATTCTATTTCCAAGATTTTGGATCTGGGAAATAGAATCTTGGATCATCTTTACCATCATTATTCTGAATTCTTTTTCAGGTAGAGTGCCTATTACCTCTTCATTTGTTAGGTCTGGTGGGTTTTTATCTTGCTCCTTCTCCTGCTGTGTGTTTTTCTGTCTTCTCATTTTGCTTATGTTACTGTGTTTGGGGTCTCCTTTTTGCAGGCTGCAGGTTCGTAGTTCCTGTTGTTTTTGGTGTCTGTCCCCAGTGGCTAAGGTTGGTTTAGTGGGTTGTGTAGGCTTCCTGGTGGAGGGGACTAGTGCCTGTGTTCTGGTGGATGAGGCTGGATCTTGTCTTTCTGGTGGGCAGGTCCACGTCTGGTGGTGTGTTTTGGGGTGTCTGTGGACTTTTTATGATTTTAGGCCACCTCTCTGCTAATGGGTGGCGTTGTGTTCCTGTCTTGCTAGTTGTTTGGCTTAGGGTGTCCAGCACTGAGCCTGCTGGTCGTTGAGTGAAGCTGGGTGCTGGTGTTGAGATGGAGATCTCTGGAAGATTTTCGCCGTTTGATATTATGTGGAGCTGGGAGGTCTCTTGTGGACCAGTGTCCTGAAGTTGGCTCTCCCACCTCAGAGGCACAGCACTGACTCCGGGCTCCTCAATTTGGGATGATGTGTTGTCTATTCATGTATTCCACAGATGCAGGGTACATCAAGTTGATTGTGGAGCTTTAATCCACTGCTTCTGAGGCTGCTGGGAGAGGTTTCCCTTTCTCTTCTTTGTTCTCACAGCTCCTGGGTCTCAGCTTTGGATTTGGCCCCACCTCTGCGTGTAGGTTGCCGGAGGGCGTCTGTTCTTCGCTCAGATAGGACAGGGTTAAAGGAGCAGCCTCTTTGGGGACTCTGGCTCACTCAGGCCGGGAGGGAGGGAGGGGCACGGAGTGCGGGGCGAGCCTGCAGCGGCAGAGGTCGGCGTGACGTTGCACCAGCCCGAGGCGCGCCATGCGTTCTCCCAGGGAAGCCGCCCCTGGATCCCGGGACCCCGGCAGTAGCGGGCTGCACAGGCTCCCGGAAGGGCGGTGTGGGCAGTGACCTGCGCTCGCACACAGGCTTCTTGGCGGCGGCAGCAGCAGCCCCAGCGTCCCACGCCTGTCACTGGGCTCCGCGCTTTCAGTCGCGACTCGCGCCCGTCCGTGGAGCCCCTTTAAGCAGCGCTCTTAATCCCCTCTCCTCGCGCACCAGGAAACCAAGAGGGAAAAAAAAGTCTCTTGCCTCTTCGGCAGCTCCAGAGTTTTCCCGGACTCCCTCCCGGCTAGCTGTGGCACATTAGCCCCCTCAGGCTGAGTTCTCGCCGCCAGCCCCAGTCCTCTCCCTGCGCTCTGACCGAAGCCCGAGCCTCAGCTTCCAGCACTGCGCGCCCCGGCGGGCGAGCAGACAAGCCTCTCAGGCTGGTGAGTGCCGCTCGGCACCGATCCTCTGTGTGCGGATCACTCCGCTTCGCCCTACCCAGGTATGTGGGGAGTTTCTTGCCTTTTGGGAGGTCTGGGGTCTTCTGCCAGCGTTCAGTAGGTGTTCTGTAGGAGTTGTTCCACGTGTAGCTGTATTTCTGGTGTATCCGTGGGGAGGAAGGTGATCTCCGCGTCTTACTCTTCCGCCATCTTACCCGGAAGTCCTATTCCTCTTTTTTTTTAATTTGGAGATATAAACATGGAAATAATGCATTAATATAAAGACGTCTATGTGAAGGGAAAAACTTTTTTTCTGTTTTATTTTATTAAATGTTATTTATTTATTTTTTAATTTTTTAAATTTATTTCTTTTATACAGCAGGTTCTTATTGGATATATATTTTATACATATAAGTGTGCACATGTGAATCCCAGTCTCCCAATTCATCCCACCACCACCCTCACATGGCGTTCCCTCCTTTGTGTCCATATGTTTGTTCTCTACATCTGTCTCTATCTCTGCCCTGCAAACTGGTTCATCTGTACCATTTTTCTAGGTTCCACATATATGCATTAATATACAATATTTGTTTTTCTCTTTCTGACTTACTTCACTCTGTATGACAGTCTCTAGATCCATCAAGGTCTCTACAAATGACCCAATTTCATTCCTATGTATGGCTGAGTAATATTCCGTTGTATATATCTACCACGTCTTTATCCATTCTTCTGTCTGTGGGCACTTAGATTGCTTTCATTACCTGTCTATTGTAAATAGTGCTGCAATGAACATTGTGGTGAAGGTGTCTTTTTGATTTATGGTTTTCTCTGGTTATATGCCCAGTAGTGGGATAGCTGGATTATATGTTAATTCTATTTTTAGTTTTTTAAGGAACCTCCATACTCTTCTCCATAGAGACTGTATCGATTTACATTCCCAACAATAGTGGAAGAAGGTTCCTTTTCTCCACACCCTCTCCAGCATTTGTTGTTTGTAGATTTTCTGATGATGCCCATTCTAACAGGTGTGACGTGATACCTCATTGTAG
The DNA here is from genome assembly GCF_964341445.2 of Mesoplodon mirus. NCBI lineage: Eukaryota > Metazoa > Chordata > Mammalia > Artiodactyla > Ziphiidae > Mesoplodon > Mesoplodon mirus. The sequence goes on along the minus strand of NW_028295803.1, from coordinate 4,025,298 downwards.
TTTCGATTTCGATTTCTCTAATAATTAGTGATGTTGAGCAGATTTTCATGTGCGTACTGGCCATCTCTATGTCTTCTTGGAAGAAATGTCTATTTAGATCTTCCATTTTTGTATTGGGTTGTTTGTTTTATTAATATTGAGCTGCATGAGCTGTTTATATATATTGGAGATTAATCATTTGTCCATTGATTCATTTGCAAATATTTTCTGCCATTCTGAGGGTTGTCTTTTTGTCTTGTTTGTAGTTTCCTTTGCTTTGCAAAAGCTGTTACGTTTCATTAGGTCCCATCTGTTTAGATTTCTTTTTAATTTCATTGCTATAGGAGGTGGATCAAAAAAGATCTTGCTGTGATTTACGTCAGAGTATCTTTCGTAAGTTTTCCTCTCAGAGTTTTATAATGTCTGGTCTTACATTAAGGTCTCTAATCCATTTTGAATATATTTTTATGTATGGTGTTGGGGAGTGTTCTAATTTCATTCTTTTACATGTAGCTCTCCATATTTCCCAGCACCAATGATTGAAGAGATTGTCTTATCTCCATTGTATAGTCTTGCCTCCTTTGCAATAGATTAGTTGACCATAGGTGTGTAGGTTTATCCTTGGGCTTTCTTTTTTTTTTTTCCTTTTACACGTTTATTGGAGTATAATTGCTTTACAATGGAGTGTTCGTTTCTGCTGTATAACAAAGTGAATCAGCTATACATATACAAATATCACCAGATCCCCTCCCTCTTGCATCTCCCTCCCACACTCCATATCCCACCCCTTTATGTGGTCACAAAGCACCGAGCTGATCTCCCTGTTCTATGTGGCTGCTTCCCAGTAGCTATCGGTGTTACATTTGGTAATGTATTTATGTCCATGTCACTCTCTCACTTCGTCCCAGCTTACCCATCCCCCTTCCGGTGTCCTCAAGTCCTTTCTCTATGTCTGTGTCCTTAATCCTGTCCTGCCACTAGGTTCTTCAAAATCTTTTTTTTTCTTCATTAGATTCAATATATCTCTGTTAATATACAGTATTTGTTTTTCCCTTTCTGACTTACTTCACTGTGTAGGACAGATTCTAAGTCCATCCACCTCAGTACAAATAACTCAGTTTTGATTCTTTTATGGTTGAGTAATATTTGATTGTATATATGTTCCAGATCTTCTTTATCCATTCATCTGTCGATGGACACTTAGGTTGCTTCCATGTCCTGGCTAATGCAAATAGAGCTGCAATGAACATTTTTGTACATAACTCTTTTTGAATTATGGTTTTCGCAAGGCAAATGCCCAGTACTTGGATTGTTGTGTCGTATGGTACTTCTATTGTTAGTTATTTAAAGGAACCTCCGTACTGTTCTCCCTAGTGCCCATATCAATTTACATTACCACCCACAGTGCAAGTGTGTTCACTTTCCTCCAATAAAGGCCTCTCCAGCATTTATTGTTTTGTAGATTTTTTTGATGATTGCACTCTGATTGCTGTGAGGTGATACCTCACGGTAGTTTGGATTTGCATTTCTCTAATGATTAGTGATGTTCAGCATCCTGTCATGTGTTTCTTGGTAATCTGTATATCTTCTTTGGAGAAATGTCTATTAGGTCTTCTGCCCATTTTTGGATTGGGTTGTTTGTTTTTGTGATATTGAGCTACATGAGGTGCTTGTAAAGTTTGGAGATTAATCCTTTGTCAATTGCTTCATTTGAAAATATTTTCTCCCATTCTGAGGGTTGTTTTTGCATCTTGTTTATGTTTTCCTGTACTGTGTAAAAGCTTTTAAGTTTCATTAGGTCCCATTTGTTGATTTCTGTTTTTATTTCCATTTCTCTAGGAGGTGGGTCCAAAAGGATCTTGCTGTGATTTATGTCATAGAGTGTTCTGCCTATGGTTTCCTCTAAGTGTTTTATAGTGTCTGGTCTTATATTTAGATCTCTAATCAATTTAGAGTCTATTTTTGTGTATGGTGTTATGGAGTGTTCTATTTTCATTCTTTTATGTGTAGGGGTCCAGTTTTTCCAGCACCAATTACTGAAGAGACTGTCTTTTCTCCATTGTATATCCTTAGCTCCTTTGTCATAGATGAGATAGCCATAGGTATGTAGGTTTATCTCTGGGCTTTCTGTCCTGTTCCATTGATCTGTGTTTATGCCAATCTACATACACTTGATTCCATTAAGGAGACATATAAATACATAGGTTTCAAGGTTATTACCAGTCAGATATATTCCTCTTCAGTGAATAGGGTGTTTTGTGTCCAGTTTATTGAGAAAGGAGTAGGTCTTGTCTATTACATATTTGGTATATGGAATGGTATCTGTGCTAATTTCAAACTCTGCTTTTACACATCACCCCATGTCACCTTTCCCCTTAGGGAGGCATAAGTGTGTTTTCTAAATGTGTAACTCTGTTCTCTTTTGAAATTCAGTTCATGTGTAGCCATGTTTACATTTCCTCTATAAGTGATATATTACAATAAGTTTCTTTTTCTTTGTGGCTCATTTCACTTAGCATCATCGTACCTAAAGCCACTCATTATGCTGCTATTGGCCTTATGACATTGATTTTATATCTGAGTGACATTCCATTGTATATAAGTACCACAACATCTATATCCATTTTTTTTTCCTTTCCTGGGATATATAAAGTGTACCGAAGTCTAGGTTCTTTTAAACAGAGCAGCCCTAAACTTTGGGCTGGCTGTGTGTTGTGGATTTTTAGTTTTCTCAAAATACACGCCCATGAGTGGAAGTGTGCTATGCTCTGTAGCTCTGTTTTAGAAAACAACATACAGTTCTCCAGAGAGGCTGTTGGCAATTTACATACTGTCCATCGTCGTAACCAGCCTCCCTTTTCTCCATAGCCTGTCCTGCATTTGTGGTTTTTACACTATTTGTGGATGGCCCTTTTGACTGGAGGTAAGGGACACTTCTATGTAGTGTGGATTTGCAATGCCTGATGGCTTGCTTGGCCAAAAAGGGCATATGCATTTTTTCCCGAATATATTCAAGAAAATACACATAATCCCTTTTCAGCGAAGGGCAACATTGTCGAAATTCTGTCTCTTTTCATGTGCTTTAAAGACGACACCAGTCTACCTCTTGTAATCTGTTTCCTTCAATTCTGCCTTGCATTCAAATCCTCTTCACTGCCTTTCCTCAATATATTTCTGGATGATAGTTGTCCTTTATAACTCTGCAAGTTTGTGAATTGCTGTGCCCCTGATTTCCATTTTTCAACTCGCCTCTTTGTGAGCTGGCTGCAATACCGCAGGATGGCTTTAGGCCCTAGTCTGGTTCCGGGGCTTCAGGCTGAGCCTTTGGTTAATTCTTCTTCCTGATGGGAAACTAGAGTGACATGTGCCCATCCAAACACCTACAGCTAATCTCTCATTTATTTCCCCTCTTCCTGTTCATCCTCTGCACAATTTGCAAACTGTGCATAACGGGAGGGTAAAGGCGCTGACACTCCAAGTGGGGAGCTTTTTAGTAATGCAGATGGAATGACGAAACCGAGCACGACAAAAGAAAAATGAGGTACCTTTTAGAAAACTTTCCCAATTACACAGTGTACCATCCACTGGGTTTCCCATGCATGTTTTAACTGGAGGAAGATTCCCTTAAACCTGGAGAGTTGGGACCACTAGAATGGGTAGCACACAGTATTGCTCTAAGTGGTGTTCTTTTGTTCACACAACCTCAGCAATCTTGTCAGCCCCAAGTGTCCAGTCTTATGTCTCATCCAGCTGTGGGTGTAAAGGTGGTCAATGTAGCTTGCATCACAGGCCCTGAACATAGTTTTTAAGACTTTCTATCTGTTTTTGCATTTTGCTTTTGAAATTTATTTTTATAAGTGGGTTTAACTGAATTTCAGTGCTGTGTTCATGCCGTTATACACACATATGATTCCTTTATGGAGACATGAGAATACATATGTTTTAAAATACTTAGAGTCAGACATATTCCTCTGCAATGAATAGGGGGTGTTGAGTCCAGTTCATTGTGCCGGGAGTAGGTGTTGTCTATTACATACATGGTTTATATAACGGTATCTGTGCTAATTTAAAACTGTCGTTTTATGCATCACCCCACCTCGGCTTTCCCATTAAGCAGGCAGAAGATGTTTTCTAAATGTGTGAATCTGTTGTGTTTGTCATTCAGTTCATGTGTAGTCATGTGTACATTCCCACTATGAGTGATACCTTATGATAAGATTAGTTACTCTGTAATCTTTCCTAACTCAGTCCATGTGTAGCCATGTTTGCAGGACCTTCATAAGTGATATCTTATGATAAGTTTCTTTTTCTGTGTGACTAATTTCACTTAGAATCATCGTACCAGTATCCACTCATTTTGCTGCTACTGGTCTTATGACATTGATTTCATGGCTGAGGGATATTCCATCGTACAAAAGTACCACAATTTTTTGAACCATATTTATCTTTAGTGGGATACTTAAGGTGTACCCAAGTTGAGGTTCTTGTAAGCAGTGCAGCCCTAAATATGGGGTGGCTCTGTCGTACTGATTTTCAGTTTTCCAAAGGTATATTCCCTAGACTGGAAGTGCCCTTGGCTCTGTAGCTCTGTAGTTTACTTGTTTTAGGGAACACAGTGCACTCCTCCAGAGAGGCAGTTGGCAATATACATCCCGCCCATCAGCATAACAAGGCTCCCTGTTCTCCAGGGCCTGTCTTGCCTTTCTGATTTTTAGACATTTTGAGGATGTCCCTTTTGTCCGGTGGGAAGTGAAACTATTATGTAGTGCAGATTTGCATTGCCCGCTTGCTTGCTTGGCCAAAAAGGGCGTTGCGTTTTCTCCTGAACGCATACGCTCTTTTTGGCCAAGTGCATCATAGTCGAAGTTGTGCCCCTCTTCATGTGCTTTAAAGGCACTTCCAACGTACCTCTTGCAATCTGTTTCCTGCTATTCTGCCTCGCTTTGAAGTCTGCATCATTGCCATCCCTCAACAGATTTTTGGACGATAGTTGCCCTTTATTACTCTGCCAGTTTGTGAATTGCTGTGCCCCTGAGCTCCATTTATTAACTCGTTTTTTGTGAGCTGAACGCAAGTCCAATATTTTGGTTCAGAATCTATACTGGTTTTCGGTGGGTGGCTGAGACTTTGGTTAATTCTTCTTCCTCCCGGGAAATAAGAGTGACATGTGCCCGTCCAAATGCGTAACAGCTACTCTCTCATTGGTTCTCCCACTTCCCTTTCATCCTTTGCCAAGTAGGCAACATGTGCGAACCAGGAGGTTAAAGGGGCTGTCTCTCCAAGTTGGGAGCTTGATAGTAAAGCAGTTGGAAAGTCAAATTGTAGCACATGGAGAGGGACTATTTGTTGATTTTTAGAAACCTTTCATATTCAGAGTGTGTCCATTCTCTATGTTTTCCATACATGTTATAGCTATAGTAATATCCCCTTCAACCTGGAGAGTTGGGAACCATGGAATGGGTGCCATGCATTATTGCTTTAAAGGGTCTGCATTTGCTCACCCAATCTCACCAGTCCTCTCAGTCCCATGTGTCCAGCCTTATGCCACATCCAGCTGTCATTGTAGACAGGGTCATTCCAGGTTTCATCAGAGACCCTGAAGGAAATGTAAAGAATTTCCCTGTTTTTATATTTTGTTTTTGAAATTCCTTTTTATAGTGGGTTTGAGCTGATTCTCGCTGCCATGTTTATGCCAGTCTAGAAACACTTGATTCCCTTAAGAAGACATATCAATACATAGATTTTAAGTTTCTTACTGGTCACATATATTTCTCTATGGGAAATATGGGGTTATGAGTCCCTTTCACTGAGGAAGGTGTAGGTCTTGTCTATTCCATAGTTGGTTTTTGGAACAGTACCTGTGCTTATATCAAACTCTGGTTTTATGCATCACCCCACCTCTCCTTCCCCCTTAAGCAGGCATAAGAGGGTTTTCTAAATGTGAGACTCTGTTCTCTTTCCTAACTCAGTTCATGTGTAGCCATGTTTACAGGATCTTCATAAGTGATATCTTATGATAAGTTTTTTTATCTGTGTGACTTATTTCACTTAGAATTATCGTACCTGAATCCACTCATTTTGCTGCTACTGGTTTTATGACATTGATTTCATGGCTGAGGGATATTCCATCGTATGTAAGTACCACAATTTTTTGAACCATTTTTATCTTTCCTGGGATATTTAAAGTGTACCCAATTTGAGGTTCTTGTAAGCAGTGCAGCCCTAAAAGTTGGGGTGGCTCTGTCTTATTGATTTTCAATTTTCCCAAGGTATATTCACTAGACTGGAAGTGCCCTTGGCTCTGTAGCTCTGTTGTTTACGTGTTTCAGGGAACACAATGCACTCCTCCAGATAGGCAGTTGGCAATTTACATCCCGCCCATCAGCATAACAAGGCTCCATTTTCTCCAGGGCCTGTCTTGCCTTTCTGGTTTTTACCCATTTTGTGGATGTCCCTTTTGACCGGTGGGAAGTGATACTTCTTTGTAGTGCAGATCTGCATTGCCCACTTGCTTGCTTGGCCAAAAAGGGCATATGCGTTTTCTCCAGAATATATTCAGGAGAAAACGCATACGACCTTTTTGGCCAAGTGCATCTGTGTCGAATTTGTGCCCCTCTTCATGTGCTTTAAAGGCAATTCCAACATATCTGTGGAAATCTCTTTTCTTCTATTCTGCCTCGCTTTCAAATCCGCCTTGTTGCCTTCCCTTAACAGATTTTTTGACGATAGTTGTCCTTTATTACCCTACCAGTTTGTGAATTGCTATGCCCCTGAGCTCCATTTTTTAACTCGTTTTTTGTGAGCTGAACCCAAGTCCTATATTTTGGTTCAGGACCTATTCTGGTTCCCGGTGGGTGGCTGAGACTTTGGTTAATTCTTCTTCCTCCCATGAAATAAGAGTGACATGTGCCCGTCCAAATGCCTAACAGCTACTCTCTCATTGGTTCTCCCTCTTCCCTTTCATCCTCTGCCAAATTGGCAACTTGTGCGAACCTGGAGGTTAAAGGGGCTGTCTCTGCAAGTTGGGAGATTGATATTGAAGAAGTTGGAAAGTCAAACCGGAGCACCAGGAGAGGGATTATTCGTTGAGTTTTAGAGACCTTTCGTATTCACAGTGTGTCAATTCTCTAGGTTTCCTGTACATGCTAATAATGTAGTAATATTCCCTACAACCTGTAGAGTTGGGACCCATGGAATGGGTGCCATGTATTTTTGCATTAAAGGGTCTGCATTTGCTCACCCAATCTCACCAATCCTCTCAGTCCCATGTGTCCAGCCTTATGCCACATCCAGCTGTTGTTGTAGATAGGGTCATTCCAGGTTTCATCAGAGACCCTGAAGTAATTGGAAAAAATTTCCCTTTTTTTTTGTTTTGTTTTGAAATTCCTTTTTATAGTGGGTTTAAGCTGATTCTCGCTGCCATGTTTATGCCAGTCTAGAAACACTTGATTCCCTTATGGAGACATATCAATACATAGGTTTTAAGATTCTTACTAGTCAGATATATTCCTCTGTGGGAAATATGGCATTTTGAGTCCCTTTCACTGAGGAAGCTGTAGGTCTTGTCTATTCCATAGTTGGTTTTTGGAACGGTACCTGTGCTTATATCAAACTCTGGTTTTATGCATCACCCCACCTCTACTTTCCCCTTAAGCAGGCATAAGAGTGTTTTCTAAATGTGAGACTCTGTTCTCTTTCCTAAATCTGTTCATGTGTAGCCATGTTTACAGGATCTTCATAAGTGTTATCTTATGATAAGTTTCTTTTTCTGTGTGACTTATTTCACTTAGAATCATCGTACCTGAATCCACTCATTTTGCTGCTACTGGTCTTATGACATTGATTTCATGGCTGAGGGATATTCCATCATACGTAAGTACCACAATTTTTTGAACCATTTTTATATTTCCTGGGATATTTAAGGTGTACCCAAGATGAGGTTCTTGTAAGCAGTGCAGCCCTAAATATTGGGGTGGTTATGTCTTATTGATTTTCAATTTTCCCAAGGTATATTCCCTAGACTGGAAGTGCCCTTGGCTCTGTAGCTCTGTTGTTTACTTGTTTCAGGGAACACAATGTACTCCTCCAGATAGGCAGTTGGCAATTTACATGCCGCCCATCAGCATAACAAGGCTCCCTGTTTTTCAGGGCCTGTCTTGCCTTTCTTGTTTTTACCCATTTTGTGGATGTCCCTTTTGACCAGTGGGAAGTGATACTTCTTTGTAGAGTAGATTTTCATTGTCCGCTTGCTTGCTTGGCCAAATAGGGCGTATGCATTTTCTCCTGAATATATTTAGGAGAAAACACAAACACACTTTTTGGCCAAGTGCATCATTGTCGAAGTTGTGACCCTCTTCCTGTGCTTTAAAGTCGATTCCAACGTACCTCTTTAAATCTGTTTCCTGCTCTTCTGCCTCACTTTCAAGTCCGCCTCCTTGCCTTCCCTCAACAGATTTTTGGACGATAGTTGCCCTTTATTACTCTGCCAGTTTGTGAATTGCTATGCCCTTGAGCTCCATTTTTTATCTCATTTTTTGTGAGCTGAACGCAAGTCCAATATTTTGGTTCAGAACCTATACTGGTTTTCGGTGGGTGGCTGAGTCTTTGGTTAATTCTTCTTCCTCCCGGGAAATAAGAGTGACATGTGCCAGTCCAAATGCCTAACAGCTACTCCTTCATTGGTTCTCCCACTTCCCTTTCATCATTTGCCAAATTGGCACCCTGTGCGAACCAGGAGGTTAAAGGTGCTGTCTCTCCAAGTTGGGAGATTGATAGTAAAGCAGTTGGAAAGTCAAACTGGCGCACAAGGAGAGGGACTATTCGTTGAGATTTAGAAACCTTTCGTATTCACAGTGTGTCCATTCTTAGGTTTCCCTTACATGTTATAGCTATAGTAATATACCCTTCAACCTGGAGAGTTGGGACACAGGGAATGGCTGCCACACATTATTGCTTTAACGTTCTGCATTTGCTCACCCAATCTCAACAATCGTTTCAGTCCCATGTGTCCAGCCATATGCCACATCCTGCTGTCAGTGTAGATAGAGTCATACCAGGTTTCATCAGAGACCCTGAAGGAATTGTAAAGAATTTCCCTGTTTTTTTGGTTTGATTTTGAAATTCCTTTCTATAGTGGGTTTGAGCTGATTCTCACTGCCATGTTTATGCCAGTCTAGACATACTTGATTCCCTTACAGAGATATATCAATACATAGGTTTTAAGATTCTTATTAGTAAGATATATTCCTCTGCGGGGAATATGGGTTGTTGATTCCCTTTCCCTGAGGAAGGTGTAGGTCTTGTCTATTCCATATTAGGTTTTTGGAAAGGTACCTGTACTAATTCAAACTCTGGTTTTATGCATCACCCCACCTCTCAATCCCCCTTAAGCAGGCATAATAATTTTTTCTAATTGTGAGTCTCTCTTCTCTTTCCTAACACAGTTCATGTGTAGCCATGTTTACAGGATCTTCATAAGTGATATCTTATGGTAATTTTCTTTTTCTGTGTGACTTATTTCACTTAGAATCATCGTACCTGAATCCACTCATTTTGCTGCTACTGGCCTTATGACATTGATTACATGGCTGAGGGATATTCCTTGTACATAAGTACCACAATTTCTTGAACCATTTTTGTCTTTCCTGGGATATTTAAGTTGTACCCAAGTTGAGGTTCTTGAAATAAGTGAAACCCTTAATTTTGGGGTGGCTCTGTCTTATTGATTTTCAGTTTTCCCAATGTATATTTCCTAGACTGGACGTGCACTTGGCTCTGTAGCTCTGTTGTTTATTTGTTTTACGGAACACAATGCACTCCTCGAGAGAGGCAGTTTGCAACTTAATCCCGCCAATCAGCATAACAAGGCTCCCAGTTCTCCAGGGGCTGTTTTGCCTCTCTGGTTTTTACACATTTTGCGGATATCCCTTTTGACTGGTTTGAGGTGATAATTCTTTGTAGTGCAGATTTGCATTGCCTGCTTGCTGGATGGCCAAAAACGGCGTATTCGTTTTCTCCTGAATATATTCAGGAGAAAAGGCATACGCCCTTTTTTGGCCAAGTGCATCATTGTCGAAATTGTGCCCCTCTTCCTGTGCTTTAAAGGCGATTCCAACATACCTCTCGAAATCTGTTTCCTGCTATTCTGCCTCACTTTCAAGTCCGCCTCCTTGCCTTCCATTAAACAAATATTTGGACGATAGTTGTCCTGTATTTCTCTGCTTGTTTGTGAATTGCTGTGCCCATGAGCTCCATTTTTCAACTCGTTTTTTTGTGAGCTGAATGCAAGTCCAAACTTTGGTTCAGGATCTATACTGGTGTGTGGTGGGTGGCTGAGACTTTGGTTAATTCTTCTTCCGGCCTGGAAATTAGAGGGACATGTTCCCGTCCAAATGCCTAACAGCTACTCTCTTATTGGTTCTCCCTCTTCCCTTTCATCCTCTGCCAAATTGGCAACCTGTGAGAACCAGGAGGTTAAAGGGGCTGTCTCTCCAAGTTGGGAGATTGATAGTAAAGCAAATGGAAAGTCAAACCGGAGCACCAGGAGAGGGACTATTAGTTGAGTTTTAGAGACCTTTCATATTTACAGTGTGTCCATTCTCTAGGTTTCCCGTACATGTTATAGCTGTAGTAATATTCCCTTCAACCTTGAGAGTTGGGACCCATGGAATGGGTGCCATGCATTATTGCTTTAAAGGGTCTGCATTTGCTCACCCAATCTCACCAATCCTCTCAGTCCCAAGTGTCCAGCCTTATGCCACATCCAGCTGTCATTGTAGATAGGGTCATTCCAGGTTTCATCAGAGACCCTGAAGGAATTGTAAGAAATTTCCCTGTTTTTTTGTTTTGTTTTTGAAATTCCTTTTTATAGTGGGTTTGAGCTGATTCTCCCTGTCACGTTTATGCCAGTCTAGACACACTTGATTCCCTTATGAAGACATATCAGTACATAGGTTTTAAGATTCATACTAGTAAGTTATATTACTCTGAGGTGAATATGAGGTGTTGAGTCCCTTTCACTGAGGAATGTGTAGGTCTTGTCTATTTCGTATTTGGTTTTTGGAACGGTACCTGTACTAATATCAAAATCTGATTTTATGCATCACCCCACCTCTCCTTCCCCCTTAAGGAGGCATAAGCGTTTTTTTTAAATGTGAGTCTCTCTTCGCTTTCCTAACTCAGTTCATGTGTAGCCATGTTTACAGGATCTTCATAAGTGATATCTTATGATAAGTTTCTTTTTCTGTGTGACTTATTTCACTTAGAATTATCGTACCTGAATCCACTCATTTTGCTGCTACTGGCCTTATGACATTGATTTCATGGCTGTGCGATATTCCATCATACGTAAGTACCACAATTTCTTGAACCATTTTTGTCTTTCCTGTGATATTTAAGGTGTACACAAGTTGAGGTTTTTGTAAGCAGTTCATCCCTGAATTTTGGTGTGGATCTGTCTTATTTATTTTCAGTTTTCCCAAGGTATGTTCCCTAGACTGGAAGTGCCCTTGGGTCTGTAGCTCTGTTGTTTACTTGTTTTAGGGAACACAATGCACTCCTCCAGAGAGGCAGTTGGCAATTTACATCCCGCCCATCAGCATAACAAGGCTCCCTGTTCTCCAGGGCCTGTCTTGCCTTTCTGGTTTTTACCCATTTTTTGGATGTCCCTTTTGACCGGTGGCCAGTGATACTTCTTTGTAGTGCAGATTTGCATTGCCCGCTTGCTTGCTTGTCCAAAATGGGCATATGCGTTTTCTCCTGAATATATTCACGTGAAAACCCATATGCCCTTTATGGCCATTTCCATAATTTTCGAAGTTGTAATGCTTTTCCTGTGTTTAAAGGCGATTCCAATGTACCTCTTGAAATCGGTTTCATGCCATTCTGCCTCATTTTCCCTTCCGCCTCGTGTCTTTCCCTCAACAGATTTTTCGAAGAGAGTAGTCCTTTATAACTCTGCAGGTTAGTGAATTGCTGTGGCCCTGAGCTCCATTTTTCAACTCGCGTTTTTGTGAGCTGACCGCAAATCAACAGTTTTGCTTCTGGACTTATACTGGTTCTGGGGGGCAGGCTGAGACTTTGGTTAATTCCTCTTTGTGATGGGAAATTAGAGAGTCATGTGGCCGTCCAAATGCCTACAGCTACTCTCTCATTGGTTCGCTCTCTTCCCTTATATCCTCTGCACAATTTGCCAACTGTGCGAACCAGGAGATTATAGGGGCTGACTTTCCAATTTGGGAGATTGATAGTCAAGCAGTTGGAATGTCAAACTGGAGCAGAAGGAGAGAAAAAAGTAGTAGAGTTTTAGAAACCTTTCACCATCAGATGGTTTCCATTCTCTAGGTTCCCATACACGTTATAACTGTAGTGATATTCCCTTCTACCTGGAGCGATGGGAACCATGGAATGGGTGGCAGGCATTATTGCTTTAAACGGTCTGCATTTTTTCACCCAATCTCACCAATCCTCTTAGTACCAAGTGACCAGCCTTATGCCACATCCAGCTGTCATTGTAGATACGGTCATTCCAGGTTTCATCAAAACCCCTGAAGGTATTGTGTAAGAATTTTACAGTTTTTATGTTTTGTTTTGAAATTCATTTTTATACTGGGTTTGAGCTGATTCTCACTGCCATGTTTATGTCGTTCTAGACATACTTGGTTCCCTTACGGAGACATATCAATACATAGGTTTTAAAATTCTTACTAGTCAGATATATTTCTCTGCGGGGAATCGGGTTGGTGAGTTCCGTTCACTGAGGAAGGAGTAGGGCTTGTCTCTTCTGTTTTTGGATTATGGAACGGTACCTGTGCTAATATCAATCTTATGTTTTGTGCATCTCCCCACCTCTCTTTCCCCTTAAGCAAGCGTTAAATTGTTTTCTAAATCTGATACTCTGTTCTCTTCCCTAATTCAGTTCATATGTAGCCATGTTTACATTCTCTTCATAAGTGATATCTTATGTCAGAATGCACCATGGCCGTTCTCATAATAATGCTCCATGACCCCTGTCATCACAATGCACCATGCCCTGGTTATCAAAATGCTCCATGTCCCTTGTCATCACAATTCTCCACGTCCTTGTCATCACAATGCTACATGACACTACTCATCAAAATGTTACATGCTCTTGTCATCAAAATTCACTATCCACTTGACATTGAAATGCTCCATGCACTTGTCATCACAATGCTCCATGCACATGTCATCACAAAGCTCCATGCACTTGTCATCACAATGCTCCATGACCCCTGTCATCACAATGCTCACTGACACCTGTCATCACAATGCTTCATGCCCCTTGTCATTACAGTGCTCCATGATGCTCGACATCACAATTACCCAAGGTCTCCTCATCACAATGCTCCATGGCCAATATCATCACAATTCTCCATAACCACTGTCAACACAACACTCCAGGACACCTAACAACACAATGATTCGGGACTCTTGTCATCACAATGATCAATTCCCTATTCATCACAATGCTGCATGACACCTGTCATCAAAATACTCCATGAATATTTTCAGCCCAATGTTCCATGACCCTTGTCATCACAGTGATCCATGTCGTTGTCATCCCTATGCTCCATGACCACTGTTTTCACAATGCTCCGTGACGCTTGTCATCACAGTGCTCCATGACACCTGTCATCACAATGCTCCATGCCTTTGTCAGAAAAATGCTACATGACCTTGTCATTATAATGCTCTATGCGCTTGTCATCACAATACTCCATTTCCATTGTCATCACAATCCTTCATGAACCTTGGGATCACATTGCTTCATGCCCTTGTCATCACAATGCTCCATGCTCCTTGAAATCAAAATGATCCATGACCTCTGTCATCAAAATGCTCAAATCCCATGTGATCACCTTGTTCCATAACACTTTTCATCACAACGCTCCATGATGCCTGTCATCACAATACTCCATGCCCTTTTCATCACAATGCTCCATGACCTTTGTCATCACAATTCTCAATACACTTGTCATCACAATGCTCCCTGATACTTGTCGTCAGAATGCTCCTTGAAACCTGTCACGAAAAGGCTCCTTGCCTTTTTCATCACAATGCCCCATGCCGTTTTCATCACAATGCTCCATGCCATTGTCATCAAAATACTCCACAAGCTTGTCATCAGAATGTTCCATGACCCTTGTCATCACAATTCTCCATGCACTTGTCAGCACAATGCTCCCTGACCCTTGTCATCAGAATGCTCCAATCCATTGTCATCACAATGCTCAAGTATCTTTGACAGCAGAATCCAACATGACAATTGGCATCACAATTCTCCATGCCCTTTTCATAACAATGCCCCATTCCAAATGTCATCACAATAATCCATGAAACTAAATAGACCACTGTTCCATCCCCTTGTCATCACAATGCTCCATGCCCTTGTTATCACAATGCTCCATGACCCCTGTCATCACAATGCTCCATGTCTCCAGTCATCACAATGCTTCATGAACTTTGTCATCACAATTGTCCATGTCCTCGTCATCAACAGTCTCTGTCACATTTTTAACCACAATGCTCCATGAAATTTTCATCACAATGCTCTTTGATCCTTGTCATCAAACTGCTCTATGCCTTTCTCAGCACAATGCTCCATGACACATGTCATCACAATGCACCATGCGCTTGTCATCACAATGCTCCACAAATTTGACATCACAGTACTCCATAAATCTTGTCATCACAATGCTCCATGCACTTCTCATCAAAATGCTCTCTCACCACTGATATCACAATGCTACATCACTATTTGTCACAGTAATCCCTCACCACTCTCATCACAATGATTCATGGCATCTGTCATCACAATGCTACATGCACTTATCATCACAATGTTCGATGACCACTGACATCAAAATGTTCCATAACACCTGTCATCAAACTGCTCCATGATCGTTTTCATCAATATGCTCCATGACCCCTGACATCACAATGTTCCGTAACACCTGTCATCAAAATGTTCCATGACCGTTTTCATCAAATTGTTCCATGACCCTGTCATCAAAATGCTCCCTGCACTTCTCATCAAAATGCACCTCACACTTGTCATCAAAATGCTCCATGACTTGTCATCACAATGCACCATGCCCTTGCCATCACAGTGCTCCATTACCTCAGTCATAACAATGCTCCATGACCCCTGCTATCACGATGTTGAATGGCTTTGTCATCACAAAGCTCCATGACACTTCTCATCACAATTCTCCAAGAACCCTCTAATCACGATGCTCTATGCCTCTTTTCATCTCAATGATCCACGAACCCTCTCATCACAATGCACCATGCCCATCATCATAATGCTTCATGCTATTGTCATCACAATGAAATAAAAATGTTCCATGAACTCTGTCATAACAATGCTCCAAACCCTTGTGATCACAATATTCCATATCACTTATCATCACAATGCCCCATGACGCTCATCATCACAGTTATCCATGGTCTTCTCCTCAGAATGCGCCATGACCTTTGTCATCACAATGCTCAGTACACTTGTCATCAACATGTTCCCTGACACTTGTTGTCTGCATGCTCCTAGAATCCAGTCATGACAAGGCTCCATGCATTTTTCATCACAATGATCGCTGCCCTTTTCATCACAATGCTCCAAGACCCCTGTAATCACAATGCTCGATGCCCTTGTCATCACAAAGCTCAATGACGCTTGCCATCAGAAAGCTCCTTGGCCTTGTCCTCACAATGCTCCATGACCTAGTCATCACAATGTGCCAAGTCCCCTCTAATCACAATGCTCCATGCCCATTTTCATCTGTATGCTCCAGGAGACTTGTCATCACAAGGCTCCATGGTTTTCTCATCACAATGCTCCAGGACCTTATCATCACAATGCTTCCTGACATTGTCATGAAAATTCTCAATGGCCATTGTCATCATAATGCTCCTAGCCCTAGTCATCAAAATACTCCATTATATTTGTCATCACAATCCTCCACTACATTTGGCATCACAATACTCCCAGCCATTGTCATCGCAATGGACCATGACATATGTCATCACAATGCTCCCTGACACCTGTCTTCAAAATAATCCATGACCTTCTCTTCACAATGATCCATGTCCTTGTCATCACAATGCACCATGTCCACTGTCATAACAATAATCTATGAATCTTGTCAGACCAATGCTCCATGCCCCTGTCATCACAATGCTCCATGCCCTTGTCATCACAATGCTCCATGACTTGTCATCACAATACTCCAAGACCACTGTAATCACAATGCTCCATGCCCCTTTTCATCAGAATGCTCCAGGAGAATTGTCATCATAAGAATCCATGGTCTTCTCATCACGGTGCTGCAGGACCTTGTCATCACCATGCTCCATTACCTTGTCATCACAATGCTCCATGACCCCTGTCATCACAATAATCCATGAATATTTTCAGCCCAATGCTCCACGACCTATTCATCACAATGCTCCATGGGCAATATCATCTCAATGCTCCATGACCACTGTCATCACAACACTCCATGACACATGATGACACAGTGATCCGGGACTCTTGTCTTCACAATGCTCCATTCCCTACTCATCACTATGCTCCATGTCCCCTGTCATCACAGCACTCCATGAAAATTTTCAACCCTGTGCTCCATGACATTTGTCATCAAAATGATCCATGCACTTATCATCCCAATTCTCCATGACCCCTGTATTCAAAATGATCAGTGACGCTACTCATCACAGTGCTCCATGACACATGTCATTACAATGCTCCATGCCTTTGTCAGAAAATGCTACATGACCTTGTCGTTACAATGCTCTATGCGCTTGTCATCACAATACTCCATTTCCATTGTCATCACAATCCTCCATGAAACTTGGGATCACATTGCTTCATGCCCTTGTCATCACAATGCTCCATGCTCCTTGAAATCAAAATGATCCATGACCTCTGTCATCACAATGTTCCAAACTCTTGTGATCACAATGATCCATAACACTTGTCATCACAACGCTCCATGATGCCTCTCATCACAATACTCCATGCCCTTTTCATCAAACTGCTCCATGACTTTTGTCATCACAATTCTCAATACACTTGTCATCACAATGCTCCCTGACACTTGTCTTCAGAATGCTCCTTCAACCCTGTCACGAAAAGGCTCCATGACTTTTTCATCACAACGCCCCATGCCGTTTTCATCACAATGTTCCATGCCATTGTCATCAAAATACTCCACAAGCTTGTCATCAGAATGCTCCATGACCCTTGTCATCACAATTCTCAATGCACTTGTCAGCACAATGCTCCCTGACCCTTGTCATCACAGTGCTCCAAGCCATTGTCATCACAATGCTCCATTACATTTGTCATCAGAATTCTCCATGACACTTGGCATCACAATGCTCCATGCCATTGTCATCACAATGGGCCATTACATATGTCATCACAATGCTCCCTGACACCTGTCTTCACAATACTGCATGACCTGGTCATCAAAATGCTCCATGCCCTTGTCATCACAATGCACCATTCCAACAGTCATCGCAATAATCCATGAAACTTATTAGACCAATGCTCCATGCCCTTGTCATCACAATGTTCCATGCCCTTGTTATCACAATGCTCCATGACCACTGTCATCATAATGCTCCATGACTCCAGTCATCACAATGCTCCATGACCTTTTTCATCACAATGATCAGTACACTTGTCATCAAAATGTTCCCTGACACTTGTTGTCTACATGCTCCTTGAATCCTGTCATGACAAGGCTGCATGCATTTTTCATCACAATGATCCATGCCCTTTTCATCACAATGCTCCAAGACCCCTGTAATCAAAATGCTCCATGCCCTTGTCATCACAAAGCTCAATGACGCATGCCATCAGAATGCTCCTTGGCCTTCTCCTCACAATTCTCCATGCCTTGTTATCACAATGTGCCAAGACCCTCTAATCACAATGCTCCATGCCCATTTTCATCAGTATGCTCCAGGAGAGTTGTCATCATAAAGCTCCATGGTTTTCTCATCACAGTGCTCCAGGACCTTGTCATCACAATGCTTCACGAACTTTTCATTAAAATTCTCAATGGCCATTGTCATCATAATGCTCCAAGCCCTAGTCATCACAATGCTCCATTATATTTGTCATCACAATCCTCCATTACATTTGGCATCACAATACTCCCAGCCATTGTCATCGCAATGGACCATGACATATGTCATCACAATGCTCCCTGACACCTGTCTTCACAATACTCCATGACCTTCTCTTCACAATGATCCATGCCCTTGTCATCACAATGCACCATGCCCACTGTCATCACAATAATCTATGAATCTTGTCAGACCAATGCTCCATGCCCCTGTCATCACAATGCTCCATGCCCTTGTCATCACAATGCTCCATGATTTGTCATCACAAAGCTCCATGACCCATGTATCACAGTGTTCCATGTCCTAGTCATCACAATGCTCCAAGACCCCTGTAATCACCATGCTCCATGCCCCTTTTCATCAGAATGCTCCATGAGATTTGTCATCATATGTATCCATGGTCTTCTCATCACAGTGCTTCAGGACCTTGTCATCACCATGCTCCATTCCCTTGTCATCACAATGCTCCATGACCCCTGTCATCACAATAATCCATGAATATTTTCAGCCCAATGCTCCACGACCTATTCATCACAATGCTCCATGGCCAATATCATCTCAATGCTCCATGACCACTGTCATCAAAACACTCCATGACACCAGACGACACAATGATCCGGGACTATTGTCATCACAGTGCTCCATTCCCTACTCATCACTATGCTCCATGACCCCTGTCATCACAATACTTCATGAACATTTTCAGCCCAGTGCTCCATGACACTGGTCATCAAAATTATCCATGCACTTGTCATCCCAATGCTCCATGACCCCTGTATTCACAATGATCCGTAACGCTTGTCATCACAGTGCTCCATGACACCTGTCATTAAAATGTTCCATGCCTTTGTCAGCAAAATGCTACATGACCTTGTCATTACAATGCTCTATGGGCTTGTCATCAAAATACTCCTTTTCTATTGTCATCACAATCGTCCATGAATCTTGGGATCACATTGCTTCATGCCCTTGTCATGACAATGCTCCATGCTCCTTAAAATCAAAATGATCCGTGACCTCTGTCATCACAATGCTCCAAAATCTTCTGATCACAATGTTCCATAACACTTGTCATCACAACGCTCCATGATGCCTGTCATCACAATACTCCATGCCCTTTTCATCACAATGCTCCATGAACTTCTCATCATAATTCTCAATACACTTGTCATCACAATGCTCCCTGACACTTGTCGTCAGAATGCTCATTGTACCCTGTCACGAAAAGGCTCCATGCCTTTTTCATCACAATGCCCCATGCCGTTTTCATCACAATGCTCCATGCCATTGTCATCAAAATACTCCACAAGCTTTTCATCAGAATGTTCCATGACCCTTGTCATCACAAACCTCCATGCACTTGTCAGCACAATGCTCCCTGACCCTAGTCAGCACAATGCTCCAAGCCATTGTCATCACAATGCTCAATTATCTTTGACAGCAGAATCCTACATTACAATTGGCATCACAATTCTCCATGCCCTTGTCATCACAATGCCCCATTTCAACTGTCATCACAATAATCCATGAAACTAAATAGACCACTGTTCCATCCACTTGTCGTCACAATGCTCCATGCCCTTGTTATCACAATGCTCCATGACCCCTGTAATCACAATTCTCCGTGACTCCAGTCATCACAATGCTTCATGAACTTTGTCATCAAAATTGTCCAGGTCCTCGTCATCAACAGTCTCTGTGACCTTTTTAACCACAATGCTCCATGAAATTTTCATCACAATGCTCTTTGACCCTTGTCATCAAAATGCTCTATGCCTTTCTCAGCACAATGCTCCATGACACATGTCATCACAATGCACCATGTGCTTGTCATCACAATGCTCCACAAATTTGTCATCACAATACTCCATAAAACTTGTCATCACAGTCATCCATGCACTTCTCATCAAAATGCTCTCTCACTACTGATATCACAATGCTACATCACTATTTGTCACAATACTCCCTCACCACTGTCATCACAATGTTTCATGGCATCTGTCATCACAATGCTACATGCACTTATCATCACAATGTTCGATGACACCTGACATCAAAATGTTCCATAACACCTGTCATCAAACTGCTCCATGATCCTTTTCATCAAAATGCTCCAAGACCCCTGACATCACAATGTTCCATAACACCTGTTATCAAAATGTTCCATGACCCTGTCATCAAAATGCTACCTGCCCTTCTCATCAAAATGCACCACACTCTTGTCATCAAAATGCTCCATGACTTGTCATCACAATGTTCCATTCCCTTGCCATCACAGTGCTCCATTACTCCAGTCATAAAAATGCTCCATGACCCCTGCTATCACGATGATCCATGGCCTTGTCATCACAAAGCTCCCGGACCCTTCTCATCACAATGGTCCAAGAACCCTCTAATCACAATGCTCTATGCACCTTTTCATCTCAATGATCCATGAACCCTGTCATCACAATGCACCATGCCCATCATCATAATGCTTCATGCTATTGTCATCACAATGAAATCAAAATGCTCCATGACCTCTGTCATAACAATGCTCCAAACCCTTGTGATCACAATATTCCATATCACTTGTCATCACAATGCCCCATGACGCTCGTCATCACAGTTATCCATGGTCTTCTCATCAAAATGCTCCATGACCTTTGTCATCACAATGCTCAGTACACTTGTCCTCAAAATGTTCCCTGACACTTGTTGTCTGCATGCTCCTTGAATCCAGTCATGACAAGGCTCCATGCATTTTTCATCACAATGATCCATGCACTTTTCATCACAATTCTCCAAGACCCCTGTAATCACAGTGCTCCATGTCCTTGTCCTCACAAAGCTGAATGATGCATGCCATCAGAATGCTCCTTGGACTTCTCCTCACAATGCTCCATGCCCTTGTCATCACAATGGGCCAAGACCCCTCTAATCACAATGCTCCATGCTCATTTTCATCAGTATGCTCCAGGAGACTTGTCATCACAAGGCTCCATGATTTCCTCATCACAATGCTCCAGGACATTTTCATCGCAATGCTTCACGACCTTGTCATGAAAATTCTCAATGGCCATTGTCATCATAATGCTCCAAGCCCTACTCATCACAATGCTCCATTATATTTGTCATCACAATCCTCCATTACATTTGGCATCACTATACTCCCAGCCATTGTCATCGCAATGGACCATGACATATGTCATCACAATGCTCCCTGACACCTGTCTTCAAAATACTCCATGACCTTCTCTTCACAATGATCCATGCCCTTGCCATCACAATGCACCATGTCCACTGTCATAACAATAATCTATGAATCTTGTCAGACCAATGCTCCACGCCCCTGTCATCACAATGCTCCATGCCATGGTCATCACAATGCTCCATGACTGGTCATCACAAAGCTCCATGACCCATGACCCATGTATAACAATGTTCCATGTCCTAGTCATCACAATGCTCCAAGACCCCTGTAATCACAATGCTCCATGCCCCTTTTCATCAGAATGCTCCAGGAGAATTGTCATCATAAGTATCCATGGTCTTCTCATCACAATGCTACAGGACCTTGTCATCACCATGCTCCATTACCTTGTCATCACAATGCTCCATGACCCCTGTCATCACAATAATCCATGAATATTTTCAGCCCAATGCTCCACGACCTATTCATCACAATGCTCCATGGCCAATATCATCTCAATGCTCCATGACCACTGTCATCAAAACACTCCATGACACCAGACGACACAATGATCCGGGACTCTTGTCATCACAATGCTCCATTCCCTAGTCATCACAATGCTCCATGACCCCTGTCATCACAACACTCCAAGAAAATTTTCAGCCCAGTGCTCCATGATACTTGTCATCACAATTATCCATGCACTTGTCATCCCAATGCTCCATGACCCCTGTATTCACAATGATCCGTGACGCTTTTCATCACAGTGCTCCATGACACATGTCATTACAATGCTCCATGCCTTTGTCAGCAAAATGCTACATGACCTTGTCATTACAATGCTCTATGGGCTTGTCATCACAATACTCCATTCTTATTGTCATCACAATCCTCCATGAACCTTGGGATCACATTGCTTCATTCCCTTGTCATCACAATGCTCCATGCTCCTTGAAATCAAAATGATCCATGACCTCTGTCATCACAATGCTCCAAACCCTTCTGATCACAATGATCCATAACACTTGTCATCACAAGGCTCCATGATGCCTGTCATCACAATACTCCATGCCCTTTTCATCACAATGCTCCATGACCTTTCTCATCACAATTCTCAATACACTTGTCATCACAATGCTCCCTGACACTTGTCGTCAGAATTCTCGTTGAAACCTGTCACGAAAAGGCTCCATGCTTTTTCATCACAATACCCCATGCCGTTTTCATCACAATACTCCATGCCATTGTCATCAAAATACTCCACAAGCTTGTCATCAGAATGCTCCATGACCCTTGTCATCACAATTCTCCATGCACTTGTCAGCACAATGCTCCCTGACCCTTGTCATCACAATGCTCCAAGCCATTGTCATCACAATGCTCCATTACCTTTGTCATCAGAATCCTCCATGACACTTGGCATCACAATGCTCCATGCCATTGTCATCACAATGGGCCATTACATATGTCATCACAATGCTCCCTGACACCTGTCTTCACAATACTGCATGACCTTGTCATTACAATGCTCCATTCCCTTTTCATCACAATGCACCATTCCAAGTGTCATCGCAATAATCCATGAAACTTATTAGATCAATGATCCATGCCCTTGTCATCACAATGCTGCATGCCCTTGTTATCACAATGCTCCATGACCCCTGGCTTCACAATGCTCCGTGACTCCAGTCATTACAATGCTTCATGACCTTTGTCACCACAATGGTCCATGCCCTCGTCATCAACAGTCTCTGTGACGTTTTTAACCACAGTGCTCCATGAACTTTTCGTCACAATGCTCTTTGACCCTTGTCATCACAATGCTCTATGCCTTTCTCAGCACAATGCTCCATGACTCTTGACATCACAATGCTCCATGCACTTGTCAGCACAATGCTCCGTGACCCCTTTCATCACAATGCTCCGTGACTCCAGTCATCACAATGCTTCATAACATTTGTCATCACAATGGTCCATGCCCATGTCATCACAAGGCTCTGTGACCTTTGTAACCACAATGCTCCATGAACATTTCATCACAATTCTCTGTGACCCTTGTCATCACAATGCTCCATTTCTTTGTGAGAACAATGCTCCATGACAGTTGTCTTCAAAATGTGCCATGTGCATTTCATCACAACGGTCCACATACTTGTCATTGCCATGCTCCATAAACCTTGTAATCACAATGCTCCATGCACTTCTCATCAAAATGCTCTCTCACCACTGATATCACAATGCTACATCACTATTTGTCACAATACTCCCTCACCCCTGTCATCACAATGTTCCATGACTCCTGTCATCACAATGCTACATGCACTTATCATCACAATGTTCGATGACCCCTGACATCACAATGTTCCATAACACCTGTCATCAAAATGTTCCATGACACTTTTCATCAAATTGCTCCATGACCCTGTTATCAGAATGCTCCCTGCCTTTCTCATCACAATGCACAACGCCCTTGCCATCAAAATGCTCCATGTCGAGAGACTTCCGGGTAAGATGGCAGCATAGTAAGACGCGGAGGTCACCGTCCTCCCCACGGATACACCAGAAATACAGCTGCACGTGGAGCAACTTCTACAGAACACCTGCTGGATGCTGGCAGAGGACCCCGGACCTCCCAAAAGGCAAGAAACTCCCCACATTCCTTGGTAGGGCAAAGCGGAGAGATTCCCGCACAGAGGATCGGTGCCGAGTGGCACTCACCAGCCCGAGAGGTTTGTCCGCTCGCCCCGGCGTCGCTGGAAGCTGAGGCTCGGGCTTCAGTCAGAGCGCAGGGAGAGGACTGGGGCTGGCGGCGAGAACTCAGCCAGAAGGGGGCTAATGAGCCACAGCTAGCCGGCAGGGATTCCGGGAAAACTCTGGAGCTGCCGAAGAGGCAAGAGACTTTTTCTCCGCTCTTTGTTTCCTGGTGCGCGAGGAGAGGGGATTAAGAGCACTGCTTAAAGGGGCTCCACAGACGGGCGCGAGACGCGACTGAAGACGCGGAGCCCGGTGATGGGCGTGGGACGCTGGGGCTGCTGCTGCCACTGGCAAGATGCCTGTGTGCGAGCGTGGGTCACTGTCCACACCGCCCTTCCTGGAGCATGTGCAGCCCGCCACTGCCAGGGTCCCGGGATCCAGGGGCGGCTTCTCGGGGAGAACGCACGGTGTGCCTCGGGCTGGTGCAATATCACGCCGACCTCTGCTGCTGCAGGCTCGCGCCGCACTCCGTGCCCCTCCCTCCCACCCGGCCTGAGTGAGCCAGAGTCCCCGAAGAGGCTGCTCCTTTAACCCTGTCCTGTCTAAGTGAAGAACAGACACCCTCCGGCGACCTACATGCAGAGGCGGGGCCAAATCCAAAGCTGAGACCCAGGAGCTGTGAGAACAAAGAGAAAGGGAAACCTCTCCCAGCAGCCTCAGAAGCAGCAGATTAAGCTCCACAATCAACTTGATGTACCCTGCATCTGTGGAATATATGAATGGACAACAAATCATCCCAAATTGAGGAGCCAGGATTCAGTGCTGTGCCTCTGAGGTGGGAGAGCCAACTTCAGGACACTGGTCCACAAGAGACCTCCCAGCTCCACATAATATCAAACGGCGAAAATCTTCCAGAGATCTCCATCTCAACACCAGCACCCAGCTTCACTCAACGACCAGCAAGCTACAGTGCTGGACACCCTATGCCAAACAACTAGCAAGACAGGAACACAACGCCACCCATTAGCAGAGAGGCTGCCTAAAATTATAAAAAGTCCGCAAAAACCCCAAAACACACCACCAGACGTGGACCTGCCCACCAGAAAGACAAGATCCAGCCTCACCCACCAGAACAAAGGCACTAGTCCCCTCCACCAGGAAGCCTACACAACCCACTAAACCAACCTTAGCCACTGGGGACAGACAACAAAAACAACGGAAACTACGAACCTGCAGCCTGAAAAAAGGAGATCCCAAACACAGTAAGATAACCAAACTGAGAAGACAGAAAACCACACAGCAGGAGAAGGAGCAAGATAAAAACCCACCATACCTAACAAATGAAGTGGTAATATGCAGTCTACCTGAAAAAGAATTCAGAATAATGATGGTAAAGATGATCCAAGATTCTATTTCCCAGATGCAAAATCTTGGAAATAGAATACACAAAATGCAAGAAACAGTTAACAAGGACCTAGAAGAACTAAAGATGAATCAAGCATCGATTAAAAACACAATAAATGAAATAAAAAGTACTCTAGATGGGATCAATAGCAGAATAACTGAGGCAGAAGAACGGATAAGTGAGGTGGAAGATAAAATAGTGGCAATAACTGCTGCACAGCAAAATAAAGAAAAAAGAATGAAAAGAACAGAGGACAGTCTCAGAGACCTCTGGGACAACATTAAATGAAACAACATTCGAATTATAGGGGTTCCAGAAGAAGAAGAGAAAAAGAAAGGGACTGAGAAAATATTTGAAGAGATTCTAGTTGAAAACTTCCCTAATATGGGAAAGGAAATAGTTAATCAAGTCCAGGAGGCACAGAGAGTCCCATACAGAATAAATCCAAGGAGAAATACGCCAAGACACATATTAATCAAACTGTCAAAAATTAAACACAAAGAAATCATATTAAAAGCAGCAAGGCAAAAACAACAAATAACACACAAGGGAATCCCCATCAGGATAACAGCTGATCTCTCAGCAGAAACTCTACAAGCCAGAAGGGAGTGGCAGGACATAATTAATGTGATGAAGGAGAAAAACCTGCAACCAAGATTACTCTATCCAGCAAGGATCTCATTCAGACTTGATGGAGAAATTAAAACGTTTACAGACAAGCAAAAGCTGAAAGCGTTCAGCACCACCAAACCAGCTTTACAACAAATGCTAAAGGAACTTCTCTAGGCAAGAAACACAACAGAAGGAAAAGACCTACAATAACGAACCCAAAACAATTAAGAAAATGGGAATAGGAACATACATAACAATAATTACCTTAAATGTAAATGGACTAAATGCTCCCACCAAAAGACACAGATTGGCTGAATGGATACAAAAACAAGACCCATATATATGCTGTCTACAAGAGACCCACTTCAGACCTAGAGACACATACAGACTGAAAGTAAGGGGATGGAAAAAGATATCCCATGCAAATGGAAACCAAAAGAAAGCTGGAGTAGCAATTCTCATATCAGACAAAATAGACTTTAAAATAAAGACTACTAGAAGAGACAGAGAAGTACACTACATAATGATCAAGGGATTGGTCCAAGAAGAAGATATAACAAATGTAAATATTTATGCACCCAACATAGGAGCACCTCAATACATAAGGCAAATACTAACAGCCATAAAAGGAGAAATCGACAGTAACACAATCATAGTAGGGGACTTTAACACCCCACTTTCACCAATGGACAGATCATCCAAAATGAAAATAAATAAGGAAACACAAGCTTTAAATGATACATTAAACAAGATGGACTTAATTGATATTTATAGGACATTCCATCCGAAAACAACAGAATACACATTTTTCTCAAGTGCTCATGGAACATTCTCCAGGATAGATCATATCTTGGGTCACAAATCAAGCCTTGGTAAATGTAAGAAAATTGAAATTGTATCAAGTATCTTTTCTGACCACAATGCTATGAGACTAGATATCAATTACAGGAAAAGAGCTGTAAAAAATACAAACACATGGAGGCTAAACAATACACTACTTAATAACAAAGTAATCACTGAAGAAATCAAAGGGGAAATTAAAAAAATACCTAGAAACAAATGACAATGGAGACACGACGACCCAAAACCTATGGGACGCAGCAAAAGCAGTTCTAAGGGGGAAGTTTATAGCAATACAATCCCACCTTAAGAAACAGGAAACATCTCGAATAAACAACCTAACTTTGCATCTAAAGCAATTAGAGAAAGAAGAACAAAAACATCCCAAGGTTAGCAGAAGGAAAGAAATCATAAAAATCAGATCAGAAATAAATGAAAAAGAAATGAAGGAAACGACAGCAAGGATCAATAAAACTAAAAGCTGGTTCTTTGAGAAGATAAACAAAATTGATAAACCATTAGCCAGACTCATCAAGAAAAAAAAGGAGAAGACACAAATCAATAGAATTAGAAATGAAAAAGGAGAAGTAACAACTGACACTGCAGAAATACAAAAGATCATGAGAGATTACTACAAGCAACTCTATGCCAATAAAATGGACAACCTGGAAGAAATGGACAAATTCTTAGAAATGCACAACCTGCCAAGACTGAACCAGGAAGAAATAGAAAATATGAACAGACCAATCACAAGCACTGAAATTGAAACTGTGATAAAAAATCTTCCAACAAACAAAAGCCCAGGGCCAGATGGCTTCACAGGTGAATTCTATCAAGCATTTAGAGAAGAGCTAACACCTATCCTTCTCAAACTCTTCCAAAATATAGCAGAGGGAGGAACACTCCCAAACTCATTCTATGAGACCACCATCACCCTGATACCAAAACCAGACAAGGATGTCACAAAGAAAGAAAACTACAGGCCAATATCACTGATGAACATAGATGCAAAAATCCTCAACAAAATACTAGCAAACAGAATCCAACAGCACATTAAAAGGATCATACACCATGATCAAGTGGGGTTTATTCCAGGAATGCAAGGATTCTTCAATATACGCAAATCAATCAACGTGATACACCATATTACCAAATTGAAGGAGAAAAACCATATGATCATCTCAATAGATGCAGAGAAAGCTTTCGACAAAATTCAACACCCATTTATGATAAAAACCCTGCAGAAAGTAGGCATAGAGGGAACTTTCCTCAACATAATAAAGGCGATATATGACAAACACACAGCCAGCATCGTCCTCAATGGTGAAAAACTGAAACCATTTCTACTAAGATCAGGAACAAGACAACGTTGCCCACTCTCACCACTCTTATTCAACCTAGTTTTGGAAGTTTTAGCCACAGCAATCAGAGAAGAAAAGGAAATAAAAGGAATCCAAATCGGAAAAGAAGAAGTAAAGCTGTCACTGTTTGCAGATGACATGATACTATACATATAGAATCCTAAAGATGCTACCAGAAAACTACTAGAGTTAATCAATGAATTTGGTAAAGTTGCAGGATACAAAATTAATGCAAAGAAATCTCTGGCATTCCTATATACTAATGATGAAAAATCTGAAAGTGAAATTAAGAAAACACTCCCATTTACCATTGCAACAAAAAGAATAAAATATCTAGGAATAAACCTACCTAAGGAGACAAAAGACCTGTATGCAGAAAATTATAAGACACTGATGAAAGAAATTAAAGATGATACAAATAGATGGAGATATGTACCATGTTCTTGGACTGGAAGAATCAACATTGTGAAAATGACTCTACTACCCAAAGCAATCTACAGATTCAATGCAATCCCTATCAAACTACCACTGACATTTTTCACAGAACTAGAGCAAAAAATTTCACAATTTGTATGGAAACACAAAAGACCCCGAATAGCCAAAGCAATCTTGAGAACGAAAAATGGAGCTGGAGGAATCAGGCTCCCTGACTTCAGACTATACTACAAAGCTACAGTAATCAAGACAGTATGGTACTGGCACAAAAACAGAAATATAGATCAGTGGAACAGGATAGAAAGCCCAGAGATAAACACACGGACATATGGTCACCTTATCTTTGACAAAGGAGGCAGGAATGTACAGTGGAGAAAGGACAGTCTCTTCAATAAGTGGTGCTGGGAAAACTGGATAGGGACATGTAAAAGTATGAGATTAGATCACTCCCTAACACCATACACAAAAATAAGCTCAAAATGGATTGAAGACCTAAATGTAAGGCCAGACACTATCAAACTCTTAGAGGAAAACATAGGCAGAACACTCTATGACATAAATCACAGCAAGATCCTTTTTGACCCACCTCCTAGAGAAATGGAAATAAAGACAAAAATAAACACATGGGACCTAATGAAACTTAAAAGCTTTTGCACAGCAAAGGAAACCATAAACAAGACCAAAAGACAACCCTCAGAATGGGAGAAAATATTTGTAAATGAAGCAACTGACAAAGGATTAATCTCCAAAATTTATAAGCAGCTCATGCAGCTCAATAACAAAAAAACAAACAACCCAATCCAAAAATGGGCAGAAGTCCTAAATAGACATTTCTCCACAGAAGATACACAGACTGCCAACAAACACATGAAAGGATGCTCAACATCTTTGCTCATTAGAGAAATGCAAATCAAAACTACAATGAGATATCATCTCACACCAGTCAGAATGGCCATCATCAAAAAATCTAGAAACAATAAATGCTGGAGAGGGTGTGGAGAAAAGGGAACACTCTTGCACTGCTGGTGGGAATGTGAATTGGTACAGCCGCTATGGAGAACGGTATGGAGGTTCCTTAAAAAACTACAAATAGAACTACCATATGACCCAGCAATCCCACTACTGGGCATATACCCTGACAAAACCATAATTCAAAAAGAGACATGTACCAAAATGTTCATAGCAGCCCTATTTACAATAGCCCGGAGATGGAAACAACCTAATTGACCATCATCAGATGAATGGATAAAGAAGATGTGGCACATATATACAATGGAATATTACTCAGCCATAAAAAGAAATGAAATTGAGCTATTTGAATGAGGTGGATGGACCTAGAGTCTGTCATACAGAGTGAAGAAAGTCAGAAAGAGAAAGACAAACACTGTATGCTGACACATATATATGGAACTTAAGAAAAAAATGTCATGAAGAACATAGGGGTAAGACAGGAATAAAGACACAGACCTACTAGAGAATGGACTTGAGGATATGGGGAGGGGGAAGGGTAAGCTGTGACAAAGTGAAACAGCGGCATGGACATATATAAACTACCAAACGTAAGGTAGATAGCTAGTGGGAAGCAGCCGCATAGCACAGGGAGATCAGCTCGGTGCTTTCTGAATGCCTGGAGGGGTGGGATAGGGAGGGTGGGAGGGAGGCGCAAAAGGGAGGGGATATGGGAATATAGGTATATGTATAACTGATTAAATTTGTTATAAAGAAAAAAAAATTTTTTTTTCAGGAGGAAAAAAAAAAGAAACAAAGTCCCAACACAGCAAAAATAAATAAATTAAATAATAAAAACTCCTACACCCAACATTTAAAAAAAAAATGCTCCATGTCTTTGTCATCACAAAGATCCATGACCCTTGGCATCACAATGCTCAATGTCATTGTCATCACAATGCTCCATGAACACTCTCATCACATTGCTCCATGCCCTTGTCTTCACAAAGCTCCATGACACATGTCATCAGAATGCTCCATGGCCTTCTCATCACAATGCTCCATGCCCTTGCCATCACAATGCTCCATTACCCCAGTCATAACAATGCTCCATGACCCCTGCTATCACGATGATCCATGGCCTTGTCATCACAAAGCTCCATGACCCTTCTCATTACATTGCTCCAAGAACCCTGTAATCACAGTGCTCTATGCCCCTTTTCATCTCAATGATCCATGAATCCTGTCATCACAATGCACCATGCCCATCATCATAATGCTTCAGGCTATTGTCATCACAATGAAATCAAAATACACCATGACTTCTGTCATAACAATGCTCCAAACCCTTGTGATCACAATATTCCATATCACTTGTCATCACAATGCCCCATGACGCTCGTCATCACAATTATCAATGGTCTTCTCATCACAATGCTCCATGACCATTGTCATCACAATGCTCAATACACTTGTCATCAAAATGCTCCCTGACACTTGTTGTCTGTATGCTCCTTGAATCCTGTCATGACAAGGCTCCATGACATTTTCATCACAATGATCCATGTCCTTTTCATCACAATGCTCCAAGACCCATGTAATCCCAATGCTCCATGCCCTTGTCATCACAAAGCTGAATGACGCATGCCATCAGGATTCTCCTTGGTGTTCTCCTCACAGTGCTCCATGCCCTTGTCATCACAATGTTCCAAGACCCCTGTAATCACAATGCTCCATGCCCGTGACATCAAAAAACTCCATGACGCATGTCATCAGAAGGCTCCATGGACTTCTCATCACAATGCTCCATGCCCTTGTCATCACAATGCTACAAGACCCCTGTAATCACAATGCTCCATGCCCCTTTTAATGAGAATGCTCCATGAGACTTGTCATCACAAGTCTCCATGGTCTTCTCATCACAGTGCTCCACAAACTTGTCATCACCATGCTCCATTCCCTTGTCATCACAATGCTGCATGACCCCTGTCATCACAATAATCCATGAACATTTTCAGCCGAATGCTCCACGACCTACTCATCACAATGCTCCATGGCCAATATTATCACAATGCTCCATGACCACTGTCATCACAGCACTCCATGACACCCGACAACACAATGATCCGGGACTCTTGTCATCACAATGCTCCATTCCCTAGTCATCACAATGCTCCATGACCCCTGTCATCACAACACTCCATGAACATTTTCAGCCCGGTGCTCCATGATCCTTGTCATCACAATGATCCATGCCCTTGTCATCCCAATGCTCCATGACCCCTGTATTCACAATGCTCCATGACGCTGGTCATCACAGTGCTCCATGACACCTGTCATCACAATGCTCCATGCCTTTGTCAGCAAAAAGCTACATGACCTTGTCATTACAATGCTCTATGCGCTTGTCATCATAATACTCCATTTCCATTGGCATCACAATCCTCCATGAACCTTGGGATCACATTGCTTCATGCCCTTGTCATCACAATGCTTCATGCTCCTTGAAATCAAAATGATCCATGAACTCTGTCATCACAATGCTCCAAACCCTTGTGATCACAGTGTTCAATAACACTTGTCATCACAACGCTCCATGATGCCTGTCATCACAATAATCCATGCCCTTTGCATCACAATGCTCCATGACCTTTCTCATCACAATTCTCAGTACACTTGTCATCAAAATGCTCCATGCGCTTGTCAGCACAATGCTCCATGACACATGTCATCAAAATGCACCATGCTCTTCTCATCACAATGCTCCTTAAAATATGTCATCACAATGCTCCATGCACTTCTCATCAAAATGCTCTCTCACAACTGATATCACAATGCTACATCACTATTAGTCACAATACTCTCTAACCCCTGTCATCACAATGTTCCATGACTCCTGTCATCACAATGCTACATGCACTTATCATCACAATGTTGGTTGACCCCTGACATCACAATGTTCCATGATACTTTTCATCAAATTGCTCCATGACCCTGTCATCAGAATGCTCCCTGCCTTTCTCATCACAATGCACAACGCCCTTGCCATCAAAATGCTCCATGACCTCTGTCATCACAAAGATCAATGACCCTTGGCATCACAATGCTCCATGAACGCTCACATCACAGTGCTCCATGCTCTTGTCTTCACAAAGCTCCATGACACATGTCATCAGAAAGCTCCATGGACTTCTCATCACAGTGCTCCTTTACCCTGTGATAACAATGCTCCATGACCCCTGCCATCACGATGTTCCATGGCCTTGTCATCACAAACCTCCATGACCCTTCTCATCACAATGCTCCAAGAACCCTGTAATCACAATGCTCTATAAACCTTTCCATCTCAATGATCCATGAACCCTGTCATCACAACGCACCATGCCTTTCATCCTAATGCTTCATGCTATTGTCATCACAATGAAATCAAAATGCTCCATGACCTCTGTCATAACAATGCCACACACCCTTGTGATCACAATATTCCAAAACACTTGTCATCACAATGCCCCATGACTCTCGTCATCACAATTATCCATGGTCTTCTCATCACAGTGCTCCATGATCTTTGTCATCACAATTCTCAAATACACTTGTCATCACAATGCCCCCTGACACTTGTCGTCAATATGCTCCTTGAACCCTGTCATGACAAGGCTCCATGCCATTGTCATCACAATGATCCATGCACTTTTCATCACAATGCTCCAAGATCCCTGTAATCACAAATGCTCCATGCCCTTGTCATCACAAAACTCCATGACGCATGTCATCAGAATGCTCCATGGCCTTCTCATCACAATGCTTCATGCCCTAGTCATCACAATGCTCCAAGACCCCTGTAATCACATTGCTCCATGCCCCTTTTCATCAGAATGCTCCATGAGACTTCTCATCAGAAGTCTCCATGGTCTTCTCATCACAATGCTCCAGGACTTTGTCATCACCATGCTCCATTCCGTTGTCATCACAATGCTCCATGACACATGTCATCACAATGCTCCATGCCTTTGTCAGCAAAATGCTACATGACCTTGTCATTACAATGCTCTATGTACTTGTCATCACAATACTCCATTTCCATTGTCATCACAATCCTCCATGAACCTTGGGATCACATTGCTTCATGCCCTTGTCATCACAATGTTCCATGCTCCTTGAAATCAAATTGATCCATGACCACTGTCATCACAATGCTCCAAACCTTTGTGATCACAGTGTTCCAAAACACTTGTCATCACAATGCTCCATGATGTCTGTCATCACAATACTCCATGCCCTTTTCATCACAATGCTCCATGACCATTGTCATCGCAATTCTCAATACACTTGTCATCACAATGCTCCATGACACTTGTCGTCAGAATGCTCCTTGAAACCTGTCACGAAAATACTCCATGACATTTTCATCACAATGCCCCATGCCGTTTTCATCACAATGCTCCATGTAATTGTCATCAAAATACTCCACATGCTTGTCATCAGAATGCTCCATGACACTTGTCATAACAATTCTCCATGCACTTATCAGCACAATGCTCCCTGACCCTTGACATCACAGTGCTCCAAGCCATTGTCATCACAATGCTCCATTACCTTTGTCATCAGAATCCTCCATGACACTTGGCATCAGATGCTCCATGCTATTGTCATCACAGTGGGCCTTTACATATGTCATCACAATGCTCCCTGACTCCTGTCTTCACAATACTGCATGACCTGGTCATCACAATGCTCCATGCCCTTGTCATCACAATACGCCATTCCAACTGGCATCGCAATAATCCATGAAACTTATTAGACCAATGTTCCATGCCTTTGTCATCACAATGCTCCATGCCCTTGTTATCACAATGCTCCATGACCCCTGTCATTACAATGCTCCGTGACTCCAGTCATCACAATGCTCTTTGACCCTTGTCATCACAATGCTACATGCGCTTGTCAGCAAAATGCTCCATGACACATGTCATCACAAGGCACCATACACTTGTCATCACAGTGCTCCACAATTTTGTCCACACAATGCTACTTAAATTTGTCATCACAATTCTCCATGCACTTCTCATCAAAATGCTATCTCACCAATGATATCACAATGCTACATCACTATTTGTCACAATACTCCCTCACCCCTTTCATCACAATGTTCCATGACTCCTGTCATCACAATGCTACATGCACTTATCATCACAATGTTCGATGACCCCTGACATCACAATGTTCCATAACACCTGCCATCAAAATGTTCCATGACACTTTTCATCAAATTGCTCCATGACCCTCTCATCAGAATGGTCCCTGCCCTTCTCATCACAATGCACAACGCCCTTGCCATCAAAATGCTACATGACCTTTGTCATCACAAAGATCCATGACACTTGGCATCATAATGCTCCATGTCATTGTAATCACAATGCTCCATTAAGGCTCTCATCACATTGCTCCATGCCCTTGTCTTCACAAAGCTCCATGACATATGGCATCAGAATGCTCCATGACCTTCTCATCCCAATGATCCATGCCCTTGCCATCACAATGCTCCATTACCACAGTCATAACAATGCTCCATGACCACTGCCATCACGATATTCCATGGCCTTGTCATCACAAAGCTCCATGACCCTTCTCATCACAAAGATCCAAGAACCCTGTAATCACAATGCTCTATGCCCCTTTTCACCTCAATGATCCATGAAACCTGTCATCACAATGCACCATGCCCATCATCATAATGCTTCATGCTATTGTCATCACAAAGAAATCAAAATGCTCCATGACCTCTGTCATAACAATGCTCCAAACCCTTGTGATCACAATATTCCATATCACTTGTCATCACAATGCCCCATGACACTGCTCATCACAATTATCAATGGTCTTCTCATCAAAATGCTCCATGACCTTTGTCATCACAATGCTCAATACACTTGTTATCAAAATGCTCCCTGACACTTGTTGTCTGTATGCTCCTTTTACCCTGTCATGACAAGGTTCTATGCCTTTTTCATCACAATGATCCATGCCCTTTTCATCACAATGCTCCAAGACCAATGTAATCACGATGCTCCATGCCCTTGTCATCACAAAGCTCAATGACGCATGCCATCAGAATGCTCCTTGGTCTTCTCCTCACAATGCTCAATGCCCTTGTCATCACAAAGTTCCAAGGCCCCTGTAATCACAATGCTCCATGCCCTTTTTCATCAGTATGCTCCTTGAGACTTGTCATCACATGGCTCCATGGTTTTGTCATCATAATGATCCAAGCCGTAGTCATCACAATGCTCCATTATATTTGTAATCACAATCCTCCATTACATTTGGCATCACAATGCTCCCTGCAATTGTCATCGCAATGGACCATGACATATGTCATAACAATGCTCCCTGACACCTGTCTTCAAAATACTCCATGACCTTCTCATCACTATGCCCCATAACCTTGTCATCACAATGCACCATGTCCACTGTCATCACAATAATCTATGAAACATGTCAGACCAATGATCCATTCCCCTGTCATCACAATGCTCTGTGACTCCAGTCATCACAATGCTTCATAACGTTTGTCATCACAACGGTCCATGCCCGCGTCATCACAAGGCTCTATGTCCTTTGTAACCACAATGCTCCATGATCTTTTCATCACAATGCTCCGTGACCCTTGTCATCACAATGCTCCATGCCTTTGTCAGAACAATGCTCCATGACCCTTGTCATCACAATGTGCCACGCGCTTTTCTTCACAATGATCCACAACCTTGTCATCCCTATGCACCATAAATATTGTAATCACAATGCTCCATGCACTTCTCATCCAAATGCTCTCTCAGCTGAGATATCACAATGTTCCATCACTAGTTATCACAATCCTCCCTCACCCCTGTAATCACAGTGTTCCATGACCCCTGTCATCACAATGCTACATCCCCTTATCAACACAATGTTCCATGACCCGTGACATCACAATGTTCCATAAGCCCTGTCATCAAAATGCTCCATGACCTTTTTCATCAGAATGCTCCATGAGACTTATCATCACAAGTCTCCATGGTCTTCTCATCACAGTGCTCCAGGACCTTGTCTTCACCATGCTCCATTCCCTTGTCATCACAATGCTCCATGACCCCTGTCATCACAATAATCCATGAACATTTTCAGCCCAATGCTCCACGACCTACTCATCACAATGCTTCATGGCCAATATCATCACAATGCTCCATGACCACTGTCATCACAACACTCCATGACACCTGAAAACACAATGATCTGGGACTTTTGTCATCACAGTGCTCCATTCCCTAGTCATCACAAAGCTCCATGACCCCTGTCATCACAACACTCCATGAATATTTTCAGCCCAGTGTTCCATGACCCTTGTCATCAAAATGATCCATGCCCTTGTCATCCCAATGCTCCATGACCCCTGTATTCACAATGCTCCGTGACGCTTGTCATCACAGTGCTCCATGACACTTGTCATCACAATGCTCCATGCCTTTGTCAGCAAAATGCTACATGTCTTTGTCTTTACAATGCTCTATGCGCTTGTCATCACAATACTCCATTTCCATTGTCATCACAATCCTCCATGAACCTTGGGATCACATTGCTTCATGCCCTTGTCATCACAATGCTCCATGCTCCTTGAAATCGAAATGATCCATGAGCTCTGTCATCACAATGCTCCAAACACATGGGATCACAGTGTTCCATAACACTTGTCATAACAATGCTCCATGATGCCTGTCATCACAATACTCCATGTCCTTTTCATCACAATGCTCCATGACCTTTCTCATCACAATTCTTAATACACTTGTCATAACAATGCTCACTGACACTTGTCATCAGAATGGTCCTTGAACCCTGTCTGGAAAAGGCTCCATTCCTTTTTCCTCACAATGCCCCATGCCGTTTTCATCACAATGCTCCATGTCATTGTCATCACAGTGGGCCATTACATATGTCATCACAATGCTCCCTGACACCTATCTTCACAACACTGCATGACCTGGTCAACATAATGCTCCATACCCTTGTCATCACAATGCGCCATTCCAACTGTCATCACAATAATCCATGAAACTTATTAGACCAATGTTCCATTCCCTTGTCATCACAATGCTCCATGCCCATATTATCACAATGCTCCATGACCCCTGTCATCACAATGCGCCGTGACTCCAGTCATCCCAATGATCCATGGCGTTTGTCATCACAATGGTCCATGCCCTCATCATCAACAGTCTCTGTAACATTTTTAACCACATTGCTCCATGAACATTTCATCACAATGCTCTTTGCCCCTTGTCATCACAATGCTATATGCCTTTCTCAGCCCAATGCTCCATGCCCTTGTCATCACTATGCTCTATGACCCCTGTCATCACAATGCTCATTGACTCCAGTCATCACAATTCTTCATAACATTTGTCATCACAATGGTCGATGCCCGCGTCATCACAGGGCTCTGTTACCTTTGTAAGCACAATGCTCCATGAACTTTTCATCACAATGCTCCGTGACCCTTGTCATCACAATGCTCCATGCCTTTGTCAGAAAAATGCTCCATGACACTTATCATCAAAACGTGCCACGCGCTTTTCATCCCAACGGTCCACAAATTTCTCATGTCAATGCTCCATAAACCTTGTAATCACAATGTTCCATGCCCTTCTCATCACAATGCTCCATTACCCCTGTCATAACAATGCTCCATGACCCCTGCCATCACAAAGTTCCACGGCCTTGCAATCACAAGGCACCATGACCCTTGTCATCACAATGCTCCAAAACACCTGTAATCACAATGCTCCATGTCCTTGTCATCACAAAGCTCCATGACACATGTCATCAGAATGTTCCATGGCCTTCTCATCAAAATGCTCCATGCCCTTGTCATCACAATGCTCCCAGACCCCTGTAATCACAATGCTTCATGCCCCTTTTCATCTCAAAGCTCCATGAACCCTGTCATCACAATGCACCATGCCCATCATCATAATGCTTCCGGCTATTGTCAGCACAATGAAATCATAATTCTCCATGACCTCTGTCATCACAATGCTCCATGACCCCTGTCATCACAATGATCCATGCTCTTCTCATCCCAATGCTCCATGACCCCAGTATTCACAATGCTCCGTGACTCTTGTCATCACAGTGCTCCATGACACCTGTCATTACAATGCTCCACGCCTTTGTCAGCAAAATGCTACATGACCTTGTCATTACAATGCTCTATGCGCTTGTCAACACAATACTCCATTACCATTGTCATCACAATCCTCCATGAACCTTGGGATCACATTGCTTCATGACCTTGTCATCACAATGCGCCATGCTCCTTGAAATCAAAATGATCCATGACCTCTGTCATCGCAATGCTCAATACACTTGTCATCACAATGCTCCCTGACACTTGTCTTCAGTATGCTCCATTAACCCTGTCATGACAAGGCTCCATGCCTTTTTCATCACAATGATCCGTGCCCATTTCATCACAATGCGCCAAGACCCCTGTAATCACAATGCTCCAAGCCCTTTTCATCACAAAGCTCCATGACCCATGTCATCAGAATGCTGCATGGCCATCTCATGACAATGCTGCATGCCCTTTTTCATCAGTATGCTCCATGAGAATTGTCATCACAAAGCTCCATGGTTTTTTCATCACAATGCTCCAGGATCTTGTCATCACAATGCTTCACGACCTTGTCATGAAAATTCTCAATGTCCCTTGTCATCATAATGCTGTAAGCCCTAGTCATCACAATGCTCCATTTTATTTGTCATCACAATCCTCCATTACATTGGGCATCACAATACTCCCTGCCATTGTCTTCGCAATGGACCATGACATATGTCATCACAATGCTCCCTGACACCTGTCTTCACAGTACTCCATGAGCTTCTCTTCACAATGATCCATGGCATTGTCATCACCATGCACTATGTCCACTGTCATCACAATAATCTGTGAAACTTGTCAGACCAAAGTTCCATGCCCCGGTCATAACAATGCTCCATGTCCCTGTCATCACAATGCTCCATTATATTTGTCATCACAATGCTCTATGATTTTTCATCACAAAGCTCCATGACCCATTACCCATGTATCACAGTGTTCCATGCCCTTGTCATCACAATGCACCATGCCACACTCTTCACAATAATCCATGAAATATTTCAGACCAATTCTCCATGCCCTTCTCATCAAAATGCTCCATTACCCCTCTCGTAACAATGCTCCATGACCACTGCCATCACAATGATACATGGCCTTGTCATCACAAGGCTCCATGACACTTGTCATCACAATGCCCCATGACGCTTATCATCACAATTATCCATGGTCTTCTCATCACTATGTTCCATGATCTTTGTCATCACAATGCTCAAAACACTTGTCATCACAATGCTCCCTGACAGTTGTCATCAGTATGCTCCTTGAACCATGTTATGACAAGGCTCCATGCCTATTTCATCACAATAATCCATGTCCTTTTCATCACAATGCTCCAAGAACCCTGTAATCACAATGCTCCATGCCCTTGTCATCACAAAGCTCCAGGACGCATGTCATCAGAATGCTCCATGGCCTTCTCATCACCATGATTCATGCCCTTGTCATCACAATGCTCCAAGACCCCTGTAATCACAATGCTCCATGCCCCTTTTCAACAGAATGCTACATGAGACTTCTCATCAAAAGTCTCCATGGTCTTCTCATCACAATGCTCCAGGACTTTGTCATCACCATGCTCCATTCCATTGTCATCGCAATGCTCCATGACCAATATCATCACAATTCTCCATGACCACTGTCATCACAACACGCCCTGACACCTGACAACACAATGATCCGAGACTCTTGTCATCAGAATGCTCCATTCCTTAGTCATCACAATGCTCCATGACACTTGTCATCACAATGATCCATGCCCTTGTCCTCCCAATGCTCCATAACCCCTGTATTCACAATGCTCCATGACGCTTGTCATCACAGTGCTCCTTGACACCTGTCATCACAATGCTCCTTGCCTTTGTCAGCAAAATGCTACATGACCTTGTCATTACAATGCTCTATGTGCTTGTCATCACAATACTCCATTTCCATTGTCATCACAATCCTCCATGAACATTGGGATCACATTGCTTCATTCCCTTGTCATCACAATGCTCCATGCTCCTTGAAATCAAAATGATCCATGACCTCTGTCATCACAATCCTCCAAGCCCTTGTGATCACAATGTTTCATAACACTTGTCATCACAACGCTCCATGATGCCTGTCATCACAGTACTCCGTGCCCTTTTCATCACAATGCTCCATGCACTTGTCATCACAATGCTCCAAGACCCCTGTAATCACAGTGTTCCATGAGCCTTTTCATCTCATTGCTCCATGAACCCTGTCATCACAATGAACCATGCCCATCATCATGATGCTTCAGGCTATTGTCATCACAATGAAATCAAAATTCTCCATGACCTCTGTCATCATAATGCTCCAAACCCTTGTGATCACAATGTTCCTTAACACTTATCATCACAACACACTATGACGCTCATCATCAAAATTATCCATTGTCTTCTCATCACAATGCTCCATTACCTTTGTCTTCAGAATCCTCTATGACACTTGGCATCACAATGCTCCATGCCATTGTCATCACAATGGGCCATTACATATGTCATCACAATGCTCCCTGACACCTGTCTTCACAATACTGCATGACCTGGTCATCACAATGCTCCATGACCTTGTCATCACAATGCGCTATTCCAACTCTCATCGCAATAATTCATGAAACTTATTAGACCAAAGTTCCATGCCCTTGTGATCACAATGCTCCATGCACTTCTCATCAAAATGCTCTCTCACCACTGGTATCACAATTCTACATCACTATTTTTCACAATACTCCCTCACCCCTCTCATCACAATGTTCCATGACTCCTGTCATCACAATGCTACATGCACTTATCATCACCATGTTCGATGACCCCTGACATCACAATTTTCCATAACACCTGTCATCAAAATGCTCCATGACCCTTTTCATCAAAATGCTCCATGACCCCTGACATCACAATGTTCCATAACAACTGTCACCAAAATGTTCCATGACACTTTTCATCAAATTGCTCCATGACCCTGTCATCACAATGATCCCTGCTCTTCTCATCAAAATGCACAGTGCCCTTGCCATCAAAATGCTCCATGACCTTTGTCATCACAAAGATCCATGACGCTTGGCATCACAATGTTCCATGTCATTGTCATCCCACTGCTCAATGAACGCTCTCATCACATTGCTCCATGCACTTGTCTTCACAAAGCTCCATGACACATGTCATCAGAATGATCCACGGCCTTCTCATCACAATTCTCCATGCCCTTACAATCACAATGCTCCATTAAACCTGTCATAACAATGCTCCATGACCCATGCCATCACGATGTTCCATGGCCTTGTCATCACAAGGCTCCATGACCCTTCTCATCACAATGCTCCAAGAACCGTGTAATCACAATGCACTATGCCCCTTTTCATCTCAATGATCCATGAACCCTGTCATCACAATCCACCATGCCCATCATCATGCTTCATGCTATTGTCATCAAAATGAAATCAAAATGCTCCATGACCTCTATCATAACAATGTTCCAAACCCTTGTGATCACAATATTCCATAACACTTGTCATCACAATGCCACATGACGCTCGTCATCACAATTATCCATGGTTTCTCATCACAATGCTCCATGACTTTTCTCATCACAATCCTCAATACACTTGTCATCAAAATGCTCCCTGACACTTGTTGTCTGTATGCTCCTTGAACCCTGTCATGACAAGGCTCCATGCCATTTTCATCACAATGCTCCAAGACCCCTGTAATCACAATGCTCCATGCCCTTGTCATCACAAAGCTCAATGACACATGTCATCAGAATGCTCCTTGGCCTTCTGATCACAATGCTCCATGCCATTGTCATCACAATGTGCCAAGACCCCTGTAATCACAATGCTCCATGCCCCTTTTCATCAGTATGCTCCATGACACTTGTCATCACATGGCTCCATGATTTGCTCAACACAATGTTCCAGGACCTTGTCATCAAAATGCTTCACGACCTTGTCATGAAAATTCTCAATGGCCCTTGTCATCATAATTCTCCAATCCCTAGTCATCACAATGCTCCTTTATATTTGTCATCATAATCCTCCATTATATTTGGCATCACAGTACTCCCTGCCATTGTCATCGCAATGGACCATGACATATGTCATCACAATGCTCCCTGACACCTGTCTTCACAATACTCCATGACCTTCTCTTCAAAATGATACATGCCCTTGTCATCCCAGTGGACCATGTCCAATGTCATCACAATAATCTATGTAAATTGTCAGACCAATGCTCCATGCCCTTGACATCACAATGCTCCATGACTTGTCATCACAAAGCTCCATAAAAATGACCCATGTATCACAGTGTTCCATGCCCTTGTCATCCCAATGCTCCATGCCCACTCTCATCACAATAATCCATGAAATATTTTAGACCAAAACTCAATGCCCTTCTCATCACAATGCTCCATTACCTCTGTCATAACAATGCTCCACGACACCTGCCATCACATTGTTCAACGGCATGTCATTACAAGGCTCCATGACCCTTGTCTACACAATGCTCCAAGACCCCTGTAATCACAAAGCTCCATGCCCTTGTCATCACAGTGCTCCATGACGCATGTCATCAGAATGTTCCATGGCCTTCTCATCACAATGCTCCATGCCATTGTCATCACAATGCTCCAAGACTCCGGTAATCACAATACTACATGCCCCTTTTCATCTCAATGCTCCATGAACACTGTCATCACAATTCACCATGCCCATCATCATAATGTTTCAGGCTATTGTCATCACAATGAAATCTAAATTCTCCATGACCTCTTTCATCATAATGCTCCAAACCCTTGTGATCTCAATATTCCATAAGACTTATCATCACAACACCCCATGACGATCATCATCACAATTATCCATGGTCTTCTCATCACAATGCTCCATGACCTTTGTCATCAAATGCTCAATACACTTGTCATCACAATGCTCCCTGACACTTGTCGTGAGTATGCTTCTTGAACCATGTCATGACAAGGCTCCATGCCGTTTTCATCACAATGATACATGCCCTATTCATCATAATGCATCAAGACACCTGTAATCACAATGCTCCACGAGCTTCTCATCACAATGCTCCATGGCCAATATCATCACAATGCTCCATGACCACTGTCATCACAACACTCCATGACACCTGACAACACAATGATCCAGAACTCTTGTCATCAAAATGCTCCATTCCCTAGTCATCACAATGCTCCATGACCCCTGTCATCACATTACTCCATGAACATTTTCAGCCCAATGATCCATGACCCCTGTATTCACAAAGCTCCGTGACGCTTGTCATCACAGTGCTCCATGACACCTGTCATCACAATGCTCCATGCCTTTGTCAGAAAATGCTACATGACATTGTCATTACAATGCTCTATGCGCTTGTCATCACAGTACTCCAATACCATTGTCATCGCAATCCTCCATGAATCTTGGGATCACATTGCTTCATGCCCTTGTCATCACAATGCTCCATGCTCCTTGAAATCAAAATGATCCATGACCTCTGTCATCACAATGCTCCAAAACCTTGTGATCACATTGTTCCATAACACTTGTCATCACAACACTCCATGATGCCTGTCATCACAATACTCCATGGCCTTTTCATCACAATGCTCCATGACCACTGTCATCACAATTCTCAATACACTTGTCATCACAATGCTCCCTGACACTTGTCGTCAGAATTCTCCTTGAACCCTGTCACGA
The DNA here is from genome assembly GCF_964341445.2 of Mesoplodon mirus. Classification (NCBI taxonomy): domain Eukaryota; kingdom Metazoa; phylum Chordata; class Mammalia; order Artiodactyla; family Ziphiidae; genus Mesoplodon; species Mesoplodon mirus. Next base: position 3,980,781 of record NW_028295803.1, on the reverse strand, counting down.
AATGGCTCCATGCCTTTTTAATCACAATGCCCCATGCTGTTTTCATCACAATGCTCCATGCCATTGTCATCAAAATACTCCACAAGCTTGTCATCAGAATGCTCCATGACCCTTGTCATCACAATTCTCCATGCACTTCTCAGCAAAATGCCCCCTGACACTTGTCATCACAATTCTCCAAGCCATTGTCATCACAATGCTCCATTACATTTGTAATAACAATGCTCCATGACCCCTGCCATCACAATGTTCCATGGCCTTGTCATCACAAGGCTCCATGACCCTTGTCATCACAATGCTCCAAGACCCCTGTAATCACAATGCTCCAAGCCCTTGTTATCACAAAGCTCCATGACGCATGTCATCAGAATTTTCCATGGACTTCTCCTCACAATGCTCCATGCCCTTGTCATCACAATGCACCATGCACATTGTCATCACAATAATCTATGAAACTTGTCATCACAATGTGCCACGCGGTTTTCGTCTCAAGAGTCGACAACCTTGTCATTGCAATGCTCCATAAACCTTGTCATCACAATTATCCATGCCATTGTTATCACAATGCTCCATGACCGTTCTCATCACAATGCTCCGTGACTCCAGTCATTACAATGCTTTATGACCTTTGTCATCACAATGGTCCATGCCTTCGTCATCAACAGTCTCTGTGACCTTTTTAACCACAATGCTCCATGAACATTTCATCAAAATGCTCTTTGACCCTTGTCATCACAATGCTCTATGCCATTCTCATCACAATGCTCCATGACCCTTGTCATCACAATGGTCCATGCACTTGTCAGCACAATATTCCATGACACATGTCATCACAATGCTCCATGACCACTGTCATCACAGTGCTCCGTGACTCCAGTCATCACAATGCTTCATAATGTTTGTCATCACACTGGTCCATGTCCACGTCATCACAAGCATCTGTGACTTTTGTAACCACAATGCTCCATGAACTTTTCATCACAATCCTCTGTGACCCTTGTCATCACAGTGCTTCAAGTCTTTGTCAGAACAATGCTCCATGACCATTGTCATCACAATGTGCCACACGCATTTCATCACACAGTTGAACAAACTTGTCATTGCAATGCTCCTTAAACATTGTAATCACAAAGCTCCATGCACTCTCATCAAAATGCTCTCTCACCAGAGATATCACAGTGTTCCATCACTAGTCATTACAATACTCCCTCACCCCTGTAATCCCAGTGATCCATGAACCTGTCATCACACTGCTACATCCCCTTATCATCACAATGTTCCATGACCCCTGTCATCAAAATGCTCCATGACACTTTTCATCCCAAAGCTCCAAGACCCCTGACATCACAATGTTCTAAAACCCCTGCCATCAAAATGTTCCATTACACATTTCATCAAATTGCTGCATGACACGGTCATCAAAATGATCCCTGCCCATCTCATCACAATGCACCATGCACTTGTCATGAAAATGCTCCATGACTTGTCATCACAAAGCTCCATGACACTTGGCATCACAATGCTCCATGTTATTGTCATCACAATGCTTCATGAACCCTCTAATAACATTGCTCAAAGCCCTTATCATCACAAAGCTCCATGACGCTTGTCATCACAATGTTCGATGCCCTTCTCATCACAATGCTCCATGCCCTTGTCATTACAATCCTGCATGACCCATGTATCATAGTGTTGTGTACCCTTGTCATCACAATGCTCCATGCCCACTCTCATCACAATAATCCATGAAACATTTCAGACCAATGTTCCATGCCCTTCTCATCACGATGATCCATTACCTCTGTCATAACAATGCACCAAGACCCCTGCCATCACAATGTTCCACGGCCTAGTCATCACAAGGTTCCATGACACTTGTCATCGCAATGCTCCAAGAACCCTGTAACCAGAATGCTCCATGAACATTCATCACCATTCTCTGTGACCCTTGTCATCACAATGTTCCATGCCTTTGTCAGAAAAATGCTCCATGACCCTGGTCATCACAGTGTGCCACGCACTTTTCATCAAAACGGTCCACAAATTTGTCATAGCAATGTTCCGTAAAATTTGTAATCACAATGCTCCATGCCCTTCTAATCAAAATGCTCCATTACCCGTGTCATAACAATGCTCCATGCCCTCTGTCATCAAAATGATCCACGGCTTTGTCATCACAAGGCTCCATGACACTTGTCATCACAATGCTCCAAGACCCCTGTAATCACAATGCTCCATGCCCTTGTCATCACAAAGCTCCATGACACATGTCATCAGAATGTTCGATGGCCTTCTCATCAAAATGCTCCATGCTCTTGTCATTACAGTGCTCCAAGACCCCTGGAATCACAATGCTCCATGCCCCTTTTCATCTCAATGCTCCATGAAACCTGTCATCACAATGCTCCGTCAACTTTTCATCACAATGCTCTTTGATCCTTGTCATCACAATGCTCTATGCCTTTCTCAGCACAATGCTCCATGACCCTTGTCATCACAATGCTCCATGCACATGTCAGCACGATGCTTCATGACACATGTCATCACAATGCACCATGCGCTTGTCATCACAGTGCTCCACAATCTTGTCATCACAATGCTCCATAAACCTTGTCATCACAATGCTCCATGCACTTCTCATCAAAATGCTCTCTCACCACAGATATCACAATGTTACATCACTATTCGTCACAATACTCCCTCACCCCTGTTATCACAATGTTCCATGACTCCTGTCATCACAATGCTACATGCACTTATCATCACAATGTTCGATGACCCCTGACATCACAATGCTCCATATCCCCTGTCATCAAAATTCTCCATGACCCTTTTCATCATAATGCTTCATGAACCCTGATATCACAATGTTCCATAACCCCTGTCATCAAAATATTCCATGACACTTTTCATCAAATTGCTCCATGACCCTGTCATCACAATGCTCCCTGCCCTCCTCATCACAATGCACAACGCCCATGTCATCAAAATGCTCCATGACATTTGTCATCACAAAGATCCATGACCCTCGGCATCACAATGCTCCATGTCATTGTCATCACAATGCTCCATGATCACTCTCATCACATTGCTCCATGCCCTTGTCTTCACAAAGCTCCATGACACGTCCTCAGAATCCTCCATGGCCTTCTCATCACAATGCTCCATGCCCTTGCTGTCACAATGCTCCATTACCACAGTCATAAAAATTCTCCATGAACCCTGCCATCACGATGTTCCGTGGCCTTGTCATCACAAAGCTCCATGACCCTTCTCATCACAAAGATCCAAGACCCCTGTAATCACAATGCTCCATGCCCCTTTCCATCTCAATTATCCATGAACCCTGTCATCAAAATGCACCATGCCCATCATCATAATGCTTCATGCTATTGTCATCACAATGAAATCAAAATGCTCCATGACCTCTGTCATAACAATGCTCCAAACCCTTTTGATCACAATGTTCCATAACACTTGTCATCACATTGCCCCATGACGCTCGTCATCACAATTATCCATGGTCTTCTCATCACAATGCTCCATGACCTTTGTCATCACAATGCTCAATACACTTGTCATCAAAATGCTCCCTGACACTTGTTGTCTGTATGCTCCTTGAACCCTGTCATGACAAGGCTCCATGCCTTTTTCATCACAATGATCCATGCCCTTTTCATAACTATGCTCCAAGACCCCTTTAAACACAATGCTCCATGCCCTTGTCATCACAAAGCTCAATGAAACATGTCTTCAGAATGCTCCTTGGCCTTCTCCTCACAATGCTCCATGCCCATGTGATCACAATGTTCCAAGACCCCTGTAATCACAATGGTCCATGAACTTTTTCATCGGTATGCTCCATGAGATTTGTTATCACAAGTCTCTATAGATTTCTCATCACAATGCTCCAGGACCCTGTCATCACAATGCTTCGCGACCTTGTTCTGAAAATTCTCAATGGCCCTTGTTCTCATAATGCTCCAAGCCCTAGTCATCACAATGCTCCATTATATTTATCATCACAATCCTCCATTACATTTGGCATCACAATGCTCCCTGCCATTGTCATTGCAATGGACCATGACATATGTCATCACAATGCTCCCTGACACCAGTCTTCACAATACTCCATGTCCTTCTCATCACAATGATCCATGCCCTTGTCATCACAATTCACCATGTCCACTGTCATCACAATAATCTATGAAATATGTCAAAACAATGCTCCATGCCCCTGTCACCACAATGCTCCATGCCCTTGTCATCACAATGCTCCATGACCCCAGTCATCACAGTGCTCCGTGACTCCAGTCATCACAATGCTTCATAACATTTGTCATCACAATGGTCCATGCCCACGTCATCACAAGGCTCTGTGACCTTTATAACCACAATGCTCCATGAACTTTTCATCACAATGCTCCGTGACACGTGTCATCAAAATGCTCCATGCCTTTCTCAGAAAAATGCTCCATGACCCTTGTCATCACAATGTTCTACGCACTTTTCATCACAACGGTCCACAAATTAGTCATGGTATTGCTCCATAAACTTTGTAATTACAATGCTCCATGCCCTTCTCATCACAATGCTCCATTCCCCTGTCATAACAATGGTACATGACCCCTGCCATCACAATATTCCTCGGCCTTGTCAGCACAAGGCTCCATGACACTTGTCATCACAATGCTCCAAGACCCCTGTAATCACAATTCTCCATGCCCTTGTCATCACAAAGCTCCATGACACATGCCATCAGAAAGTTCCATGGCCTTCTCATCAAAATGTTCCATGCCCTTGTCATCACAGTGCTCCAAGACCTCTGTAATCACAATGCTCCATGCCCCATTTCATCTCAATGCTCCATGAACCCTGTCAGCACAGTGCATCATGCCCATCATCATAATGCTTCCGGCTATTGTCAGCACAATGAAATCAGAATTCTCCTTGACCTGTGTCATCACAATGCTCCATGGCCCCTGTCATCACAATACTCCATGAACATTTTCAGCCCAATGCTCCATGACACTTGTCATCACAATGATGCATGCCGTTGTCATCCCAATGCTCCATGACCCCTGTCATCACAATGCTCCGTGACTCCAGTCATCACAATGCTTCATGACCTTTGTCATCACAATGGTCCATGCCCTCGTCATCAACAGTCTCTGTGACCTTTTTAACCACAATGCTCCATGAACTTTTCATCACAATGCTCTTTGACCCTTTTTATCACAATGCTCTATGCCTTTCTCAGCACAATGCTCCATGACCCTTGTCATCACAATGCTCCATGCGCTTGTCAGCACGATGCTCCATGACACATGTCATCACAATGCACCATGTGCTTGTCATCACAGTGCTCCACAATCTTGTCATCACAATGCTCCATAAACCTTGTCATCACAATGCTCCATGCAATTCTCATCAAAATGCTCTCTCACCACTTATATCACAATGTTACATCACTATTCGTCACAATACTCCCTCACCCCTGTCATCACAATATTCCATGACTCCTGTCATCACAATGCTACATGCACTTATCATCACAATGTACGATGACCCCTGACATCACAATGTTCCATAACCCCGTCATCAAATTGCTCCGTGACCCTTTTCATCAAAATGTTCCATGACCCCTGACATCACAATGTTCCATAACCCCTGTCATCAAAATGTTCCATGACCCTTTTCATCAAATTGCTCCATGACCCTGTCATCGCTATGCTCCCTGCCCTTCTCATCACAATGCACAACGCCCTTGTAATCAAAATGCTCCATGACCTTTGTCATCACAAAGATCCATGACACTTGGCATCACAATGTTCCATGTCATTCTCATCACAATGCTCCATGAACGCTCTCATCACATTGCTCCATGCACTTTTCATCCCAAAGATCCATGAAACATGTCATCAGAATGCTCCATGGCCTTCTCTTCACAATGCTCCATGCCCTTGCCATCACAATGCACCATGTCCATTGTCATCACAATAATCTATGAAACTTGTCAGACCAATGCTCCATGACCCTGTCATCACAATACTCCATGCCCTTGTCATCACAATGCTCCATGACCCATGTCATCACAATGCTCCGTGACTCCAGTCATCACAATGCTTCATAATGTTTGTCATCACAATGGTCCATGCCCGCGTCATCACAAGGCTCTGTGACCTTTGTAACCACAATGCTCCATGAACATTTAATGACAATGCTCCGTGACCCTTGTCATCACAATGCTCCATGCCTTTGTCAGAACAATACTCAATGACCCTTTTCATCACACTGTGCCACATGCTTTTCATCACAACGGTCCACATCCTTGTCATTGCTATGCTCCAAAAAAATTGAAATCACAATGCTCCATTCACTTTTCATCCAAATGCTCTCTCACCAGAGATATCACAATATTCCATCCCTAGTCATCAAAATACTCCCTCACCCCGGTAATCAAAATGTTCCATAACCCCTGTCATCAAAATGCTCCATGACCCTTTTCATCCCAAAGCTCCATGATCCCTGGCATCTCAATGTTCTATAATCCCTGTCATCAAAATGTTCCATTACACTTTTCATCAAATTGCTGCATGACCCTGTCATCAAAATTATCCCTGCCCTTCTCATCACAATGCACCACGCCCTTGTCATCAAAATGCTCCGTGACTTTTGTCATCACAAAGCTCCATGACCCTTGACATCACAATGCTCCATGTCATTGTCATCACAATGCTCCATGAACCCTCTCATCATATTGCTCTTGCCCTTGTCATCACAAAGCTCCATGACACTGGTCTTCACAATGCTCGATGCCCTTCTCATCCCAATGCTCCATGCCCTTTTCATTAAAATCCTCTGTGATCATTGTATCACAGTGTTCCGTGCTCTTGTCATCACAATGCTCCATGCCCACTCTCATCACAATAATCCATGAAACATTTCACACCAATGTTTCCTGTCCTTCTCATCACAATGCTCCATTACACTTTTCATAACAATGTTCCATGACCCCTGACATCACAATGTTCCACGGCCTTGTCATTCACAAGGCTTCGTGACACTTGTCATCACAATGGTACAAGACCCCTGTAATCACAATGCTCCATGCCCTTTTCATCACAAAGCTCCATGACGCCTGTCATTAGAATGTTCCATGGACTTCTCATCACAATGCTCCATGCCCTTGTCATCACAATGCTCCAAGACACTTTTTATCACAATGCTCCATCCCCCTTTTCATCTCAAAGCTCCATGAATCCTATCATCACAATGCACCATGCCCATTATCATAATGCTTCAGGGTATTTTCATCACAATGAAATCAAAATGCTCCATGACCTCTGTCATCACAATGCTCCAAACCATTGGGATCACAATGTTCCATAACACTTCTCATCACAACAACCCTTGATGCTCATAATCACAATTTTCCATGGTCTTCTCATAACTATGCTCCATAACTTTGGTCATCACAATGCTCAATACACTTGTCATCACAATGCTCCCTGACACTTGTCGTCAGTATGCTCCTTGAACACTGTCATGACAAGGCTCCATGCCTTTTTCATCACAATGATCCATGCCCTTTTCATCACAATGCTCCAAGACACCTGTAATCACAATGCTCCATGCACTTGTCATCACAGTGCTGCATGACGCATTCATCAGAATGCTCCATGGCCTTCTCTTCACAATGCTCCATGCCCTTGTCATCACAATGCTCCAAGACCCCTGTAATCACAGTGCTCCATGCCGCTTGTCATTATAGCGCTCCATGACGCTCGTCATCACAATTATCCATGGTCTTCTCAACACAGTGCTCCACGGTCTTGCCATCACAGTGCTCCATGCCCTGGTCATCACAATGCTCTATGTTCCCTGTCATCACAATTCTCCACGTTCTTGGCATCACTATGTTCCATGACACTTCCCATCACAGTGTTAAATGCTTTGTCATCACAATACTCCACAAGCTTGTCATCAGAATACTCCATGACCATTGTCATCACAATGATCCATGCCCTTTCTCATTACAGTGCTCCATGATGCTCGTCACCAGAATTATCCATGGTCTTCTCATCACAGTGCTCCACGGTCTTGCCATAACAATGCTCCATGCCCTGGTCATCACAATGCTCCATGTCCCTTGTCATCACAATTCTCCACGTCCTTGTCATCACAGTGCTCCATGACAGTTCTCATCACAATGTTACATGCTCTTGTCATCACAATTCTCCATGCACTTGTCATCGCAATGCCCCATGACCCCTGTCATAGCAAGCTCCATTCCTTTGTCATCACAATGCTTCACGACTTTTTCATCAAAATTCTCAAAGGCCGTTATCATCACAATGCTCCATGCCCTTGTCATCACAATGCTCCATGACCCTTGTCATCTCAATGCTCCAAGGCCTTGTCGTCACAGTGCTCCATTACCTTTGTCATCACAATCCTCCATAACACTTGGCATCACAATGCTCCATGTCATTGTCATCACAATGGAACATGAAATATGCCATCACAATGCTCCCTGACACCTGTCTTCACAATACTCCATGACCTTGTCATCACAATGCTCCATTCCCTTGTCATCACAATGTGCCATGCCCACTGTCAAAACAGTTATCCATGAAACTTGTCAGACCAATGCTTCATGCTCCTGTCATCACAATGCTACATGACCCCAGTCATCACAATGCTCCGTTTGTCCCGTCATCACAAGGCTCCATGACCTGTGTCACCACAAATGTCAATGTCCTCATCATCACAAGGCTCTGTGAAATGTGTCACCACAATGCTCCATGAACTTTTCATCACAATGCTCAATGTCATTGTCATCACATTGCTCCATGAACTCTCACATTGCTCCATTGCTCCATGACCTTGTCATCACAAAGCTCCATGACGCATGTCATCAGAATGCTCCATGGCCTTCTCATCACAATGTTCCATGCCCTTGCCATCACAATTCAAAATAACCCTTGTCATAACAATGCTCCATGACCCCTGCCTTCACGATGTTCCATGGCCTTGTCATCACAAGGCTCCATGCCCTTGTCATCACAATGCTCCAAGACCCCTGTAATCAAAATGCTCCATGCCCCTTTTCATCTCAATGCTCCATGAACCCTGTCAACACAATACACCTTGCCCATCATCAAAATGCTTCATGCTATTGTCATTTCAATGAAATCAAAATGCTTCATGACCTCTGTCATCACAATGCTCCAAATCCTTGTGATCAAAATTTTCCATAACACTTATCATCACAACGCCCCATGACGCTCATCATCACAGTTATCCATGGTCTTCTCATCACAATGCTCCATGACCTTTGTCATCACAATGCTCAATACACTTGTCATCACAATGCTCCCTGACACTTGTCGTCAGTATGCTCCTTGAACCCTGTCATGACAAGGCTCCATGCCTTTTTCATCACAATGTTCCATGCCCTTGTCTTCAAAAGCTCCATGATGCATGTCATCCAAACGCTCCATGGCCATGTCATCCCAATGCCCCATGCCGTTGTCATCACTATGCCCCAAGACCCCTGTAATCACAATGCTCCATGCCCCTTTTCATCAGAATATTCCATGAGACTTGTCATCACATGTCTCCATGGTCTTCTCATCACAATGCTCCAGTACCTTGTCATCACAAGCCTCCATGGCCCCTGTCATCACAATACTCCATGAACGTTTTCAGCCCAATGCTCCTTGACCTTCTCATCACAATGCTCCATGACCTCTGTCATCACAATTCTCCATGACTCCTGTCATCACAATGATCCATGAACCCTGACAAAACAATGATCCGGGACTCTTGTCATCAAAATGCTCCATGCCCTTGTCATCCCAATGCTCCATGACCCCTGTAATCACAATGCTCCGTGACACTTGTCATCACAGTGCTCCATGAAACTTGTCATCACAATGCTCCATGCCTTTGTCAGCAATATGCTACATAATCTTGTCATCACAATGCTCCATGCGCTTGTCATCACAATCCTTCATGACACTTTGGATCATATTGCTTCATGCCCTTGGCATCTCCCTCTTGCCTTTCTGGTTTTTACAGATTTTCAGATGTCCCTTTTGACCCGTGGGAAGTGACAATTCTTTGTAGTGTGGATTTGCATTGTGCGCTTGCTTGATTGTCCAAAAAGGTCGTATGTGTTTTCTCCTGAATATATTCAGGAGAAAAAGCATACGCCCTTTTTGGCCAAGTGCATCATTGTCGAAGTTGTGATGCTTTTCCTGTGCTTTAAAGGTGATTCCTATTTACCTCTTGAAATATGTTTTGTGCAATTCTGCCTCATTTTCAAGTCAGCTTCGTGGCCTTCCCTCAACTGATTTTTGGAAGACAGTAGTCCTTTATAACTGTAGGTTTGTGAATTGCTGTGCCCGTGAGCTCCAATTTTCAAATCCCATTTTTGGGAGCTGACCGCAAATCCACAATTTTGCTTCAGGACCTATACTTGTTCCAGGGGTGGCTATACTGTTCCCTGCGGGTGGCTGAGGCTTTGGTTAATTCTTCTTCCTGACGGGAATTTAGAGTGACATGTGCCCGTCCAAATGCCTACATCTACTCTCTGATTGGTTCTCCCTCTTCCCTTTCATCCTCTGCACAATTAGCAAACTGTGCGAACCAGGAGGTTATAGGGGCTGGCTCTCCTAAGTTGGGAGATTGATAGTAAAGCAGTTGGAATGCCAAACTGGAGCACAAGGAGAGGAAAAATTAGGAGACTTTTAGAAATCTTTCACCATCACAGGGTGTCCATTCTCTAGGTTTCCCATACATGTTTTAACTGTAGTGATATTCCCTACTACCTGGAGATTTGGGATCCATGGAATGGTGGCATGCATTACTACTTTAAAGGGTCTGCATTTTCTCTCCCAATCTCACCAGTCCTCTCAGTCCCAAGTGTCCAGTCTTATGTCTCATCCAGCTGTCTTTGCAGATAGGGTCATTCTAGGTTTCATCAGAACCCCTGAAGGAATTGTGTAAGAATTTCGCTGTTTTTTTTTTTTTTTTTTTTTTTTTTTTTTTTTTTTTTTTGTGGTACGCAGGCCTCTCACGGTTGTGGCCTCTCTCGTTGTGGAACACAGGCTCCGGACGCGCAGGCTCAGCAGCCATGGCTCACGGGCCCTGCCGCTCCGCGGCATGTGGGATCTTCCCGGACCGGGACACGAACCCATGTCCCCTGCATTGGCAGGTGGACTCTCAACCACTGCGCCACCAGGGAAGCCCTTTTGTTTGTTTTTGAAATTCATTTTTATAATGGAGTTGAGCTGATTTTCGCTGACGTGTTTATGCCAGTCTAGACAAACTTGATTCCCTTATGGAGACAAATCAATACATAGGTTTTAAGATTCTCACTAGTCAGATATATTCCTCTGCGAGGAATAGGGGATTTGAGTCCCGTTCACTGAGGAAGGGGTAGGTCTCGTCTATTCTCTGTTTGGTTTATGGAATGGTACCTGTGCTAATATCAAACTCTGGTTTTATGCATCACCTTACCTCTCCTTTCCCATTAAACAGGCATAAGAGTGTTTTCTAAAGGTGAGACTCTATTCTCTTTCTTAATTCAGTTCATGTGTTGTGATGTTGACATTCCCTCTCTAAGTGATATCTTATGAATAGATTCTTTTTCTGTGTGACTAATTTCACTTAGAATCATCATACCTAAATCCACTCTTTATGCTGCTACTGGCCTTATGACATTGATTTCACGTCTGAGTGATATCCCGTTGTACAAAATTACCACAAGTTATTTATGCATTTCTCTTTTTCCTGGGATATTTTAGGTGTACCGAAGTTGAGGTTCTTGTATGCAGAGCAGCCCTAAACTTTGGGGTGCCTGTGTGTTGTCGATATTTAGTCTTCCCAAGTTATATGTCCATGAGTTGAAGTCCCCTTTGCTCGGGGGCTTTGTATTTAAATGTTTTAGGAAACAGCATACACTTCTTCAGAGTGGCTCTTGGATATTTATACCCCACCCATCAGCGTGACTAGGATCCCTGTTCTCCATGGCCTCTCCAGCATTTCTGGTTTGTACACATTTTTTGGATGGCCTTTCTGAGCAGTGGAAATTGAGACTTCTTTGTTGTGCGGATTTGCATTTCCCGCTTGGTTGGTTGGCCAAAAACTCTGTATGTGTTTTTTTCCTGAAGATATTCACGAAAAAAAAGCATACACCCTTTTGCCCAACTGCATCATTTTAGAAATTCTGCTGCTTTTCATATGCTTTAAATGTGAGTACAATCTACCTTTTGAAAAATGTTTACTGCAATTGTGCCTCTCATTCAGATCCTCTTTGTTGCCTTACCTGAATATATTTTTGGACGTTGGTTATCATTTATATCTTTGCAGGTCTTTGAATTGTCTGCTCCTGAGCTCCATTTTGAAACACGCTTTTATTGTGAGCTCGCCGCCAAACCATTGGATTGCTTCTGGCCCTATTCTGGTTCTGAGGAGGCAGGCTGAGCCTTTGGTTAAATCTTGTTCTTAATGGGAAATTAGAGTGACATGTGCCTGTCAAAACTCCTACAGCTAATCTCTCATTGGTTCCCCCTCTTCCCATATATCCTCTACACAAATTGCAAACTGTGTGAAACAGGAGGTTAAAGGTGCTAATTCTCCAAGAGGGGAGATTGATAATAATGTGTCTGGAATGGTGAACCCCAGCACCAGGAGATCAAAAATGAGGTGCATTTTAGACACCTCTCCTGAGCACACGGTGTACATTCATCTCGGTTTCACAGGCATGTTTTTGCTGTCAGAAGATTCCCTTGAACCTGCCGATTTGGGACCCATGGAATGGGTATCAGGCAGTATTACTTTAAAAGGTCTGCATTTCCTCACCCAGCCTCTCTAACATCTCTTAGCGTGCATAGCTTCCAGCCTTATATATCATCCTGCTGTGGGTCTACATGTGTTCAATCCATGTTACATCGAAACCCTTCAACAAAAGTTGTAAGAATTTTTGTCTGTCTCACCGTTTTTATAAATATTTTTAAATTTATTTTTATATTGGTTACAGCTGATTTTCAAAGCTCTGTTTTTTGCTGCTGTACATCCACTTGATTCATATACTGTGAGACAACAATAAATTATTTTTCAGATGCTTACGAGTCATATGTATTATTGTCCAGTGACTTGAGTGGGCTGAGTGCAGTTCTTTGAGGTACCGTGTAGGCCTTGTCAGTTATTCAATTTGGTACTTGGAATGGTATCTTTGTTAATTTCAACCTCCTGGATAATACCTCACCATTCCCCATCTTTCCCATTTAGCAGCCTTATGACTATTTTCTACATATTTGACTATGTTTCTGTTTTGTAGTTTATTTCATGTGCAGCCATGTTTGATTCCACCTTTAAGTGACATCTTATGATATGTGTCTTTTTCTTTCTGACAGATGTCACTTAGAATGATCGTATGTAACTCCTCCAGAGTTGTTCCAACTGGCCTTATTTCATTGATTTCGGGATGAGTAATATTCCACTCTACATAAGTACCCCATCTCTTTTATCCATTTTATCCTTCCAGGGACATTTAGGTTATATCCAAGTGGAGGCTCTTATTAACAGAGAGGTGGTAAACGTTGGGGTGCCTGTATTCTGTCCATTTTTGTTTTTCCCAAGGTATACGCCCATGAGTGCAAGTGCACTATGCTCTGTAGCTCATCTTTTAGATGTTTTAGCAAACACAATACACTTCTCCAGAGAGGCCGTTGGCAAATTACATTTCCACTATCAGCCTCACAGGGCTCCCTTTTCTCCTCGCCCTGTCCTGCATTTCTGGTGTTTACACTTTATGTGGATGGCCCTTCTGACTGATGTGAAGTGATACATTTTGTAGTATTGATTTCCAGTGCCCACCTGTTTGGTTGGATAAAAAGCGTGTATGGCCTTTACTTGAATATATTCAGAAAAAATGCATACGCCCTTTTGGGCCAACTGCATCATTGGCGATGTTCAGCCCCTTTTCTTGTGCTTTAATGGGGAGTCCTTTCTACCTCTTCAAATCGGTTTCCTGCCACTCTCCCTTGCTTACAAGTCCTTTTCTGTGACTTATCTCAAGACAGTTTTGGACGATAGATATTTTCAACTCTGCAGTTTCATGAATTTTAGTGCCCCTGAGTTCCATTTTTCAACTTGTGTTTTTGGAAACTGGACACAAAACAGCGGGATTTCCTCTAGCCCTATTCTCTTTCCGTGGGCAATTCTAGCCTTTGATGAATTTGTCTTCCAGATTGGAAATTAGAGTGGCATGTGCCTGTCTGAACAACTAAGACTTGTCTCTAAATTTTTCTCATCCTTCCGCTTCATCCTCTGGACAAATTCCAAACTGTGTGCAACAGGATGTTGACGGTGCTGATATCCCCAAGTGAGGAGATTTTTAGAAATATGCTGGAGGGGTGAACCCGAGCACCAGGCGATGAGGAGATGAGGTGCCTTTTCCAAACTCTTTCCGATCAAACGGTGTACTATCCTCTAGGTGTGACAGGCATGTTTTAGCTGTAGGAAGGGTCCCGTGCATGGAAGGAGAACACCAGGGATTTTTCCAAATCAGTGCCTCCCCGTACCACAAATTGGGGAATTTTTAAGCTACAGCTACACGTATGGCCATTAAAGGCCTTGGGAAATAGGCAGAACCCAAACTTTAGATGATTGAAATCTTCAGGGTCAGAAGCGTTCACCATCCGCCTTGCTTAGGTTACATTTTCTCTGTCATTGATAGATGATATCAATAAAAATATCGATTCTTTTTCAGATTATTTCCCCTTATAGGTTATTGCAAAATATTCAGTGTAGTTCCCTGTGCTATACAGTAGTTCCTTGTTGATGATCTATTTTATACATAGCAGTGTGTATGTGTTAATCCCAAACTGTTAATTTATCCCTTCTCCTACCTTTCCCCTTTGGTAATAATAAATTATAAGATTTTATACTTCTCAGAAATGGGGGAGCTGAAAGAGAGGTATCCTTTTCAATGGAAAAGCATTCAAAACAAGATTGAAGCTTCAGCCAAGAGTATTCGATGTACATCCATGGAAATAAATCACTTCATTTCTCTAATGTTGACCTGACAAATAAGACAGACCTCTTCACTGAACTTGCTTATAGTAAAGTGATGGAAATATCAAAGATAAGTCTTAGAAACATCTTATTTCACCCGAGCATTGTACACTGCTCTATGTTAACTACAGTTTGGCTCACACGTCTGTTCATTGAAGTTACAATGTTCTCAATTTCTGTTACTGATCCTCCAGAGTGGACCCCAACAGGAGTCCCCATGCCCAGTGTCATTGGAGCCAAGAGATCATGACTGAGTTTGCTTCAGAAGCAAAGGAAACTTTATTTTGAAAACAGAATGGAGAGGTGAGAGCTTGCAGTCCCCCACGGGCTGTGGGCTGTGCTGCTGTGTAGGGATCCTGGCAGCGTCAGTGGGAGGGAGGGGATGGAGCTCTCGAGGGCTGGGTTGGCTGCAGCTCAGGCTCTATGCCGTGGAGTCTGCATGGGACCCTGCTAGCTGAGGTGTCGACCCAGCCATTCTGCACTAGGAAATCGGGTCTGAAGGGCCGGGCGTGGGACCTCTGCATGTGGAACCCTAGGAGCACGTGAAATTAGACAAAGCACAAAGGAAAAACCGGTTAGACTTTATTTTATTGCCCAGATTCTCTTTATATCTCCCAGGAATTTTTAATGAACGTTGCCGGAGACGAACACCTCCTCTGCTTTTTGTTCTGTTCCTCATTCTTGGGGCGTTGAGGGTGCAGACCCCTCTTTTGTAACTGCTTCATGCTGTGGTGGGAGCCCTGATACATGGGGGGAGGGGCAAAACGTCTCCCCACCAGCCTCCTGGTGAGGTTGATTGTCCCAAGGCATCCTGCCTCACTTCTCGTCTGCCTGAGCACCAGCATTGGAAGTGTTATAGATTCTAATGACCTTTAAGGGTCCAAGAAAGAGATGCGCAGAGATGCTGAGGTGGCAGGTTTCACCCCACCCCACATTTGTTCAGCGACTTTAGGCTGATGGTTTTTGCCAGTCTAGATGCTCTGACCAGTAGTCTGTGCTTTCTTTAATTAGGTCCCTGAATTAATGTACAAACAGCACCATGTGTCAGAACACTGCCCGCGCAATTCCCAGACAGTCCAGGGTCAGTGGTGATCCAGGACCATGACGTCCACTGAGTCAACGGCCTTTAGAAGTAGCCAGCAGTCCAGCCGGTCATATTGGCCACCATCACCGCGGTGTCTGTAGGGTCTTCTATGGTGAAAGCGTGATATACGTTTCCCCCAACAAGCTTATTAGCTCCCCTCTGGGTGCAGTAAGTCCTGCAAGCAGTAGTCTGCTCTTTCGGGGCACAGTCTTCTTGTTTTCTGAGAGAAACTCCAGGTCAAGTGATGGTCACACGAGTCATCTTGGGGGCCCGTTGCCCCCATTTGTCTCTCTGGAGGTTGGAGTTGGAGGGCCTCCTCACTCGAGGTCAGTGTGTCCACAGAGCGACCCCTGCAACTTCAGGGCATGATGGGTGGTTAGCATCACGACGTGGGGTCCTTTTCCCTTAGGAGGGAGCTGGCCTTGTGGGCTGCTGATTTCTAGCTTTTTAGATACCCCAGTATCCTGGCCTGATGAGTCGGTGGGCAAAGCCCTTGGTGACCATAGTTTATCATACCTGAAGGGCATTCTTGTGTTGCTCCATTTCAAGTGGTCCCAGTTTTTGCACTAAGGCTCCAAGGGCGATTAACCTTTGACCGGGTATGTAAAGGTCAAAGGGTTTAGCTAAATAAGGGAGTTCCTGGGCAAGGATCTGAATTGACTGCTCTTTCCATTCTTGAAAGGCTGCTTCTGGATTCTATTCAAAAGGATCATCATCTTTTCGAGTCAGTGTTTCATGTAGAGGCCCAGCTATTAGACTGTAGTTAGGGATCCAGATGCAGAAAACCTTGGCCTCCCCAGGAACCCCTAAGGTGTCTTCTAGTTTTAGAAGAGGTAAGGCTGCAAATGGCTTCTTCCCTATCCTGGGATGCGTTTCTCCGAATATCTGTGAGAATGAAGCCCAGGCATGTCACCTGAGCCTGTGATATTTGAGCCTTTTTCTTGGACACCTTCTATCCTTTCTTGGCTAGGTAGTTCAGAGGCGTCTTTAGTAGGCCTGGCGATCAGAATGTCATCTGCATATTGAAGGAGGGTTCCCTTTTACAGAGGTAGAACGTTTTGGTCTTTAGAGGTCATTTCCCCAATGATGGTTTGGGGATTTTTGTACCGTTGGGGCAGGACGGCCCAGCATTATTGCTTTTGTTGCATGTTGTGTCCTGCCACTCACAAGCCAAAAATTCTTGTGACTCTGAGATGAACGGAATACAGAAGAAGGCATCATTGAAGTGTAATACAGAATGCCATGGCCTGTTGGATGGTAGAATGAGCAGCAGGGTGTAGGAAATAGGAGCTAGTGGATGTATATCCTCGGTGGCTTCACTGACTGTCCTGATTTCCTTTACCAGGTCTCCAGCAGCCCATGGGGCTCCGTGGTCAGGCCAATCCCAGGATATGGAGCTCACCTGGGCTGCATCCCGCACCCCCACAGCCCACGGGGCTCTCGTGTTCAAGTCCCTCCCAGGGTATGGAGCTCACCTGTGCAGCTACCCAGCAGCCCATGGGGCTCTCATAGTCAGGCCTTTCCCAGGATACAGAGCTCCCCTGGGCAGGTACCCCAGCAGGGCTGGACACACAGGAACTGTGCACATAGCCCACCTTGCAGAGAAACCCCAGCTCACCTGTCGCTCACAGCTGACACAGAACACCTCAGAGCAGGACTTGAACTAACAAACAGCAGCTCTGACAGGTCTGTTACCCTGGCTATCACTCTGTGCAGCCTCTCTCTGCCTGGTCTTCCAGACATTTCCACTGCAGCCAGGGCACCAGGCCTCTGTCTCCACCCACCATCACTCCTCTCCCTGACTCCTGGGTTCCTCTCATTAGGATAGGGTCTTCTTGAGGTTGTTTTCCACTCATGGACCAGATAAAATGATAAGAAAACAAAACGCAGCTGCAGCCCCTTGTCTAGCCTGACTCTCAAGGGCCCACACCTCTTCCATGTGCCGGGCCCGTTTAGGAAGTTTCATTTTCTGCAACTGTGAGCCCCTGAGGGGTGAGGATTGGCTGATTTCGGCAGCCTGACACTGCCTGCCAGCCCTCCCCAGGTGTGCCTGGGTTGAAGTCAATATAAACACATCTCCAGTCAGCAAGAGCCCCTGTAGCTGTGCCTGACGCCATATTCTTTGCCCCGTCAGCAGTGTCGGGGCTGGGGTGGTGGTAGGGAGTGAGGGGCCGTGGCTTTGTGGGTGGCCCAGTGTGAGTGGGGCTCTGCTGGACTTTCTGCAGGAGTTGCCAGGCTGCCACCTGCTAAAGAAGAGGATGTGTCATCCATACCTGCTGCTTGAAATTCTCCCCAGGCAGAGGTGAGGAAGTAAAAAAGCAGTGGGGGCCGTGGCAGGAGGGGTATCTCAGGCAGGGAAATGGAAAGCTTCCAGAAGAGCATCTGGGGTCAGGACCATCCTGACTGGCCTGCAGGCACCAAGTCGGCCTGCGTGCTGTCGCTGGTGTGGCTCCACAGCCCTTCCTCTAGGCTTGCAACTGCTTGTACATATTCAGGTGTTTTACCTGGAAAGGGTGGGAAGAGTTCAGCTGCAGCAGGACTGGGGCTCAGCTCACATTTACTCACAGACGCCTCGACACAGTCCCCCAGCTTTGCAATGAGGATGCTCCTTGTCAGGGGGAGCACTGCTGACTGCATGAGAGACGATTTCCCACCTCTGACCAACTTAAGAATTTTTTACCACTGGAGCAAGTGCCCTGATACGATTTTCCTCTGTATAACTGGTGAGTTCTGTTTTATTTTCCTTTTTTTTTCTTTTTGGTTCAAGTTAGATTTTATTTATTCCTCTTTTTTTTTTAATTTGGAGATATAAACATGGAAATAATGCATTAATATAAAGACGTCTATGTGAAGGGAAAAACGTTTTTTTCTGTTTTCTTTTATTAAATGCTATTTATTTTTATTTTTTTAATTTATTTCTTTTATACAGCAGGTTCTTATTGGATATCTATTTTATACATATAAGTGTGCACATGTGAATCCTAGTCTCCCAATTCATCCCACCACCACCCTCACATGGCGTTTCCCCCTTGGTGTCCATATGTTTGTTCTCTATATCTGTGTCTCTATCTCTGCCCTGCAAACTGGTTCATCTGTATCATTTTTCTAGGTTCCACATATATGCATTAATATACAATATTTGTTTTTCTCTTTCTGACTTACTTCACTCTGTATGACAGTCTGTAGATCCATCAAGGTCTCTACAAATGACCCAATTTCATTCCTATGTATGGCTGAGTAATATTCCATTGTATATATGTACCACATCTTTATCCATTCGTCTGTCTGTGGGCACTTAGGTGGCTTTCATTACCTGGCTATTGTAAATAGTGCTGCAATGAACATTGTGGTGAATGTGTCTTTTTGATTTATGGTTTTCTCTGGGTATATGCCCAGTAGTGGGATTGCTGGATTATATGGTAATTCTATGTTTAGTTTTTTAAGGAACCTCCATACTGTTCCCCATAGAGACTGTATCAATTTACATTCCTAACAATAGTGGAAGAAGGTTCCTTTTCTCCACACCCTCTCCAGCATTTGTTGTTTGTACATTCTCTGTTGATGCCCATTCTAACAGGTGTGTTGTGACACCTCATTGTAGTTTCCATTTCTACTTCTCTAATAATTAGTGATGTTGAGCAGATTTTCATGTGCGTACTGGCCATCTCTATGTCTTCTTGGAAGAAATGTCTATTTATATCTTCTTCCATTTTTGTATTGGGTTGTTTGTTTTATTAATATTGAGCTGCATGAGCTGTTTATATATATTGGAGATTAATCATTTGTCCATTGATTCGTTTGCAAATATTTTCTGCCATTCTGAGGGTTGTCTTTTCGGCTTGTTTGTAGTTTCCTTTGCTTTGCAAAACCTTTTACGTTCCATTAGGTCCCATCTGTTTAGTTTTCTTTTTTATTTCATTACTATAGGAGGTGGATCAAAAAAGATTTTGCTGTGATTTACGTCAGAGTATCCTTCGTAAGTTTTCCTCTCACAGTTTTATACTATCCGGTCTTACATTAAGGTCTCTAATCCATTTTGAATATATTTTTATGTATGGTGTTGGGGAGTGTTCTAATTTCATTCTTTTGCATGTAGCTGTCCATATTTCCCAGCACCAATGATTGAAGAGACTGTCTTATCTCCATTGTATAGTCTTGCCTCCGTTGTCATAGATTAGGTGACCATAGATGTGTAGGTTTATCCCTGTGATTTCTTTTTTTTTCCTTTTACACGTTTATTGGAGTGTAATTGATTTACAATTGAGTGTTCGTTTCTCCTGTATAAAAAAGTGAATCAGCTATACATATACAAATATCACCAGATCCCCTCCCTCTTGCATCTCCCTCTCACACCCCATATCCCACCCCTTTATGTGGTCACAAAGCACCGAGCTGATCTCCCTGTTCTATGTGGCTGCTTCCCAGTAGCTATCGGTGTTACATTTGGTAATGTATTTATGGCCATGCCACTCTCTCACTTCGTCCCAGCTTACCCATCCCCCTTCCGGTGTCCTCAAGTCCTTTCTCTATGTCTGTGTCCTTAATCCTGTCCTGCCACTAGGTTCTTCAAAATCTTTTTTTTTTCTTCATTATATTCCGTATATCTCTGTTAACATACAGTATTTCTTTTTCCCTTTCTGACTTACTTCACTGTGTAGGACAGATTCTAAGTCCATCCACCTCAGTACAAATAACTCAGTTTTGCTTCTTTTTATGGCTGAGTAATATTCAATTGTATATATGTGCCAGATCTTCTTTATCCATTCATCTGTCGATGGACACTTAGGTTGCTTCCATGTCCTGGCTATTGTAAATAGAGCTGCAATGAACATTTTGGTACATATCTCTTTTTGAATTATGGTTTTTGCAAGGCAAATGCCCAGTAGTTGGATTGTTGTGTCGTATGGTACTTCTATTGTTAGTTATTTAAAGGAACCTCCGTACTGTTCTCCCTAGTGCCCATATCAAATTACATTCCCACCCACAGTGCAAGTGTGTTCCCTTTTCTCCAATAAAGGCCTCTCCAGCATTTATTGTTTTGTAGATTTTTTTGATGATTGCCACTCTGACTGCTGTGAGGTGATACCTCACGCTAGTTTTGATTTTCATTTCTCTAATGATTAGTAATGTTCAACATCCTTTCATGTGTTTCTTGGTAATCTGTATATATTCTTTGGAGAAATGTCTATTTAGGTCTTCTGCCCGTTTTTGGATTGGGTTGTTTGTTTTTGTGATATTGAGCTACATGAGGTGCTTGTAAAGTTAGGAGATTAATCCTTTGTCAATTGCTTCATTTGAAAATATTTTCTCCCATTCTGAGGGTTGTTTTTGCATCTTGTTTATGTTTTCCTGTACTGTGTAAAAGCTTTTAAGTTTCATTAGGTCCCATTTGTTGATTTCTGTTTTTATTTCCATTTCTCTAGGAGGTGGGTCCAAAAGGATCTTGCTGTGATTTATGTCATAGAGTGTTCTGCCTATGGTTTCCTCTAAGTGTTTTATAGTGTCTGGTCTTATATTTAGATCTCTAATCAATTTAGAGTTTATTTTTGTGTATGGTGTTATGGAGTGTTCTAATTTCATTCTTTTATGTGTAGGGGTCCAGTTTTCCCAGCACCAATTACTGAAGAGACTGTCTTTTCTCCATTGTATATCCTTAGCTCCTTTGTCATAGATGAGATAGCCATAGGTATGTAGGTTTATCTCTGGGCTTTCTGTCCTGTTCCATTGATCTGTGTTTATGCCAATCTACATACACTTGATTCCATTATGCAGACATATAAATACATATGTTTCCAGATTATTACCAGTCAGATATATTCCTCTTCAGTGAATAGGGTGTTTTGTGTCCAGTTCATTGAGAAAGGAGTAGGTCTTGTCTATTACATATTTGGTATATGGAATGGGATCTGTGCTAATTTCAAACTCTGCTTTTACACATCACCCCACGTCACCTTTCCCCTTAAGGAGGCATAAGTGTGTTTTCTAAATGTGTAACTCTGTTCACATTTGAAATTCAGTTCATGTGTAGCCATGTTTACATTCCTTCTATAAGTGATATATTACAATAATTTTTTTTCTTTGTGGCTCATCTCACTTAGCATCATCGTACCTAAAGCCACTCATTATGCTGCTATTGGCCTTATGACATTGATTTTATGTCTGAGTGACATTCCATTGTATATAAGTACCACAATATCTATATCCATTTTTTTCCCTTTCCTGGGATATTTAAAGTGTACTGAAGTCGAGGTTCTTGTAAACAGAACAGCCCTAAACTTTGGGCTGGCTGTGTGTTGTGGATTTTTAGTTTTCCCAAAATACACGCCCATGAGTGGAAGTGTGCTATGCTCTGTAGCTCTGTTTTAGAAAACAACATACAGTTCTCCAGAGAGGCTGTTGGCAATTTACATCCTGTCCATCGGCGTAACCAGGCTCCCTTTTCTCCATGGCCTGTCGTGTATTTGTGGTTTTTACACTATTTGTGGATGGCCCTTTGGACTGGAGGTAAGGGACACTTCTATGTAGTGTGGAATTGCAATGCCTGATGGCTTGCATGGCCAAAAAGGGCGTATGCATTTTTTCCCGAATATATTCAAGAAAATACACATACTCCCTTTTCGGCCAGGGGCAATATTGTCGAAGTTCTGTCGCTTTTCATGTGCTTTATAGACAACTCCTATCTACCTCTTGAAATCTGTTTCCTTCAATTCTGCCTTGCATTCAAATCCTCTTCAGTGCCTTACCTCAATATATTTCTGGATGATAGTTGTCCTTTATAACTCTGCAAGTTTGTGAATTTCTCTGCCCCTGATTTCCATTGTTCAACTCGCCACTTTGTGAGCTGGCTGCAATACCGCAGGATGGCTGTAGGCCCTAGTCTGGTTCCGGGGCGTCAGGCGGAGCCTTTGGTTAATTCTTCTTGCTGATGGGAAACTAGAGTGACATGTGCCCTTCCAAACACCTACAGCTAATCTCTCATTTGTTTCCCCTCTTCCTGTTCATCCTCTGCACAATTTGCAAACTGTGCATAACAGGATGGTAAAGGCGCTGACACTCCAAGTGGGGAGATTTTTAGTAATGCAGCTGGAATGGCGAAGCCGAGCACGACAAAAGGAAAAATGAGGTACCTTTTAGAAAACTTTCCCAATTACACAGTGTACCATCCACTGGGTTTCCCATGCATGCTTTAACTGTAGGAAGATTCCCTTAAACTTGGAGAGTTGGGACCACTAGAATGGGTAGTACACAGTATTGCTCTAAATGGTGTTCTTTTGCTCACACAACCTCAACAATCTTGTCAGCCCCAAGTGTCCAATTTTATGTCTCACCCAGCTGTGGGTGTAAAGGTGGACAATCCAGGTTGCATTACAGGCCCTGAACGTAATTCTTAAGGCTTTCCCTCTGTTTCACTGTTTTTGCATTTTGCTTTTGAAATTTATTTTTATAAAGGTGTTTAGCTGAATTAGAGTGCTGTGTTCATGCGATTATACACACACATGATTCCTTTATGGAGACATGATAATACATATGTTTTAAAATTCTTGGAGTCAGATATATTCCTCTGCAATGAATAGGGGGTGTTGAGTCGAGTTCATTGTGTGGGGAGTAGGTGATGTCTATTATATACTTGGTTTATGTAACGGTATCTGTGCTAATTTAAAACTGTGGTTTTATGCATCAACCCACCTCGCCTTTCCCCTTAAGCAGGCAGAATATTGTTTTCTAAGAGTGTGACTCTGTTGTGTTTGTAATTCAGTTCATTCCTAGCCAAGTGTACATTCCCACGATGAGTGATATCTTATGATACGATTCAGTACTCTGTTATCTTTCCTAACTCAGTTCATATGTAGCCATGTTTACAGGATCATCATAAGTGATATCTTATGATAAGTTTCTTTTTCTGTATGACTTTTTACACTTAGAATCATCATACCTGAATCCAATCATTTTGGTGCTACTGGTCTTATGACATTGATTTCATGGCTGAGGGATATTCAATCGTATGTAAGTAACACAATTTTTTAAACCATTTTTATATTTCCTGGGATATTTAAGGTGTACACAAGATGAGGTTCTTGTAAGCAGTGCAGCCCTAAATTTTGGGGTGGCTCTGTCTTATTGATTTTCAGTTTTCCCAAGGTATATTCCCTAGACTGTAAGTGCCCTTGGCTCTGAAGGTCGGTTGTTTACTGGTTTATGGAACACAATGCACTCCTCCAGTGAGGCAGTTGGCAATTTATATCCCGCCCATCAGCATAACAAGGCTCCCTGTTCTCCAGGGCCTGTCTTGACTTTCTGGTTTTTATCCATTTTGTGGATATGCCTTTTGACTGGTGAGAAGTGATACTTCTTTGGAGTGCAGATTTCCATTGCCCGCTTGCTTGCTTGGCCAAAAAGGGCGTATGCGTTTTCTCCTGAATATATTCAGGAGAAAACATATACGCCCTTTTTGGACAAGTGCATCATTGTCGAAGTTGTGCCCCTCTTCCTGTGCTTTAAAGGCGATTCCAACGTACCTCTTGAAATCTATTTCCTGCTATTCTGCCTCGCTTTCAAGTCCGCCTCGTTGCCTTCCCTCAACAGATTTTTGGACGATAGTTGCCCTTTATTACTCTGCCAGTTTGTGAATTGCTGTGCCCCTGAACTCCATTTTTTAACTCATTTATTGTGAGCTGAACGCAAGTGCAATATTTTGGTTCAGAACCTATACTGGTTTTCGGTGGGTTGCTGAGACCTTGGTTAATTCTTCTTCCTCCCGGGAAATAGTGACATATGCCCATCAAAATGCCTAATAGTTACTCTCTCATTGTTTCTCCCATATCCCTTTCATCCTCTAAAAAATTGGCAACCTGTGCGAACCAGGAGTTTAAAGGTGCGTTCTCTCCAGGATTGGAGATTGATAGTAAAGCAGTTGGAAAGTCTAACCAGAGCACCAGGAGAGGGACTATTCGTTGTGTTTTAGAGACCTTTCATATTCACAGTGTGTCCATTCACTTGGTTTCCTGTACATGTTATATCTATAGTAATATTCCCTTCAGCCTTCAGATTTGGGACCCATGGAATGTGTGCCATGCATTATTGCTTTAAAGGGTCTGCATTTGCTCACCCAATCTCACCTATCCTCTCAGTCCCATGTGTCCAGTCTTATGCCACATCCAGCTGCTGTTGTAGATAGGGTCATTCCAGGTTTCATCAGAAATCCTGAAGGAATTTTATAGAATTTCCCTGTTTTTATTTATTTGTTTTTGAAATTCTTTTTATACTAGGTTTGAGCTGATTCTTGGTGTCCTGTTTATGCCAGTTTAGACACACTCGATTCCCTTAAAGAGACATATCAATACATAGGTTTTAAGATTCTTACTAGTCAGATATATTCCTCTGTGGGAAATATGGTGTTTTGAGTCCCTTTCACTGAGGAAGGTGTAAGTGTTTTCTGTTCCATAGTTGGTTTTTGGAATGGTACCTGTGCTTATATCATACTCTGGTTTTATGCATCACCCCACCTCTCTTTCCCCCTTAAGCAGGCATAAGAGTGTTTCCTAAATGTGAGACTCTGTTATCTTTCATAACTCAGTTCATGTGTAGCCATGTTTACAGGATCTTCATAAGTGATATCGTATGATAAGTTTCTTTTTCTGTGTGACTTATTTCACTTAGAACCATCGTACCTGAATCCACTCATTTTGATGCTACTGGTCTTATGACATTGATTTCATGGCTGAGGGATATTCGATCGTATGTAAATAACACAATTTTTTGAACCATTTTTATCATTCCTGGGATATTTAAGCTGTACCCAAGTTGAGGTTCTTGTAAGCAGTGCAGCCCTAAATTTTGGGGTGGCTCTGTCTTATTGATTTTCAGTTTTCCCAAGGTATATTCCCTAGACTGGAAGTGCCCTTGGCTCTGTAGCTCGGTTGTTTACTTGTTTATGGAGCACAATGCACTCCTCCAGTGAGGCAGTTGGCAATTTACATCCCGTCCATCAGCATAACAAGGCTCCCAGTTCTCCAGGGCCTCCCTTGCCTTTATGGTTTTTATACATTTTGTGGATGTCCCTTTTGACTGGTGGGAAGTGATACTTCTTTGTAGTGCAGATTTGCATTGCCGGCTTGCTTGCTTGGCCAAAAAGGGTGTATGTGTTTTCTCCTGAATATATTCACGAGAAAACACATTCACGCTTTTTGGCCAAGTGCATCACTGTCGATGTTGTGCCCCTCTTCCTGTGTTTTAAAGTTTATTCCAACGTACCTCTTGAAATCTGTTCCCTGCTATTCTGTCTCGCTTTCAAGTACACCTCGTTGCCTTCCCTCAACAGATTTTTGGACGATAGTTGTCCTTTATTACTCTGCCAGTTTGTGCATTGCTGTGCCCCTGAGCTCCATTTTTTATCTCGTTTTTTGTGAGCTGAACGCAAGTCCAAAATTTTGGTTGAGGACCTATACTGGTTCCCGGTGGGTGGCTGAGACTTTGGTTAATTCTTCTTCCTCCTGGGATATAAGAGTGACATGTGCCCGTCCAAATGCGTAACAGCTACTCTCTCATTCGTTCTCCCTCTTCCCTTTCATCCTCTGCCAAATTGGCAAGCTGTGCGAACCAGGAGGTTAAAGGTGCTGTCTCTCCAAGTTGGGAGACTGATAGTAAAGCATTTGGAAAGTCAAAGCGTAGCACCACGAGAGGGACTATTCGTTGAGTTTTAGAGACCTTTCGTATTCACTGTGTGTCCATTCTCTAGGATTTCAGTACATGTTATAGCTGTAGTAATATTCCCTTCAACCTGGAGAGTTGGGACCCATGGAATGGGTGCCATGCATTATTGATTTAAAGGGTCTGCATTTGCTCACCCAATCTCACCAATCCTCTCAGTCTCAAGTGTCCAGCCTTATGCCACATCCAGCTCTCATTGTAGACAGGGTCATTCCACGTTTCATCAGAGACCCTGAAGGAATTGTAAAGAATTTACCTTTTTTATTTTGTTTTTTAAATTCCTGTTTATAGTGGGTTTGAGCTGATTCTCGCTGCCATGGTTATGCCAGTCTAGACACCCTTGATTCCCTTACAAAGACATATCAATACATAGGTTTTAAGATTCTTACTTGTCAGATATATTCCTCTGCGGGAAATATGGTGTTTTGAGTCCCTTTCACTGAGGAAGGTGTAGGTCTTGTCGATTCCATACTTGGTTTTTGGAACGGTACCTGTGCTTATATCAAACTCTTGTTTTATGAATCACCCCACCTCTCAATCCCCCTTAAGCAGGCATAAGAGTGTTTTGTAAATGTGAGACTCTGTTCTCTTTCCTAACTCAGTTCATGTGTAACCATGTTTACAGGATCTTCATAAGTGATAGATTATGATAAGTTTCTTTTTCTGTGTGACTTATTTCACTTAGAATCATCGTACCTGAATCCACTCATTTTGCTGCTACTGGTCTTATGACATTGATTTCATTGCTGAGGGATAATCCATTGTATGTAAGTAACATAATTTTTTGAACCGTTTTTATCTTTCCTGGGATATTTAAGGTGTACCCAAGTTGAGGTTCTTGTAAGCACTGCAGCCCTACATTTTTGAATGGCTCTGTCTTATTGATTTTCAGTTTTCCCAAGATATATTCCCTAGACTGGAAGTGTCCTTGGCTCTGTAGCTCTGTTGTTTACTTGTTTTAGGGAACAAAATGCACTCCTCCAGAGAGGCAGTTGGCAATTTACATCCTGCCCATCAGCATAACAAGGCTCCCTTTTCTCCAGGGCCTGTCTTGAATTTCTGGTTTTTACCCTTTATGTGGATGTCCCTTAGGACCGGTGAAAAGTGATACTTCTTTGTAGTGCAGATTTGCATTGCCCGCTTGCTTGCTTGGCCAAAATGGGTGTATGCGTTTTCTCCTGAATATATTCTGGAGAAAACGCATACACCCTTTTTGGCCTAGTGCATCATTGTCGAAGTTGTGCCCCTCTTCCTGTGCTTTAAAGGCGATTCCAACATACCGCTTGAAATCTGTTTCCTGCTATTCTGCCTCGCTTTCAAGTCCACCTCGTTGACTTCCCTCAACAGATTTTTGGACGATAGTTGTCCTTTATTACTCTGCCAGTTTGTGAAGTGCTGTGCCTGTGAGCTCCATTTTTTAACTCTTTTTTTGTGAGCTGAACGCAAGTTCAAAATTTTGGTACAGGACGTATACTGGTTCCCAGTGGGTGGCTGAGACTTTGGTTAATTTTTCTTCCTCCCGGCATATAAGAGTGACATGTGCCCGTCCAAATGCCTAACAGCTACACTCTCATTGGTTCTCCCTCTCGCTTTCATCCTCTGCCAATTTGGCAACCTGTGCGAACCAGGAGGTTAAAGGTTCTTTCTCTCCAAGTTGGGAGATTGATAGTAAAGCAGTTGGAAAGTCAAACCAGAGCACCAGCAGAGGGACTATTTGTTGAGTTTTAGAGACCTTTCATGTTCACAGTGTGTCCATTCTCTAGGTTTCCCATACATATTATAGTTGTAGTAATATTCCCTTCACCTTGGAGAGTTGGGACCCATGGAAGGGGGGCCATGCATTATTGCTTTAAAGAGTCTGCCTTTGCTCACCCAATCTCACCTATCCTCTCAGTCCCAAGTGTCCAGCCTTATGCCAAATCCAGCTGTCGTTATAGATAGGGTCATTCCAGGTTTCGTCAGAGACCCTGAAGAAATTGTAAAGAATTTCCTGTTTTTTTTGTGTGTCTGAAATTCCTTTTTATAGTGGGTTTGAGCTGATTCTCAATGCCATGTTTATGCCTGTCTAGACACAGTTGATTCCCTCATGGAGACATATCAATAAATAGGTTATAAGATTCTTACTAGTCAGATATATTCCTCTGAGGGAAATATGGGGTTTTGAGTCCCTTTCACTGAGGAAGGTGTAGGTCTTCTCTATTCCGTATTTGATTTTTTGAACGGTACCTGTGGTTTTATAAAACTCTGGGTTTTATGCATCACCCCACCTCTCCTTCCCCCTTAAGCAGGCATAAGAGTGTTTTCTAAATGTGAGACTCTGTTCTCTTTCCTAACTCAGTTCATGTGTAGCCATGTTTACAGGATCTCTATAAGTGATATCTTATGATAAGTTTCTTTTTCTGTGTGACTTATTTCACTTAGAATCATCGTACCTGAATCCACTCATTTTGCTTCTACTTGTCTTATGACATTGATTTCATGGCTGAGGGATATTTCATCTGACGTAAGTACCACAAATTTTTGTACCATTTTTATCTTTCCTGGGATATTTAAGGTGAATCCAAGATGAGGTTCTTGTAAGCAGTGCACCCCTAAATATTGGGGTGGCTGTGTCTTATTGATTTTCAGTTTTCCCAAGTTATATTCTGTAGACTGGAAGTGCCATGTGATCTGTAGCTCTGTTGTTTACTTGTTTTAGGGAACACAATGCACTGTTCTAGAGAGGCAGTTGGCAATTTACATCCCACCCATCAGCATAACAAAGCTCCCAGTTCGCCAGGGCCTGTCTTGCCTTTCTGGTTTTTACATATTTTGTGGATATCCGTTTTGACTTGTGGGAAGTAATACTTCTTTGTAGTGCAGATTTGCATTGCCCGCTTGCTTGCTTGGCCAAAAAGGGCGTATGTGTTTTCTCCTGAATATATTCAGGAGAAAACTCATACACACTTTTTGGCCAAGTGCATCATTGTCGAAGTTGAGCTCCTCTTCCTGTGCTTTCAACGCGATTCCAGCATACCTCTTGAAATCTGTTTCCTGCTATTCTGCCTCACTTTCACGTCTGCCTCTTAACCTTCCCTCAACAGTGTTTTGGACGAGAGTTGTCCTTTACTACTCTGCCATTTGTTGAATTGTTGTGCCACTGAGCTCCATTTTTCAACTCGTTTTTTGTGAGCTGAATGCAAGTCCAAATTTTGGTTCAGGACTTATACTGGTGTCCAGTCGGTGGCTGAGACTTTGGTTAATTCTTCTTCCGGCCAGAAAATTAGAGCGACATTTGCCGGTTCAAATGCCTAACAGCTACTCTCTCATTGGTTCTCCCTCTTCCCTTTCATCCTCTGCCAAATTGGCAACCTGTGAGAACCAGGAGGTTAAAGGGTCTGTCTCTCTAAGTTGGGAGATTGATAGTAAAGCAGTTTGAAAGTCAAACCGGAGCACCAGGAGAGGGACTATTTGTTGAGTTTTAGAAACCTTTCGTATTCACAGTGTGTCCATTCTCTAGGTTTCCGGTACATGTTATATCTGTTGTAATATTCACATCAACCTGGAGAGTTGGGACCCATGGAATGGGTGCCACTCATTATTGCTTTAAAGGGTCTGCATTTGCTCACCCAATCTCAACAATCCTCTCAGTCCAAAGTGTCCAGCCTTATGCCATATCCAGCTGTCATTGTAGATAGGGTCATTGCAGGTTTCATCAGAGACCCTGGAAGAATTGTAAGGAATTTCCCTGTTTTTTTGTTTTGTTTTTGAAATTCCTTTTTATAGTGGGTTGAGCTGATTCTCACTGCCATGTTTATGCCAGTCTAGACACACATGATTCCATTATGGAGACATATCAATACATAGGTTTTAAGATCCTTACTAGTAAGACATATTACTCTGCGGTGAATATGGTGTGTTGAGTCCCTTTCACTGAGGAAGGTGTTGGTCTTGTCTATTCCGTATTTGGTTTTTGGAACTGTACCTGTACTAATATCAAACTCTGGTTTTATGCATCACCCCACCTCTCCTTCCCCATTAAGAAGGCATAAGGGTGTTTTCTAAATGTGAGACTCTCTTCTCTTTCCTAACTTAGTTCATGTGTAGCCATGTTTACAGGATCTTCATAATTGATATCTTATGGTAATTTTCTTTTTCTGTGTGACTTAGTTCACTTAGAATTATCGTATCTGAATCCCCTCATTTTGCTGCTACTGGCCTTATGACATTGATTTCATGGCTGAGGGATATTCTGTCATACGTAAGTACCACAATTTCTTGAACCATTTTTGTCTTTCCTGGGATATTTAAGGTGTACCCAAGTTGAGGTTTTTGTAAGCAGTGCAGCCCTGAATTTTGGTTTGCATCTGTCTTATTAATTTTCAATTTTCCCAAGCTATATTTCCTTGACTGGAAGTGCCCTTGTCTCTGTAGCTCTGTTTTTTACTTGTTTTGGGGACCACAATACACTCCTCCAGAGAGGCAGTTGGCAGTTTACATCCCGCCCATCATCATAGCAAGGCTCCCTGTTCTCCAGGGCCTGTCTTGCCTGTCTGGTTTTTACACATTTTGCGGATGGCCCTTTTGGCTGGTGGGAAGTGATACTTCTTTGTAGTGCAGATTTGCATTTCCCGCTTGCTTGTTTGGCCAAAAAGGGCATATGCGTTTTCTCCTGAATATATTCACATGAAAACCCATATGCCCTTTATGACCATTTCCATTATTTTCGAAGTGGTGATGCTCTTCCTGTGTTTAAAGGCGATTCCAATGTACCTCTTGAAATCTGTTTCATGCCATTCTGCCTCATTTTCACTTCCGCCTCGTGGCTTTCCTTCAACAGATTTTTGGAAGAGAGTAATCCTTTATAACTCTGCAGGTTAGTGAATTGCTGTGGCCCTGAGCTCCATTTTTCAAATCACGTTTTTGTGAGCTGACCGCAAATCCACCGTTTTGCTTCTGGACCTATACTGGTTCTGGGTGGGGGCAGGCTGAGTCTTTGGTTAAATCCTCTTCGTGATGGGAAATTAGAGTGAAATGTGGCCGTCCAAATGCCTACAGCTACTCTCGCATTGTTTCTCTCTCTTCCCTTATATCCTCTGCACAATTTGCCAACTGTGCGAACCAGGAGGTTATAGGGGCTGACTCTCCAAGTTGGGAGATTTATAGTTAAGCAGTTGGAATGTCAAACTGGAGCACAAGGAGAGAAAAAAAGTAGTAGAGTTTTAGAAACCTTTCACCATCAGATGGTTTCCATTCTCTAGGTTCCCATACATGTTAAAACTGTAGTGATATTCCCTTCTACTTGGAGAGTTGGGAACCATGGAATGGGTGGCGGCATAATTGCTTTAAAGGGTCTGCATTTTTTCACCCAATCTCACCAATCCTCTCAGTCCCAAGTGACCAGCCTTATGCCACATCCAGCTGTCATTGTAGATAGGGTCATTCC
Source organism: Mesoplodon mirus (assembly GCF_964341445.2). Taxonomy (NCBI): domain Eukaryota; kingdom Metazoa; phylum Chordata; class Mammalia; order Artiodactyla; family Ziphiidae; genus Mesoplodon; species Mesoplodon mirus. The sequence goes on along the minus strand of NW_028295803.1, from coordinate 3,948,475 downwards.
AGGTTTCATCAGAACCCCTGAAGGTATTGTGTAAGAATTTTACTGTTTTTATGTTTTGTTTTGAAATTCATTTTTATAGTGGGTTTGAGCTGATTCTCACTGCCATGTTTATGTCGTTCTAGACACACTTAGTTCCCTTACGGAGACATGTCAATACATAGGTTTTAAAATTCTTACTAGTCCGATATATTTCTCTGCGGGGAATAAGGATGTTGAGCTCCGTTCACTGAGGAAGGAGTAGGGCTTGTCTCTTCTGTTTTGGATTATGGAACGGTACCTGTGCTAATATCACACTTTTGTTTTTTGCATCTCCCCACCTCTCTTTCCCCTTAAGCAAGCGTTAGAGTGTTTTCTAAATCTGAGACTCTGTTCTCTTCCCTAATTCAGTTCATATGTAGCCATGTTTACATTCCCTTCATAAGTGATATCTTATGTCAGAATGCACCATGGCCTTGTCATAATAATGCTCCATGACCCCTGTCATCACAATGCTCCATGCCCTGGTTATCACAATGCTCCATGTCCCTTGTCATCACAATTCTCCACGTCCTTGTCATCACAATGATACATGACACTTCTCATCAAAATATTACATGCTCTTCTCATCACAAATCTCCATGCACTTGAAATTGCAATGCTCCATGCACTTGTCATCACAATGCTCCATGCACTTGTCATCACAATTCTCCATGCCCTTGTCATCACATTGCTCCATGACATCTGTCCTCACAATGGTCTCTGACACCTGTCATCACAATGCTTCATGCCCCTTGTCATTAGAGTGCTCCATGATGCTCAACTCCACAATTACCCAAGGTCTTTTCAACACAATGCTCCACGGTTTTGCCATCATCATGCTCCATGCCTTGTCATCTCAAAGCTCAATGTCCCTTGTCCTCACAATTCTCCACGTCCTTGTCATTACAATGCTCCATGGCACTTCACATCAAAATGTTATATGCTCTTGTCATCACAATACTCCATGCACTTGTCATCGCAATGCTCCATGACCCCTGTCATAGGAAGCTCCATGTGCTGTTCATCACAATGTTTCACGACCTGGACATTAAAATTATCAATGGCCCTTGATATCACAGTGGTCCATGCCCTTGTCATCACAGTGCTCCTTTATTTTGTCACAGCAATCCTCCATGACAGTTGGCATCAAAATGCTCCATGATATTGTCATCAAACTGGAACATGACATATTTCATCACAATGCTCCCTGACACCTTTCTTTAAAATAATCCATGACCTTGTCATCACAGTGCTCCATGCCCTTGTCATCACAATGTGCCATGCCCAATCTTATCACAATAATCCATGAAACTTGTCAGACCAATGCTCCATGCCACTTTTCATCACAATGCTCCATGAACGCTGTCATCACAATGCACCATGCCAATCATCATAATGCTTCATGCTATTGTCATCACAATGAAATCAAAATGCTCCATGACCTCTGTCCTCACAATGCTGCAAACCTTGTAATCACAATGTTCCATAACACTTGTCATCACAATGCCCCATGACGCTGGTCAGCACAATTATCCATGGTCTTCTCATCACAATGCACCATGACTTTTGTCAAAACAATGCTCAATACACTTGTCATCACAATGCTCTCTGACTATTGCCCTCAGTATGCAGCTTGAACTCTTTCATGACAAGGCTCCATGCCTATTTCATCACAATGATCCATGTCCTTTTCATCACAATGCTCCAAGACACCTGTGATCACAATGCTCCATGCACTTGTCATCACAAAGCTCCAAGACGCATGTCATCAGAATGCTCCATGGCCTTCTCATCATAATTTTCCATGCCCTTGTCATCACAATGCTCCAAGACCCCTGCAATCACAATGTTCCCTTCGACTTTTCATCAGAATGCTCCATGAGAATTGTCATCACAAGTTTCCATGGTATTCACATCACAGTGCTCCATGACCTTGTCATCACAGTGCTCCATTCCCTTGTCATCACAATGCTCCATGACCCCTGTCATCACAATAATCCATGAACATTCTCAGCCCAATGATCCATGACCATTCTCATCACAATGATGCATGCCCTTGTCATCCCAATGCTCCATGAACCCTGTATTCACAATGCTCCCTGACGCTTGGCATCACAGTGCTCCATGATACCTGTCATCAAAATGCTCCATGCCTTTGTCAGCAAAATTATACATGACCTTGTCATTATGATGCTCTATGCGCTTGTCATCACAATACTCCACTACCCATGCCATCACAATCCTTCATGAAACTTGGGATCACATTGCTTCATCCCCTTGTCATCACAATGCTCCATACTCCTTGAAATCAAAATGAGCCATGACCTCTGTCATCACAATGCTCCAAACACTTGTGATCACAGTGTTCCATAACACTTGTCATCACAACGCTCTATGATGCCTGTCATCACGATACTCCATGCCCTTTTCATCACAAATCTCCAAGACCTTTGTCGTCACAATTCTCAATACGCTTGTCATCACAATACTCCCTGACACCTGTCGTCAGAATGCTCCTTGAACCCTGTCACGAAAGGCTACATGCGTTTTTCATCACAATGCCCCATGCAGTTTTCATCACAAAGCTCCATGCCATTGTCATCAAAATACTCCACAAGCTTGTCATCAGAATGCTCCATGACCCTTGTCATCACACTTCTCCTTGCACTTGTCAGCAAAATGCTCCTTGACCCTTGTCATCACAATGCTCCAAGCTACTGTCATCACAATGCTCCATTATGTTTGTCATCAGAATCCTCCATGACACTTGGCATCACAATGCTCCATGCCATTGTCATCACAATGGGCCATTACATATGTCATCACAATGCTCCCTGAAAACTGTCTTCACAACACTGCTTGACCTGGTCATCAAAATGCTCCATGACCTTGTCATCACAATACGCCATTCGAACTGTCATGCAATAATCAATGAAACTTATTAGACCAATGCTCCATGCCCTTGATATCACAATGCTCCATGCCCATGTTATCAAAATGCTCCATGACCCCTGTCATCACAATGTTCCATGACTCCAGTCATCATAATGTTTCATGACATTTGTCATCACGATGATCCATGCCCTCATCATCAACAGTCTCTGTGACCTTTTAACCACAATGCTCCATGAAATTTTCATCAAAATGCTGTTTGACCCTTGTCATCAAAGTGCTCTATGCCTTTCTCAGCACAATGCTCCATAACACTTGTCATCACAATGCTCCATGCGCTTGTCTGCACAATGCTCCATGACACATGTCATCACAATGTGCCATGCACCTGTCAGCACAGTGCTCCACAATCTTGTCATCACAATGCTCCATAAAACTTTTCATCACAATGCTCCATGCACTTCTCATCAAAACGCTCTCTCACCACTGATATCACAATGCTACATCACTATTTGTCACAATACTACCTCATCCCTGTCATCACAATGCTCCATGATCTTTGTCATCACAATGCTCAATACAATTGTCATCACAATGCTCCCTGACACTTGTCATCAGTATGCTCCTTGAACCCTGTCATGACCAGGCTCCATGCCTTTTTCATCACAATAATCCATGCCCTTTTCATCACAATGCTCAAAGATCCCTGAAATCAAAGTGTTCCATGCCCTTGTCATCAAAATGCTCCATGACGCATGTCATCAGAATGCTTCATGGCCTTCTCACCACAATGCTCCAGGACCTTGTCATCACCATGCTCCATTCCCTTGTCATCACAATGCTCCATGACCCCTGTCCTCACAATAATCCATGAATATTTTCAGCCCAATGCTCCACGATCTTCTCATCACAATGCTCCATGGCCAATATCATCACAATGCTCCATGACCACTGTCATCACAACACTCCATGACACATGACAACAAAATGATCCGGGACTCTTGTCATCACAATGCTCCATTCCCTAGACATCACAATGTTCCATGACCCCTGTATTCACAATGCTCCATGACGCCTGTCATTACAGTGCTCCATGACACATGTCATCACAATGCTCCATGCCTTTGTCAGCAAAATTCTACATGACCTTGTCATTACAATGCTCTATGCGCTTGTCATCACAATACTCCATTTCCATTGTCATCACAATCTTCCATGAACCTCGGGATCACATTGCTTCATGCCCTTGTCATCACAATGCTCCATGCTCCTTGAAATCAAAATGATCCATGACCTCTGTCATCACAATGCTCCAAACCCTTGTGATCACAGTGTTCCATAACACTTGTCATCACAACGCTTCATGATGCCTGTCATCACAATACTCCATGCCCTTAACATCACAATGCTCCATGACCTTTGTCATCACAATTCTCAATACACTTGTCATCACAATGCTCCCTGACAGTTGTCATCAGAATGCTCCTTGAACCCTGTCACGAAAAGGCTCCATGAATTTTTCATCACAATGCCCCATGCCGTTTTTATCACAATGCTCCATGCCATTGTCATCAAAATACTCCACAAGCGTGTCATCAGAATGCTCCATGACCCTTATCATCACAATGCTCCCTGACCCTTGTCAGCACAATGCTCCCTGACCCCTGTCATCACAATGCTCCAAGCCATTGTCATCACAATGCTCCATTACCTTTGCGCTCAGAATCCTCTATGACACTTGGCATCACAATGCTCCATGCCATTGTCATCACAATGGGCCATTACATATGTCATCACAATGATCCCTGACACCTGCCTTCACAATAGTGCATGACCTGGTCATCACAATGCGCCAGTCCAACTGTCATCACAATAATCCATGAAATATATTAGACCAATGTTCCATGCCCTTGTCGTCACAATGCTCCATGCCCTTGTTATCACAATGCTCCATGACCGCTGTCATCACAATGCTCCGTGACTCCAGTCATCTCAATGCTTCATAACGTTTGTCATTACAATGGTCCATTCCCGCGTCATTACAAGGCTCTGTGACCTTTGTAACCACAATGCTCCATGATCTATTCATCACAATTCTCTGTGACCCTTGTCATCACAATGCTCCATCTCTTTGTCAGAACAATGCTCCATGACCATTGTCTTCACAATGTGCCACGCACATTTCATCACAACGGTCCACAAACTTGTCATTGCAATGCTCCATAAACCTTGTAATCACAATGCTCCATGCACTTCTCATCTAAATACTCTCTCACCAGAGATATCACAGTGTTCCATCACTAGTCATCACAGTACTCCCTCACCCCTGTAATCACAATGTTCCATGACCCTGCCATCACACTGCTACATCCACTTATCATCACAATGTTCCATGACCCCTGTCATCAAAATGCTCCATGACCCTTTTCATCCCAAAGCTCCAAGCCCCTTGACATCACAATGTTCTATAACCCCTGCCATCAAAATGTTCCATTACACTTTTCATCAAATTGCTGCATGACCCGGTCATCAAAATGCTCCCTGCCCTTCTCATTACAATGCACCATGCCCTTGTCATCAAAATGCTCCATGACTTGTCATCACAAAGCTTCATGACACTTGGCATCACAGTGCTCCATGTCATGGTCATCAGAATGCTCCATGAACACTCTCATAACATTGCTCAATTCACTTATCATCACAAAGCTCCATGACAGTTGTAATCACAATGCTCGATGCCCTTCTCATCACAATGTTCCATGCCCTTGTCATTACAATCCTGCATGACCCATGTATCATAGTGTTCCATACCCTTGTCATCACAATGCTCCATGCCCACTCTCATCACAATAATCCATGAAATATTTCAGACCAATGTTCCATGCCCTTCTCATCACAATGCTCCATTACCACTGTCATAACAATGCACCATGACCCCTGCCATTGCAATGTTCCACGGCCTAGTCATCACAAGGTTCCATGACACTTGTCATCACAATGCTGAAGAGCCCTGTAATCACAGTGCTCCATTCCCATTTCATCACAAAGCTCCATGACGCATGTCCTCAGAATGTTTCATGGCCTTCTCATCACAATGCTCCATGCCCTTGTCATCACAATGCGCCATTCCAACTGTCATCGCAATAATCCATGAAACTTATTAGACCAGTGTTCCATGCCATTGTCATCACAATGCTCCATGCCCTTTTTATCACAATGCTCCATTACCCCTGTCATCACAATGCTCCGTGACTCCAGTCATCACAATGCTTCATGACATTTCTCATCACAGTGGTCCATGCCCTCCTCATCAATAGTCTCTGTGACCTTTTTAACCACAATGCTCCATGAGCTTTTCATCACAATGCTCTTTGACCCTTGTCATCACAATGCTCTACGCCTTTCTTAGCACAATGCTCCATGTCCCTTGTCATCACAATGCACCATGCTCTTGTCATCACAGTGCTCCGCAATCTTGTCATCACAATGCTCCAAAAAATTTGTCATCACAATGCTCCATGCACTTCTCTTCAAAATGCTCTCTCACCACTGATATCACAATGCTACATCACTATTTGTCACAATACTCCCTCACCACTTTCATCACAATGTTCCATGACTCCTGTCATCACAATGCTACATGCACTTATTATCACAATGTTCGATGACACCTGACATCACAATGTTCCATAACACCTGTCATCAAAATGTTCCATGATACTTTTCATCAAATTGCTCCATGACCGTCATCACAATGTTTCCTGCCATTCTCATCACAATGCACATCGCCCTTGCCATCAAAATGTTCCATGATCTTTGTCATCACAAAGATCCATGACCCTTGGCATGACAATGCTCCATGTCATTGTCATCACATTGCTCCATGCCCTTGTCTTCACATAGCTCCATGACACATGTCATCAGAATGCTCCATGGCCTTCTCATCACAATGCTCCATGCCCTTGCCATCACAATGCTCCATTACCCCTGTCAAAACAATGCTTCATGACCCCTGCCATCACGAAGTTCCATGGCCTTGTCATCAGAAAGCTCCAAGACCCTTCTCATCACAATGCTGAAGAACACTGTAATCACAATGCTCTATGCCCCTTTTCATCTCAATGATCTACGAAACCTGTCATCAAAATGCACCATGCCCATCATCATAATGCTTCATGCTATTGTCATCACAATGAAATCAAAATGCTCCATGACCTCTGTCATAACAATGCTCCAAACCCTTGTGATCACAATATTCCATAACCCTTCTCATCACAATGCCCCATGATGCTCGTCATCAAAATTATCCATGGTCTTCTCATCACAATGCTCCATGACTTTCGTCATCACAATGCTCAATACACTTGTCATCAAAATACTCCCTGACACTTGTTCTCTGTATGCTCCATGAACCCTGTCATGACAAGGCTCCATGCCCTTTTCATCACAATGCTCAAAGACCCATGTAATCACAATGTTCCATGCCCTAGTCATCACATAGCTCAATGACGCATGCCATCAGAATTCTCCATGGTCTTCTACTCACCATGCTCCATGCCCTTGCCATCACAATGTTCCAAGACCCCTGTAATCAGAATGCTCCATGCCCCTTTTCATCAGTATGCTCCATGAGACCTGTCATCACAAGGCTCCATGGTTTTCTCATCACAATGCACCAGGACCTTTTCATCACAGTGCTTCACGACATTGTCATGAAAATTCTCACTGGACCATGTCATCATAATTCTCCAAGCCCTAGTCATCACAATGCTCCAATATATTTATCCTCACAATCCTCCATTACATTTGGCATCACAATGCTCCATGCCGTTGTCTTCATAATGCACCATGCCCACTCTCATCACAATAATCTATGAAAATTGTCAGACCAATGCTCCATGCCCTTGTCATCACAGTGCTCCATGACACCTGTCATCACAATTCTCCATTCCTTTGTCAGCAAAATGTTACATGACCTTGTCATTACAATGCTCTGTGCGCTTGTCATCACAATACTCCATTTCCATTGTCATCACAGTCCTCCATGAACCTTGGGATCACATTGCTTCATTCCTTTGTCATCACAGTACTCCATGCTCCTTGAAATGAAAATGATCCATGACCTCTGTCATCGCAATGCTCCAAACCCTTGTGATCACAATGTTCCATAACTCTTTTCATCACAACGGTCCATGATGCCTGTCATCACAATACTCCATGCCCTTGTCATCACAATGCTCCATGCCCTTGTTATCACAATGTTCCTAGACCCCTGTAATCAGAATGCTCCATGCCCCTTTTCATCAGTATGCTCCATGAGACTTGTCATCTCAAGGCTCCATGATATTCTCATCACAATGCTCCAGGAACTTGTCATCACAATGCTTCACGACATTGTCATGAAAATTCTCAATGGCCCTTTTCATCATAATGCTCCAAGCCCTAGTCATCACAATGTTCCATTATATTTGTCATCACAATCCTCCATTACATTTGGCATCAAAATGCTCCATGTCATTGTCTTCGCAAGGGACCATGACATATGTCATCACAATGCTCCCTGACAACTGTCTTCACAATACTCCATGACCTTCTCAACACAATGCTCCATGCCCTTGTCATCACAATGCTCCATGCCCTTGTCATTACAATGCACCATGTCCACTGTCATCACAATAATCTATGAAAAAAGTCAGACCAATGCTCCATGCCCCTGTCATAACAATGCTCCATGACCCCTGTCATCACAATGCTCCGTGCCTCCAGTCATCACAATTCTTCATAATGTTTGTCATCACAACGGTCCATCCCCACATCATCACAAGGCTCTGTGACATTTGTAACCACAGTGCTCCATGAACTTTTCATCACAATGCTCCGTGACCCTTGTCATCACAATGCTCCATGCCTTTGTCAGGAAAATGCTCCATGACCATTGTCATCACAATGTGCCACGCGCTTCTCATCCCAACGGTCCAAAAATTTGTCATGACAATGCTCCATAAACCTTGTAATCACAGTGCTCCATGCCCTTCTCATCACAATGCTCGATGTCCTTGCCATCACAATGCATCATGTGCACTGTCATCACAATAGTCTATGAAACATGTCAGACAAATGCTCCATGCCCCTATCATCACAATACTCCATGCCCTTGTCATCACAATGCTCCATGACCCCTGTCATCACAATGCTCCGTGACTCCAGTCATCGCAATGCTTCCTAACGTTTGTCATCAAAATGGTCTAAGCCCGCGTCATCACAAGGCTCTGTGAATTTGTAACCACAGTGCTCCTTGAACATTTCATCACAATGCTCCATGACCCTTGTCATCACAATGCTCCATGCCTTTGTCAGAACAACGCTCAATGACCCTTGTCATCACACTGTGCCACGCGCTTTTCATTACAACGATACACAACCTTGTCATTGCTATGCTCCATAAATCTTGTAATCACAATGCTCCATGAACTTTTCATCCAAATGCTCTCTCACCAGATATATCACAATGTTCCATCCCTAGTCATCACAAAACTCCCTCACCCCTTATCATCACAATGTTCCATGACCCCTGATATCACAATGTTCCATAACCCCTGTCATCAAAATTCTCCATGACCCTTTTCATCCCTAAGCTCCATGACCCTTGGCATCACAATGTTCTATAACCCCTGTCATCAAAATGTTCCATGACACTTTTCATCAAATTGCTGCATGACCCTGTCATCAAAATGCTCCCTGCCCTTCTCATCACAATGCACCACGCCCTTGTCATCAAAATGCTCCATGACTTTTGTCATCACAAAGCTCCATAACCCTTGACATCACAATGCTCCATGTCATTGTCGTCACAATGCTCCATGAACCTTCTCATCACATTGCTCCATGCCCTTGTCATCACAAAGCTCCATGACACTTGTCATCACAATGCTCGATGCCCTTCTCATCACAATGCTCCATGCCTTGGTCATTACAATCCTGCATGACACATGTATCAAAGTATTCCATTCCCTTGTCCTCACAATGCTCCATTACCCCTGTCATAACAATGCACCATGATCCTTACCATTACAATGTTCCCGGCTTAGTCATCACAAGGTTCCATGACACTTGTCCTCACAATGCTGAAGACCCCTGTAATCACAATTCTCCATGCCCCTGTCATCACAAAGCTCCATGACGCATGTCATCAGAATGTTCCATGGCATTCTCACCACAGTGCTCCATGCCCTTGTCATCACAATGCTCCAAGACCCCTGTAAACACAATGCTCCATGCCCCTTTTCATCTCAATGCTCCATGAACCCTGTCATCACAATGCACCATGCCCATCATCATCATGCTTCAGGCTATTGTCATCACAATGAAATCAATATTCTCCATGACCTCTGTCATCATAATGCTCCAAACCCTTGTGATCACAATGTTCCATAACACTTATCATCACAACACCCCATGACGCTCATCATCACAAATATCCATGGTCTTCTCATCACAATGCTCCATGACCTTTGTCATCACAATTCTCAATACACTAGTCATCACAATGATCCCTGACACTTGTCGTCAGTATGCTCCTTGATCCCTGTCATGAAAAGGCTCCATGCGTTTTTCATCAAAATAATCCATGCCCTTTTCATCACAATGCTCCAAGATGCCTGTAATCACAATGTTCTATGCCATTGTCATCAAAAACCCCATGACGCATGTGATCAGAATGCTCCTTGGTCTTCTCCTCACAATGCTCCATGCCCTTGTCATCACAATGTTCCAAGACCCCTGTAATCACAATTCTCCATGCCCCTTGTCATCAGAATGCTCCATGAGCCTTTCATCACAAGTCTCCATGGTTTTCTAAACACAATGCTCCAGGACCTTGTCATCACAATGCTTCACGACATTGTCATGAAAATTTTCAATGACCCTTGTCATCATAATGCTCCAAGCCCTAACCATCACAATGTTCCAATATATTTGTCATCACAATCCTCCATTACATTTGGCATCACAATGCTCCATGCCATTGCCATCGCAATGGACCATGACATATTTCATCGCAATGCACCCTGACACCTATCTTCACAATACTCCATGACCTTCTCATCACAATGCTCCATGCCCTTGTCATCACAATGCACCATGCCCACTGTCATCACAATAATATATGAAACTTGTCAGACCAATGCTCCTTGCCCCTGTCATCACAATGCTCCATGCCCTTGTCATCACAATGCTCCATGACCACTGTCATCACAATGCTCCGTGACTGCAGTCATTACAATGCTTCATAACGTTTGTCATCACAATGGTCCATGCCTGTGTCATCACAAGGCTCTGTGACCTTTGTAACCACAATGCTCCATGAACATTTCATCACAATTCTCTGTGACACTTGTCATCACAATGCTCCATGTCTTTGTCAGAACAATGCTCCATGAGCATTGTCATCACAATATGCCACACACATTTCATCACAACGGTCCACAACCTTGTCATGGCAATGCTCCATAAACTTTGTAATCACAATGGTCCATGCACTTCTCATCAAAATGCTCTCTCTCCAGATATATCACCATGTTCCATCACTTGTCATCACAATACTCCCTCACCCCTGTAATCACAGTGTTCCATGATACTGTCATTACAATGCTACATCCCCTTATCATCACAATGTTCCATGACCCCTGACATCACAATGTTCCATAACCCCTGTCATCAAAATGCTCCATGACCCTTTTCATCCCAAAGTTCCAAGACCCCTGACATCACAATGTTCTATAACCCCTGCCATCAAAATATTCCATTACAATTTTTATGAAATTGCTGCATGACCCGGTCATCAAAATGCTCCCTGCCCTTCTCATTATAATGCACCATGCCCTTGTCATCAAAATGCTCCATGACTTTTCATCACAAAGCTCCATGACCCTTGGCATCACATTGCTCCATGCCCTTGTCATCACACATCTCCATGACACTTGTCATCACAATGCTCGATGTACTTCTCATCACAATGCTCCATGCCCTTGTTATCACAATGCTCCATGAACCGTGTGATCACAATGTGCTTTGAATCCAGTCATCACAATGCTTCATGACCTTTGTCATCACAGTGGTCCATGCCCTCTTTATCAACAGTCTCTGTGACCTTTTTAACCACAATGCTCCATGAACTTTTCATCACAATGCTCTTTGACCTTTGTCATCACAATGCTCTATGCCTTTCTCAGCACAATGCTCCATGACCCTTGTCATCAAAATGCTCCATGCCTTTTTCTGAAAAATATTCCATGGCCCTTGTCATCACAATGTGCCATTCACTTTTCATCAAAACGGTCCAGAAACTTGTCATTGCAATGCTCCATAAACCTTGTAATCACAATGCTCCATACACTTCTCATCAAAATGCTCTCTCACCAGAGATATCACAGTGTTCCATCACTAGTCGTCACAATACTCCCTCAGCCATGTAATCACAATGTCCCATGACCCCGGTCATCACAATGCTACATCCCTTTATCATCACAATGTTCCATGACCCCTGACATCACAATATTCTATAACCCCTGTCATCAAAATGTTCCAAAACACTTTTCATCATATTGCAGCATGACCCTGTCATCAAAATACTCCCTGCCCTTCTCATCACAATTCACCATGCACTTATCATCAAAATGCTCCATGACCTTTGTCATCACAAAGCGCCATGACCCTTGGCATCACAATGCTCCATGTCACTGTCATAACAATGCTCCATGAACCCTCTCATCACATTGCTCCATGCCCTTGTCATCACAAAGCTCCATAACACTTGCCATCACAGTGCTCGATGCCATTCTCATCACAATGCCCCATGCCCTTTTCATTACAATCCTCCATGACCCATGTATCACAGTGTTCCATGCCCTTATCATCACAATGCTCTATGCCCACTCTCATCAAAATCATCCATGAAACATTTCAGACCAATGCTCCATGCCCTTCTCATCACAATGCTCCTTTACCTCTGTCATAACAATGCTCCATGACACCTGCCATCACAATGTTCCACGGCCTTGTCATCACAAGGCTCCATGACACTTGTCATCACAATGATCCACGACCCCTCTAATCAAAATGCTCCATGCCCTTTTCATCAAAAAGATACATGACGCATGTCATCAGAATAATCCATGGCCCTGTCAACACAATGCTCATGCCCTTGTCATCACAATGCTCCAAGACACTTGTAATCAAAATGCTCCATGATTCTTTTCCTCTCAATGCTCCATGAAGCCTGTCATCACAATGGACCATGCACATCCTCATAATGCTTCAGGCTATTGTCATCAAAATGAAATCAGTATGCTCCATGACCTCTGTTATCACAATGCTCCAATCCCTTGTGATCACAATGTTCCATAACACTTATCATCACAACACCATATGACGCTCATCATCACAATTATCCATGGTCTTCTCATCACAATGCTCCATGACATTTGAAATCACAATTCTCAATACACTTGTCATCACAGTGCTCCCTGACACTTGTCATCAGTATGCTCCATTAACCCTGTCATGACACGTCTCCATGCCTTTTTCATCACAATGATCCATGCCATTTTAATCACAATGCTCCAAGACCCATGTAATCACAATGCTCCATGCCCTTGTCATCACAATATTCAATGACACATGTCATCAGAATGCTCCATGGCGTTCTCCTAACAATGCTCCATGCCCTTGTCATCACAATGCTCCAAAACCCCTGTAATCACAATGCTCCATGTCCCTTTTCATCAGAATGCTCCATTGGACTTGTCATCACAACTGTCCATTGTATTCTCATAAAAGTGCTCCAGGAACTTGTCATCAGAATGCTCCATGATCCCTGTCATCACAATACTCCATGAACATTTTCAGCCCATTGCTCTATGACCTTCTCATCAAAATGCTCCATGACCCCTGTCATCACAATACTCCATGAACATTTTCAGCCCAATGCTCCATGACCCTTGTCATCACAATCATCCATGCCCTTGTCATCCCATTGCTTCATGACCCCTGTATTCACAATGTTCCATGACGCTTGTCATCACAGTGCTCCATGACACCTGTCATCACAATGCTCCATGCCTTTTTCAGCAAAATGCTACCTGACCTTGTCATTGCAATGCTCTATTCGCTTGTCATCACAATACTCCATTACCATTGTCATCACAATCCTCCATGAACCTTGGGATCACATTGCTTCATGCCCTTGTCATCACAATGCTCCATGCTCCTTGAAATCAAAATGATCCATGACCTCTGTCATCACAATGCTCCAAACCCTTGTGATCACAATGTTCCATAACACTTGTCATCACAACGCTCCATGATGCCTGTCATCACAATACTCCATGCACTTTTCATCACAATGCTCCATGACATTTGTCATCACAATTCTCAATACACTTGCCATCACAATGCTCCCTGACACTTGTCGTCAGAATGCTCCTTGAACCCTGTCACGAAAAGGCTCCATGCCTTTTTCAACACAATACTCCATGCCCTTTTCATCACAGTGCTCCATAACCTTTGTCATCACAATTCTCAATACACTTGTCATCACAATTCCCCATGCCTTTTTCATTACAATGCTCCATGCCATTGTCATCAAAATACTCCACAAGCTTGTCATCACAATACTCCATGACCCTTTTCATCACAATTCTCCATGCACCTGTCAACAAAATGCTCCCTGACGCTTGTCATCACAATGCTCCAAGCCATTGTCATCACAATGCTCCATTACCTTTGTCATCAGAATCCTCCATGACACTTGGCATCAAAATGCTCCATGCCTTTGTCATCAATATGGGCCATTACATATGTCATCATAATGTTCCCTGACACCTGTCTTCAAAATACTGCATGACCTGGTCATCACAATGCTCCATGCCCTTGTCATCACAATGCGTCATTCCAACAGTCATCACAATAATCCATGAAACTTATTAGACCAATGCTCCATTCCCTTGTCATCACAATGCTCCTTGTCCTTGTTATCACAATGCTCCATGATCCCTGTCATCACAATGCACCATGCCTCCATTCATCACAATGCTTCATGACCTTTGTCATCACAATGGTCCATGCTCTCGTCATCAACAGTCTCTGTGACATATTTAACCGCAATGCTCCATGAACTTTTCATCACAATTCTCTTTAGCCCTTGTCATAACAATGCTCAATGCCTTTCTCAGCACAGTGCTCCATGACCCTTGTCATCACAATACTCCATGCGCTTGTCAGCACAATGCTCCATGACCCATGTCATCACAATGCACCCTGCACTTCTCATCACAGTGCTACACAATCTTGTCACCACAATGCTCCATAAAACTTTTCATCACAATTCTCCATGCACTTCTCATCAAAATGCTCTCTCACCACTGATATCACAATGTTACATCACAATTCATCACAATACTCCCTCACCCCTGTCATCACAATGTTCCATGACTTCTGTCTTTGCAATGCTACATGCACATATCATCACAAAGTCCGATTATCCCTGACATCACAATGTTCCATAACCCATGACATCAAAATGATCCATAACACTTTTCCTCAAAATGCTCAATGACCCCTGACATCACAATGTTCCATAACCCCTGTCATCAAAATATTCCATGACTCTTTCATCAAATTGCTCTATGAACCTGTCATCACAATGCTCCCTGCCATTCTCATCACAATGTAACACGCCCTTGTCATCAAAATGCTCCATGACCTTTGTCATCACAAAGCTGCATGACCCTTGGCATCTCAATGCTCCATGCAATTGTCATCACAATGCTCCATGAACGCTCTAATCACAATGCTCCATGACACTTTGCATCTCAATGCTCCATGAACCCTGCCATCAAAATGCACCATGCCCATCATCATAATGCTTCAGTCTATTGTCATCACAATGAAATCAAAGTATTCGATGATCTATCTCATCACAATGCTCCAAATCCTTGTGATCACAATGTTCCATAACACTTATCATCACAACGCCCCATGACGCTCATCATCACAATTATCCATGCTCTTCTCATCACAGTGCTCCATGACTTTTGTCATCACAATGCTCTATACACTTGTCATCACAATGCTCCCTGACACTTGTCATCAGTATGTTCCTGGAACCCTGTCATGACAAGGCTCCATACCATTTTCATAACAATGATCCATGCCAATTTCATCACAATGCTCCAAGACACCAGTAATCACAATGCTCCATGCCCCTTTTCATCAGAATGCTCCATGACCTTGTTATTACAAGTCTCCATGGTCTTCTCATCACAATGATCCAGGAATTTTTCATCACAGTGCTCCATTCCCTTGTCATCACAATGCTCCATGACCCCTGTCCTCACAATACTTCCTGAACATTTTCAGTCCAATTCTCCAGGAACTTCTCATCACAATGCTTCATGATCCCTATCATCACAATGCTCCATGACCACTGACATCACAACACTCCATGACCCCTGACAACACAGTGATCCGGGACTCCTGTCATCACAATGCTCCATTCCCTAATCATCACAATGCTCCATTAACATTTTCAGCCCAATGCTCCATGACACTTGTCATCACAATGATCCATGTCCTTGCCATCCCAATGCTCCATGACCCCTCTAATCACAATGATCCGTGATGCTTCACATCACAGTGCTCTATGACCCTTATCATCACAATGCTCCATGCCTGTGTCAGCAAAAGGCTACATGGCCTTATCATCAAAATGCTCCATTTGCTTGTCATCACAATACTCCTTTACCATTGTCAGCACAATCCTCCATGAACCTTGGGATCACATTGCTTCATGCCCTTGTCATCACAATGCTCCATGCTCCTGGACAACAAAATGATCCATGACTTCTATCATCACAATGCTCCAAACACTTGTGATCACAATATTCCATAGCACTTGTCATCACAACGCTCCATGATGCCTGCCATCACAATACTCTATGCCCTTTTCGTCAAAATGCTCCATGATCTTTTTCATCACAATTCTAAATACACTTGTCATCACAATGTTCCCTGACACTTGTCATCAGAATGCTCCTTGAAACCTGTCATGAAATGGATTCATGCCTTTTTCATCACAATGTTCCATGCCCTTTTCATCACAATGCTCCATGATATTGTTGTCACAATACTCCACAAGCTTGTCATCAGAATACTCCATGACCCTTGTCATCACAATTCTCCATGGCCACTGTCATCACAATGCTCCATACCCCTTGTCATTACTGTGCTCCATGACGCTCGTCATCACAATTTTCCATGGTCTTCTCATCACAATGCTCCACGCCTTTGTCATCAAAATGCTCCATGACCCTTGTCATCACAGTGCTCCATGGCCACTGTCATCACAATGCTCCATTCCCCTTGTCATTACAATGCACCATGACGCTCGTCATCACAATCATCCATGGTCTTCTCATCACAATGCTCCACGGTCTTGCCATCACAATGCTCCATGCCTTGGTCATCACAATGCTCCATGTCCCCTGTCATCACAATTCTCCTCGTTCTTGGTATCACTATGCTCCATGACACTTCTCATCACCGTGTTACATGATTTGTCATCACAATTCTCTATGCACTTGTCATCGCAATGTTCCATGACCCCTGTCATAGGAAGCTCCATGTGCTTCTCATCACAATGCTTCTTGAACTTGTCATCAAAATTCTCAATGGCCCTTGTCATCACAATGCTCCATGCCCTTGTCATCACAATGCTCCATGTCCCTTGTCATCACAATGCTCCAAGCCCTTGTCATCAAAATGCTCCATTACATTTGTCATCACAATCCTCCATGACACTTGGCATCACAATGTTCCATTCCATTGTCATCGCAATGGGCCATGACATATGTCATCACAATGCTCCCTGAGACCTGTCTTCAAATTACTCCATGACCTTCTCATCACAATGCTCCATGCCTTTGTCATCACATTGCACCATGCCCACTGTCATCACAATAATCCATGAAACATGTCAGGCCAATGCTCCATGCCCCTGTCATCACAATGCTCATTGCCTTTTCATCACAATGCTCTATGACCCCTGTCATCACAATGCTCCGTGACTCCAGTCATCACAATGCTTCATGACCTTTGTCATCACAATGGTCCATGCCCTCGTCATCACAAGGCTCTGTGACATTTGTCACCAAAATGCTCCATGAAATTTTCATCAAAATGCTCGTTCACACTTGTCATCACAATGCTCTATGCCTTTGTCAGCACAGTGCTCCATGACGCATGTCATCACAATGTGCCATGTGCTTGTCATCTCAATGCTCAACAACCTTGTCCTCACAATGCTCCATAAAACTTGTCATCACAATGCTCCATGCACTTCTTATCAAAAGGCTCTCTCACGAATGATATCAAATGTTCCCTCACTAGTCATCACAATACACCCACTCCCCTGTCATCACAATGGTCCACAACACCGTCATGTAAATGTTCCATGACTCCTGACATCACAATGTTCCATAACCACTGTCATCAAAATGTTCCATGACACTTTTCATCAAATTGCTCCATGACCCTGTCATCACAATGCTCCCTGCCCTTCACAAGAGAATGCACCACACCCTTGTCATCAAAATGCTCCATGACCTTTGTCATCACAAAACTCCATGACCCTTGGCATCACAATGCTCCATGCCATTGTCATCACAATGTTCCAAAAACCTCTCATCACATTGTTCCAAGCCCTTGTCATCACAGGATCCATGATGCTTTTCATCACAATGCTCGATGCCATTCTTCTCACAATGCTCCATGCGCTTGTCATTACAATCCTCCATGAACCATGTATCACAGTGTTCCGTTCCCTTGTTATCACAATGCTCCTTGCCCCCTCTCATCACAATAATCCATGAAACTTTTCAGACCAATGTTCCATGTCCTTTTCATCACAATGATCCAAGACTCTTCTAATCATAATGCTCCATGCCCCTCTTCATCTCAATGCTCCATGAATGCTGTCATCACATTGCACCAATGCACATCATCATAATGCTTCATGCTGTTGTCATCACAAAGAAATCAAAATGCTCTATGACCTCTGTCATCACAATGCTCCAAATCCTTGTGATCACAATATTCCATAACACTTATCATCACAACTCCCCATAACCCTCGTCATCACAATTATCCATGGTCTTCTAATCACAATGCTCCATGACATTTGTCATCACAATGCTCAATACCCTTGTCATCACAATGGTCCCTGACACTTGTCATCAGTATGCACCTTGAACCCTGTCATGACAAGATTCCATGACTTTTTCATCACAATGTTACATGCCCTTTTCCTCACAGTGCTCCAAGACCCCTGTAATCACAAGGTTCCATGCCCTTGTCATCACAAAGCTCCATGATGCATGTCATCAGAACGCTCCATGACATTCTCATCCCAATGTGCAATGCTCTTGTCATCATAATGCTCCATTACTTTGTCATAACAATGTTACATGACCCCTGCCATCACAATGTTCCACGGCCTTGTCATCACAAGGCTCCATGACCCTTGTCATCACAATGCTCCAAGACCCCTGTCATCACAATGCTCCATGAACATTTTCAGCCCAAAGCTCCATGACCCTTGACATCAAAATGATCCATGTCCTTGTCATCCCAATGCTCCATGGCCCCTATATTCACAATGCTCTGTGACGCTTGTCATCACAATGCTCCATGACAACTGTCATCACAATGCTCCATGCCTTAGTCAGCAAAATGCTACATGACCCTGTCATTACAATGCTCTATGCACTTGTCATCAAAATACTCCATTACCATTGTCATCACTATCCTCCATGAACGTTGGGATCACATTGCTTCATGCCCTTGTCATCACAATGCTCCATGCTCCTTGAAATCAAAATGATCCATGACCTCTGTCATCACAACGCTTCAAACACTTGTGATCACAGTGTTCCATAACACTTGTCATCACAACTCTCCATGATGCCTGTCATCAAAATACTCCATGCCCTTTTCATCACAATGCTCCATGACCTTTCTCATCACAATTCTCAATACACTTGTCATCACAGTGCTCCCTGACACTTGTCGTCAGAATGCTCCTTGAACCCTGTCACGAAAAGGCTTCTTGCATTTTTCATCACAAAGCGCCATGCCGTTTTCATCACAATGCTCCATGCCATTGTCATGAAAATACTCCACAAGCTTGTCATGAGAATGCTCCATGACCCTTGTAATCACAATTCTCCATGCACTTGTCAGCACAATGCTCCCTGATCTTTGTCATCACTATGCTCCAAGCCATTGTCATCACAATGCTCCTTTACCATTGTCATCAGAATCCTCCATGACACTTGGCATCACAATGCTCCATGCCATTGTCATCACAATGGGCTAATTCATATGTCATCACAATGCTCCGTGACACCTCTATTCACAATACTGCATGACCTGGTCATCACAATGCTCCATGCCCTTGTCATCACAATGTGCCATTCCAACTGTCATCACAATAATCCATGAAACATATTAGACCAATGCTCCATGCCCTTGTCATCACAATGGTCCATGCCCTTGTTATCACAATGTTCCAAGACCCCTGTAATCAGAATGCTCCATGCCCCTTTTCATCAGTATGCTCCATGAGACTTGTCATCACAATGCTTCACGACATGGTCATGAAAATTCTCAATGGCCCTTGTCATCATAATGCTCCAAGCCGTAGTCATCACAATGCTCCATTATATTTGTCATTACAATCCTCCATTACATTTGCCATCACAATGCTCCATGCCATTGTCACCGCAATGGACCATGACATATGTCATCACAATGCTCCCTGACACCTGTATTCACAATACTCCATGACCTTGTCTCACAATGCTCCATGCCCTTGTCATCACAATGCACCATGTCCACTGTCATCACAATCATCTATGAAACTTGTCAGACCAATGCTCCATGCCCCTGTCATCACAGTGCTCCATGCCCTTGTCATCACAATGCTCCATGACCCCTGTCATCACAATGCTCCGTGACTCCAGTCATCACAATGCTTCATAAAGTTTGTCATCACAACGGTCCATGCCCGCGTCATCACAAGGCTCTGTAACCATTTTAACCACAATGCTCCATGAACTTTTCATCACAATGCTCCGTGACCCTTGTCATCACAATGCTCCATGCCTTTGTCAGAACAATGCTCCTTGACCCTTGTCATCACAATGTGCCACGTACTTTTTATCCCAATAGTCCACACATTTGTCATCGCAATGCTCCATAAACCTTGTAATCACAATGCTCCATTCCCTTCTCATCACAATGCTCCATTACCCCTGTCATAACAATGCTCCATGACCCCTGCCATCACAATTTTCCATGGCCTTGTCATCACAAGGCTCCATGACACTTGTCATCACAATGCACCAAGACTCATGTAATCACTAATGTTCCATGCCCTTGTCATCACAAAGCTCCATGACACATGTGATCAGAATGCTCCATGTCCTTCTCCACACAATGCTCCATGCCCTTGTCATCACAATGCTCCATGAACCCTGTCATCACAATGCATCATGCCAATCATCATAATGGTTCTGGCTATTGTCAGCACAATGAAATCAAAATTCTCTATGAACTCTGTCATCACAATGCTCCATGACCCCTGTCATCACAATACTCCATGAACATTTTCAGCACAATGCTCCATGACCCCTGTATTCACAATGCTCCGTGATGCTAGTCATCTCAGTGCTCCATGACACTTGTCATCACAATGCTCCATGCCTTTGTTAGCAAAATACTACATGACCTTGTCATTACAATGCTCTATGCGCTTGTCATCACAATACTCCATTACCATTGTCATCACAATCCTCCATGAAACTTGGGTTCACATTGCTTTATGCCCTTGTCATCACAATACTCCATGCTCCTTGAAATCAAAATGATCCATGACCTCTGTCATCACAATGCTCCAAACACTTGTGATCACAATGTTCCATAAAACTTGTCATCACAACGCTCCATGATGCCTGTCATAACAATAATCCATGCCCTTTTCATCACAATGCTCCATGACCTGTGTCACCACATTTCTCAATACACTTGTCATCACAATGCTCCCTGACACTTGTCATCAATATGCTCCTTGAACCCTGTCACGAAAAGGCTCCATGCCTTTTTCATCACAATGCCCCATGCAGTTTTCATCACAATGCTCCATGCCATTGTCATCAAAATACGCCACAAGCTTGTCATAAGAATGCTCCATGACCCTTGTCATCACAATTCTCCATACACTTGTCAGCACAATGCTCCCTGACCTTTGTCATAACAATGCTCCAATCCACTGCCATCACAATGCTCCATTACATTTGTCATCAGAATCCTCCATGACACTTGGCATCACAATGCTCCATGCCATTGTCATCACAATGGGCCATTACATATATCATCACAATGCTCCCTGACACCTGTCTTCACAATACTGCATGACCTGCTCCTCACAATGTTCCATGCCCTTGTCATCACAATGCACCATTCCAACTGTCATCGCAATAATCCATGATACTTATTAGACCAATGCTCCATGCCCTTGTCATCACAATGCTCCATGCCCTTGTTATCACAATGCTCCATGACCCCTGTCATCACAATGCTCCGTGACTCCAGTTATCACAATGCTTCATGACCTTTGTCATCACAATGTTCCATGACCTCGTCATCAACAGTCTCTGTGACCATTTTAACCTCAATGCTCCATGAACTTTTCATCACAATGCTCTTTGACCTTTGTCATCACAATGCTCTATGCCTTTCTCAGCACAATGCTCCATGACCCTTGTCATCACAATGCTCCATGTGCTTGTCATCACAATGCTCCATGACACATGTCATCCCAATGCACCATGCACTTGTCATCACAGTGCTCCACAAACTTGTCAACCCAATGCTCCATGAACCTTTTCATCAGAATGCTCCATGGACTTCTCACCAAAATGCTCTCTCACCACAGTTATCACAATGTTACATCACTATTCGTCACAATATTCCCTCACCCCTGTCATCAAAATGTGCCATGACTCCTGTCATCACAATGCTACATGCACTTATCATCACAATGTTCGATGAGCCGTGGCATCACAATGTTCCATAACCCCTGTCATCAAAATGTTCCATGACACTTTTCATCAAATTGCTCCATGACCCTGTCATCACAATGCTCCCTACCCTTCTCCACACAATGCACAACGCACTTGTCATCAAAATGCTCCATGACCTTTGTCATCACAAAGATCCATAACACTTGTCATCACAATGCTCCATATCATTGTCATCACAATGCTCCATGAAGGTTCTCATCACATTGCTCCATGTCCTTGTCATCACAAACCTCCATGACACATATCATCAGAGTGCTCCATGGCCTTCTCATCACAATGCTCCTTGCCCTTGCCATCACAATGCTCCATTACCCCTGTCATAACCATGATCCATGATCCCTGCCATCACGATGTTCCATGGCCTTGTCATCACAAGGCTCCTTGACCCTTCTCATCACAATGCTCCAAGACCCCTGTAACCACAATTCTCCATGCCCCTTTTCATTTCAATGATTCATGAAACGTGTCATCAAAATGCAGCATGCCCATCATCATAATGCTTCATGCTATTGTCATCACAATGAAATCAATATGCTCCATGACCTCAGTCATAACAATGCTCCAAACGCTTGTGATCACAATGTTCCAAAACACTTGCCATCACAATGCTCCATGACGCTCGTCATCACAGTTATCCGTGGTCTTCTCATCACAATGCTCCATGACCTTTCTCATCACAATGCTCAATACACTTGTCATCAAAATGCTCCCTGACACTAGTTGTCTGTATGCTCCTTGAACCCTGTCATGACAAGGCTCCATGTCTTTTTCATCACAATGATCCATGCCCTTTTCATCACAATGCTGCAAGACCCATGCAATCACAATGCTCCATGCCCTTGTCATCACAATGCTCAACGACGCATGTCTTCAGAATGCTCCTGGCCTTCTCCTCACAATGCTCCATGCACATGTCATCACAATGTTCCAAGACGCCTGTAATCAGAATGCTCCATGCCCTTTTTCATCAGTATGCTCCATGAGATTTTTCATCACAAGGCTCCATGGTTTTCTCATCATAGTGCTCTAGGACATTGTCATCACAATGCTTCACGACCTTGTCCTGAAAATTCTCAATGGCCCTTGTCATCATAATGCTCCAAGCCCTTGTCATCACAATGCTCCATTATATTTGTCATCACAATCCTCCATTACATTTGGCATCAGAATGCTCCCTGCTATTGTCATCGCAATGGACCATGACATATGTCATCACAATGCTCCCTGACACCTGTCTTCAAAATACTCCATGACCTTCTCATCACAATGATCCATGCCCTTGTCATCACAATGCATCATGTCCACTGTCATCACAATAATCTATGAAACTTATCAGACGAATGCTCCATGCCCCTGTCATCACAATGCTCCATGCCCTTGTCATCACAATGCTCCATGCCCACGTCATCACAAGGCTCTGTGTCCTTTGTAACCACAATGCTCCATGAACATTTCACCACAATGCTCCGTGACCCTTGTCATCACAATGCTCCATGCCTTTGTCATAAAAATGCTCCATGACCCTTGTCATCACAATGTGCGACACATTTTTCATCACAATGGTCCACAAGTTTTTCATTGCAATGCTCCTTAAAACATGTAATCACAATGATCCATTATCCCTGTCATAACTGTGCTCCATGACCCCATCCATCACGATGTTCCATGCCCTTGTCATCACAAGGCTCCATGACACATGTCATCACAATGCTCCAAGACCCGTGTAATCACAATGCTCCATGCCCTGGTCATCACAAAGCTCCATGACACATGTCATCAGAATGTTCCATGGCCTTCTCATTAAATGCTCCATGCCTTTGTCATAACAGTGCTCCAAGACCCCTGTAATCACAATGCTCCATGCCCCTTTTCATCTCCATGCTCCATGAACCTTGTCATCACAATGCATCATGCCCATCATCATAATGCTTCCGGCTATTGTCAGCACAATGAAATCAAATTTCTCCGTGACCTGTGTCATCACAATGCTCCATGACACCTGTCATCACAATACTCCATTAACATTTTCAGCCCACTGCTCCATGACCCTTGTCATCACAATGATCCATGCCCTTGTCATCCCAATGCTCCATGACCCCTGTATTCACAATTTTCCGTGACACTTGTCATCACAGTGCTCCATGACACCTGTCATCACAATGCTCCATGAGTTTGTCAGCAAAATGTTACATGACCTTGTCATTACAGTTGTCTATGTGCTTGTCATCAAAATACTCCATTTCCATTGTCATCACAATCCTCCATGAACCTTGGGTTCACATTGCTTCATGCCCTTTTCATCACAATGCTCCATGCTCCTTGAAATCAAAATGATCCATGACCTCTCTCATCACAATGCTCCAAACCCTTGTGATCCCAATGTTCCATAACACTTGTCATCACAATGCTCCATGATGACTGTCATCACAAAATTCCATGCCCTTTTCATCACAATGCTCCATGACCTTTGTCATCACAATGCTCTGTACACTTGTCATCACAATGCTCCCTGACACTTGTCATCAGAATGCTCCTTGAACCCTGTCACGAAAAGGCTCCATGCCTTTTTCATCACAATGCACCATGCCGTTTTCATCACAATGTTCCGTGACCATTGTCATCACACTGCTCCATGCCTTTGTCTGAAAAATGTTCCATGACCCTTGTCATCGCAATGTGCCATTCACTTTTCATCACAACGGTCCAGAAACTTGTCATTGCAATGCTCCATAAACCTTGTAATCACAATGCTCCATACACTTCTCATCAAAATGCTCTCTCACCAGAGATATCACAGTGTTTCATCACTAGTCGTCACAATACTCCCTCACTCCTGTAATCACAATGTCCCATGACCCCTGTCATCACAATGCTACATCCCCTTATCATCACAATGTTCCATGACCCCTGACATCACAATATTCTATTACCCCTGTCATCAAAATGTTCCAGTACACTTTTCATCAAATTGCTGCATGACCCTGGCATCAAAATACTTCCTGCCCTTCTCATCACAGTGCACCATGCACTTGTCATCAAAATGCTCCATAACCTTTGTCATCACAAAGCTCCATGACACTTGGGATCACAATGCTCCATGTCATTGTCATCACAATGCTCCATGAACCCTCTCATCACATTGCTCCATGCCCTTGTCATCACACATCTCCATGACACTTGTCATCAAAATGCACGATGCCCTTCTCATCACAATGCCCCATGCCCTTGTCATTACAATCCTCCATGACCCATGTATCACAGTGTTCCATGCCCTTATCATCACAATGCTCTATGCCCACTCTCATCACAATAATCCATGAAACATTTCAGACCAATGCTCCATGCCCTTCTCATCACAATGCTCCTTTACCTCTGTCATAACTATGCTCCATGACACCTGCCATCACAATGTTCCACGGCCTTGTCATCACAAGGCTCCATGACACTTGTCATCACAATGCTCCACGACCCCTCTAATCAAAATGCTCCATGCCCTTGTCATCAAAAAGCTACATGACGCATGTCATCAGAATGTTCCATGTCCCTGTCATAAAAATGCTCCATGCCCTTGTCATCACAATGCTCCAGGACCCTTGTAATCAAAATGCCCCATGCATCTTTTCATCTCAATGCTCCATGAACACTGTCATCACAATGGACCATGCCCATCATCATAATGCTTCAGGCTATTGTCATCACAATGAAATCAAAATGCTCCATTACCTCTGTCATCACAATGCTCCAAACCCTGGTGATAACAATGTTCCATAACACTTATCATCACAACACCCCATGACGCTCATCATCACAATTATCCATGGTCTTCTCATCACAATGCTCCATGACCTTTGTCATCACAATGCTTAATACAGTTTTCATCACAATGCTCCCTGACACTTGTCATCAGTATGCTCCATTAACCCTGTCATGACACGTCTCCATGCCTTTTTCATCACAATGATCCATGCTCTTGTCATCACAATGCTCCAAGACACCTGTAATCACAATGCTCCATGTCCCTTTTCATCAGAATGCTCCATGAGACTTGTCATCACAAGTCTCCATTGTCTTCTCATCAAAGTGCTCCCGGAACTTGTCATCAAAATGCACCATGATCCCTCTCATCACAATACTCCATGAACATTTTCAGCCCAATGCCCCATGACCTTCTCATCAAAATGCTCCATGACCCCTGTCATCAAAATACTCCATGAACATTTTCAGCCCAATGCTCCATGAGCCTTGTCATCACAATCATCCATGCCCTTGTCATCCCAATGCTCCATGAACCATGTATTCACAATGCTCCATGACGCTTGTTATCACAGTGCTCCATGACACCTGTCATCACAATGCTCCATGCGTTTGTCAGCAAAATACTTCCTGACCTTGTCATTGCAATGCTCTATGCGCTTGTCATCACAATACTCCATTACCATTGTCATCACAGTCCTCCATGAACCTTGGGATCACATTGCTTCATGCCCTTGTCATCACAATGCTCCATGCTCCTTGAAATCAAAATGATCCATGACCTCTGTCATCACAATGCTCCAAACCCTTGTGATCACAATGTTCCATAGCACTTGTCATCACAATGCTCCATGATGCCTGTTATCACAATACTCCATGCCTTATTCATCACAATGCTCCATGACATTTGTCATCACAATTCTCAATACACTTGTCATCACAGTGCTCCCTGACACTTGTCGTCAGAATGCTCCTTGAACGCTTGCACTAAAATGCTCCATGCCTTTTTCATCACAATGCCCCATGCCGTTTTCATCACAATGCTCCATGCCATTGTCATCAAAATACTCCACAAGCTCGTCATCAGAATGCTCCATGACCCTTGTGATCACAATTCTCCATGCACTTGTCAGCACAATGCTACCTGACCCTTGTCAACACAATGCTCCAAGCCATTGTCATCACAATGCTCCATTTCCATTGTCATCACAATCCTCCATGACACTTTGCATCACAATGCTCCATGACATTGTCATCACAATGGGCCATTACATATGTCATCACAATGCTCCCTGACACCTCTCTTCACAATACTGCATGACCTGGTAATCACAATGCTCCATGCCCTTGTCATCACAATGCGCCATTCCAACTGTCATCGCAATAATCCATGAAACTTATTAGACCAATGCTCCATTCCCTTGTCATCAGAATGTTCCATGCCCTTTTTATCACAATGCTCCATGACTCCATTCATCACAGTGCTTCATGACCTTTGTCATCACAATGGTCAATGCCCTCGTCATCCACAGTCTCTGTGACATATTTAACAACAATGCTCCATGAACTTTTCATCACAATGCTCTTTGAACCTTGTCATCAAAATACTCTATGCATTTCTCAGCACAATGCTCCATGACCCTTGTCATCACAATGCTCCATGTGCTTGTCATCACAATGCTCCATGACACATGTCATCCCAATGCACCATGCACTTGTCATCACAGTGCTCCACAATCTTGTCACCACAGTGCTCCATAAAATTTGTCATCACAATTCTCCATGCACTTATCATCAAAATGCTCTCTCACCACAGATATCACCATGTTACATAACTATTCATCACAATACTCCCTCACCCCTGTCATCACAATGTTCCATGACTCCTGTCTTAGCAATGCTACATGCACATATCATCACAAAGTTCGATGACCCCTGACATCACAATGTTCCATAACCCCTGTCATCAAAATGCTCCATAACACTTTTCCTCAAAATGCTCAATGACCCCTGACATCACAATGTTCCATAACCCCTGTCATCATAATTCTCCATGATCCTTTTCCTCAAAATGCTCCATGACCCCTGACATCACAATGTTCCATAACCCCTGTCATCAAAATATTCCATGACACTTTTCATCAAATTAATCTATGACCCTGTCATCACAATGCTCCCTGCCCTTCTCATCAGAATGCACCACCCCCTTGACATCAAAATGCTCCATGACCTTTGTCATCACAAATCTTCATGACACTTGGCATCTCAATGCTCCATGCCATTGTCATCACAATGCTCCATGAAACCTCTAATCACTATGCTCCATGCCCCTTTGCATCTCAGTGCTCCATGAACCCTGTCATCAAAATGCACCATGCCCATCATCATAATGCTTCAGGCTCTTGTCATCACAATGAAATAAAAATATTCGATGATCTGTCTCATCACAAAGCTCCAAATAATTGTGATCACAATGTTCTATAACACTTATCATCACAATGCCCCATGACGCTCATCATCACAATTATCCATGCTCTTCTCATCACAGTGCTCCTTGACCTTTGTCATCACAATGCTCTGTACACTTGTTATCACAATGCTCCCTGACACTTGTCATCAGTATGCTCCTGGAACGCTGTCATGACAAGGCTCCATACCATTTTCATAACAATGATACATGTCAATTTCATCACAATTCTCCAAGACACAAGTAATCACAATGCTCCGTGCCCTTTTCATCACAATGCTCCAAGACCCCTGTAATCACAATACTCCATGCCCCTTTTCATCAGAATGCTCCATGAGACTTGTTATTACTAGGCTCCATGGTCTTCTCATCACAATGCTCCAGGAACTTTTCATCACAGTGCTCCATTCACTTGTCATCACAATGCTCCATGACCCCTGTCCTCACAATACTTCCTGAATATTTTCAGTCCAATTCTCCAGGAACTTCTCATCACAATGCTTCATGATCCCTATCATCACAACGCTCCATGACCATTGACAACACAGTGATCTGGGACTCTTGTCATCACAATGATCCATTCCCTAGTCATCACAATGCTCCATGAACATTTTCAACCCAATGCTCCATGTCACTTGTCATCACAATGATCCATGCCCTTGCCATCCCTATGCTCCATGACCCTTGTAATCACAATGATCCGTGATGCTTCTCATCAGAGTGCTCCATGACACATGTCATCACAATGCTTCATGCCTGTGTCAGCAAAATGCTACATGACCTTCTCATCACAATGCTCCATTTGCTTGTCATCACAATACTCCCTTACCATTCTCATCACAATCCTCCATGAACCTTGGGATCACGTTGCTTCATGCCCTTGTCATCACAATGCTCCATGCTCCTTGAAAACAAAGTGATCCATGACTTCTATCATCACAATGCTCCAAACCCTTGTGATCACAATGTTCCATAGCACTTCTCATCACAACGCTCCATGATGCCTGTCATCACAATACTCCATGCACTTTTCGTCAAAATGCTCCATGAACTTTTTAATCACCATTCTCAATACACTTGTCATCACAATGTTCCCTGACACTTGTCGTCAGAATGCTGCTTGAAACCTGTCATGAAATGGCTTCATGCCTTTTTCATCACAATTCTCCATGCCCTTTTCATCACAATGCTCCATGCCATTGTTGTCACAATACTCTACAAGCTTGTCATCAGAATGCTCCATGACACTTGTCATCACAATGCTCCATGGACACTGTCATCACAATGCTCCATACCCCTTGTCATTACTGTGCTTCATGATGCTCGTCATCACAATTATCCATGGTCTTCTCATCACAGTGCTCCACGCCTTTGTCATCAAAATGCTCCATGACCCTTGTCATCACAATGCTCCATGGCCACTGTCATCACAATGCTCCATTCTCCTTGTCATTTCAGTGTTCCATGACGCTCGTCATCACAATTATCCATGGTCTTCTCATCACAAAGCTCCACGGTCTTGCCATCACAATGTTCCATGCCCTGGTCATCACAATGCTCCATGTCCCCTGTCATCACAATTCTCCTCGTTCTTGGCATCACTATGCTCCATGACACTTCTCATCACCGTGTTACATGATTTGTCATCACAATTCTCTATGCACTTGTCATCGCAATGCTCCAAGACCCCTGTCATAGGAAGCTCCATGTGCTTCTCATCACCATGCTTCATGAACTTGTCATCAAAATTCTCAATGGCCCTTGTCATCACAATGCTCCATGCCCTTGTCATCACAATGCTCCATGTCCATTGTCATCACAATGCTCCAAGCTCTTGTCATCAAAATGCTCCATTACCTTTCTCATCACAATCCTCCATGACACTTGGCATCACAATGTTCCATTCCATTGTCATCACAATGGACGATGACATATGTCATCACAATGCTCCCTGAGACCTGTCTTCAAAATACTCCATGACCTTATCATCACAATGCTCCATGCCTTGGTCATCACATTGCACCATGCCCACTGTCATCACAATAATCCATGAAACATGTCAGGCCAATGCTCCATGCCCCTGTCATCACAATGCTCATTGCCTTTTCATCACAAAGCTCTATGACCCCTGTCATCACAATGCTCCGTGACTCAAGTCATCACAATGCTTCATGACCTTTGTCATCACAATGGTCCTTGCCCTCGTCATCACAAGGCTCTGTGACCTTTGTCACCAAAATGCTCCATGAAATTTTCATCACAATGCTCGGTGACCCTTGTCATCACAATGATCCATGCCTTTGTCAGCACAGTGCTCCATGACCCATGTCATCACAATGCGCCATGTGCTTGTCATCACAATGCTCCACCATCTTGTCATCACAATGCTCCATAAAACTTGTCATCACAATGCTCCATGGACTTCTTATCAAAATGCTCTCTCACGAATGATATCAAAATGTTCCCTCACTAGTCATCACAATACACCCACTCCCCTGTCATCACAATGGTCCACAACACCGTCATGAAAATGTTCCATGACTCCTGACATCACAATGTTCCATAACCCCTGTCATCAAAATGTTCCGTGACACTTTTCATCAAATTGCTCCATGACCCTGTCATCACAATGCTCCCTGCCCTTCACAAGAGAATGCACCACACCCTTGTCATCAAAATGCTCCATGACCTTTGTCATCACAAAACTCCATGACCCTTGGCATCACAATGCTCCATGCCATTGTCATCACAATGCTCCAAAAACCTCTCATCACATTGTTCCAAGCCCTTGTCATCACAGGATCCATGATGCTTTTCATCACAATGCTCAATGCCATTCTTCTCACAATGCTCCAAGCGCTTGTCATTACAATCCTCCATGAACCATGTATCACAGTGTTCCTTGCCCTTGTTATCACAATGTTCCTTGCCCCCTCTCATCACAATAATCCATGAAATATTTCAGACCAATTTTCCATGCCCTTTTCATCACAATGATCCAAGACTCCTGTAATCATAATGCTTCATTCCCCTTTTCATCTTAATGCTCCATGAACGCTGTCATCACAATGCACCAATGCACATCACCATAATGCTTCATGCTATTGTCATCACAATGAAATCAAAATGCTCTATGACCTCTGTCATCACAATGCTACAAATTCTTGTGATCACAATATTCCATAACACTTATCATCACAACTCCCCATAACACTTGTCATCACAAGTATCCATGGTCTTCTAATCACAATGCTCCATGACATTTGTCATCACAATGCTCAATACCCTTGTCATCACAGTGGTCCCTGACACTTGTCATCAGTATGCTCCTTGAACCCTGTCATGACAAGGCTCCATGCCTTTTTCATCACAGTGTTACATGCCCTTTCCCTCACAGTGCTCCAATACCCCTGTAATCACAATGCTCCATGCCCTTGTCATCACAAAGCTCCATGATGCATGTCATCAGAACGCTCCATGACATTCTCATCCCAATGTTCAATGCGCTTGTCATCACAATTCTCCATGACCCCTGTAATCACAATGCTCCATGCCCTTGTCATCACAAAGCTCCATGATGCATGGCATCAGAACGCTCCATGATAATCTCATCCCAGTGTTCCATGCCCTTGTCATCACAATGCTCCAAGACCCCTGTCATCACAATACTCCATGAACATTTTAAGCCCAGTGCTCCATGACGTTCTCATCACAATGCTCCATGACCTCTGTCATCACAATGCGCCATGACCACTGTCATCACAATGCTCCTTGAACCCTGACAACACAATGATCCGGGAATCTTGTCATCAAAATGCTCCATGCCCTTGTCATCCCAATGCTCCATGAACCCTGTAATCACAATGCTCCATGACGCTTGTCATCAGAGGGCTCCATGAATCTTGTCATCACAATGACTTTGACAGCAAAATGATACATAATCTTGTCATCACAATGCTCCATGCGCCTGTCATCAGAATCCTCCATGACCCTTGGGATCATATTGCTTTATGCCCTTGTCATCTCTCTCTTGCCTTTCTGGTTTTTACAGATTTTCTGATGTCCTTTTGGACCAGTGGGAAGTGAAAATTCTTTGTAGTGTGGATTTGCATTGCATGCTTGCTTGATTGGCCAAAAAGGGCCTATGCCTTTTCTCTTGAATATATTCAGGAGAAAAGTCATACGCTGTTTTTGGCCAAGTGCATCATTCTCGAAGTTGTGATGCCTTTCCTGTGCTTTAAAGGCGATTCCAATTTACCTCTTGAAATATGTTTTGTGCAATTCTGCCTCATTTTCATGTCCGCTTTGTTGCCTTCCCTCAACAGATTTTTGGAAGAGAGTACTCCTTTATAACTATGCAGGATTTTGATTTGCTTTGCCCCTGAGCTCCAATTTTCAAATCCCATTATTGGGAGCTGACCACAAGTCCACAAATTTGCTTGAGGACCTATACTGGTTCCAGGGGTGGCTATACTGGTTCCCTGTGGGTGGCTGAGGCTTTGGTTAATTCTTCTTCCTGACGGGAATTTAGAGTGACATGTGTCCATCCAAATGCCTACATCTACTCTCTGATTGGTTCTCCCTCTTCCCTTTCATCCTCTGCACAATTAGCAAACTGTGCGAACCAGGAGGTTATAGGGGATGACTCTCCTAAGTGGGGAGATTGATAGTAAAGTTGTTGGAATGCCAAACTGGAGCACAAGGAGAGGAAAAAGTAGGAGACTTTCAGAAACCTTACGCCATCACAGGGTGTCCATTCTCTAGGTTTCCCATACATGTTATAACTGTAGTGATATTCCCTTCTACCTGGAAATTTGGGACCCATGGAATGGTGGCATGCATTACTACTTTAAAGGGTGTGCATTTTCTCTCCCAATTCACCAGTCCTCTCAGTCCCAAGTGTCCAGCCTTATGTCTCATCCAGCTGTCTTTGCAGATAGGGTCATTCTAGGTTTCATCAGAACCCCTGAAGGAATTGTGTAAGAATTTCGCTGTTTTTTTGTTTTGTTTTTGAAATTCATTTTTATAATGGGGTTGAGCTGATTTTCACTGACGTATTTATGCCGGTCTAGACACACTTGATTCCCTTACAGAGGCATATCAATATATAGGTTTTAAGATTCTTACTAATCAGATATATTCCTCTGTGGGGAATAGGGGTTTTGAGTCCCGTTCACTGAGGAAGGTGTAGGTCTTGTCTATTCTGTATTTGGTTTATGGAATGGTACCTGTGCTAATATCAAACTCTGGTTTTATGCATCAACCCACCTCTCCTTTTGCCTTAAGGAGGCATAAGAGTGTTTTCTAAATGTGAGATGCTGCTCTCTTTCCTAATTCAGTTCATGTGTTGTGATGTTGACATTCCATCTGTAAGTGATATCTTATGATAAAATTCTTTTTCTGTGTGGCTAATTTCCCTTAGAATCATCATACCTAAATCCTCTCATTATGCTGCTACTGGCTTTGTATTTTAGATGTTTTAGGAAACAGCATACACTTCTTCAGAGTAGCTCTTGGATATTTATACCCCACCCATCAGCGTGACTAGTCTCCCTGTTTTCCATGGCCTCTCCTGCATTTTTGGTTTGTACCCATTTTTTGGATGGCCTTTCTGAGCAGTGGAAAGTGAGACTTCTTTATTGTGTGGATTTGCATTTCCCCCTTGCTTGGTTGGCCAAAAACTCTGTATGTGTTTTTTTCCTGAAGATATTCACAAAAAAAACGCATACACCCTTTTGCCCAACTGCATCATTTTACAAATTCTGCTGCTTTTCATATGCTTTAAATGTGAGTACAATCTACCTTTTGAAAAATGTTTCCTGGAATTCTGCCTCTCATTCAGAACCTCTTCGTTGCCTTACCTGAATATATTTTTGGACGTTGGTTATCATTTATATCTTTGCAGGTCTTTGAATTGTCTGCTCCTGAGCTCCATTTTGCAACTCGCTTTTTTTGTGAGCTGACCGCCAAACCATTGGATTGCTTCCAGCCCTATTCTGGTTCTGGGGAGGCAGGCTGAGCCTTTGGTTAATTCTTCTTCCTAATGGGAAATTTGAGTGACATGTGCCTGTCAAAACTCCTACAGCTAATCTCTCATTGGTTCCTCTTCTTCCCATTTATCCTCTGCAAAAATTGCAAACTGTGTGAAACAGGAGGTTAAAGGTGCTGATTCTCCAAGTGGGGAGATTGTTAGTAATGTGGCTGGAATGGCGAACCCCAGCACCAGGAGATCAAAAATGAGGTGCATTTGGGAAACCTCTCCTGAGCACCCAGTGTACATTCATCTCGGTTTCCCAGGCATGTTTTCCCTGTCAGAAGATTCCCTTGAAACTGCAGATTCGGGACCCATGGAATGGGTACAAGGCAGTATTACTTTAAAAGGTCTGCATTTCCTCACCCAGCCTCTCTAAGATCTCTTAGCGTGCATAGTTTCCAGCCTTATATATCATCCTGCTGTGGGTCTACATGTGTTCAATCCATGTTACATCGTAGCCCTTCAACAAAAGTTGTAAGAATTTTTGTCTGTCTCACTGTTTTTATAAATATTTTTAAATTTATTTTTATACTGGTTACAGCTGATTTTCAAAGCTCTGTTTTTTGCTGCTGTACGTCCACTTGATTCATGTACTGTGAGACAACAATAAATTCTTTCTCAGATGCTTATGAGTCATATGTATTATTTTCCAGTGACTTGATTGGACTGAGTGCAGTTCTTTGAGGTACCGTGTAGGCCTTGCCAGTTATTCAATTCGGTACTTGGAATGG
Source organism: Mesoplodon mirus (assembly GCF_964341445.2). NCBI lineage: Eukaryota > Metazoa > Chordata > Mammalia > Artiodactyla > Ziphiidae > Mesoplodon > Mesoplodon mirus. Next base: position 3,912,382 of record NW_028295803.1, on the reverse strand, counting down.
TATCTTTGCTAATTTCAACCTCCTGGATAATACCTCACCATTCCCCACCTTTCCCATTTAGCAGCCTTATGTCTATTTTCTACATATTTGACTATGTTTCTGTTTTGTAGTTTATTTCATGTGTAGCCATTTTTGATTCCACCTTTAAGTGACATCTTATGATATGTCTTTTTCTTTCTGACATGTGTCACTTAGAATGATCGTATGTAACTCCTCCAGAGTTGTTCCAACTGGCCTTATTTCATTGATTTCTGGATGAGTAATATTCCACTCTACATAAGTACCCCATCTCTTTTATCCTTCCAGGGACAATTAGGTTATATCCAAGTTGAGGCCCTTTTTAACAGAGAGGTGGTAAACGTTGGGGTGCCTGTTTTCTGTCATTTTTTTGTTTTTCCCAAGGTATACGCCCATGAGTGCAAGTGCCCTATGCTCTGTAGCTCAGTTTTCAGATGTTTTAGCAAACACAATACACTTCTCCAGAGTGGCCGTTGGCAAATTACATTTCCACTATCAGCCTCACAGGGCTCCCTTTTCTCCTCACCCAGTCCTGCATTTCTGGTGTTTACACTTTATGTGGATGGCCCTTCTGACTGATGTTAAGTGATACATTTTGTAGTATTGATTTCCAGTGCCCACCTGTTTGGTTGGATAAAAAGTGTGTATGGCCTTTACTTGAATATATTCAGAAAAAATGCATACGCCCTTTTGGGCCAACTGCATCATTGGCGATGTTCAGCCTCTTTTATTGTGCTTTAATGGGGAGTCCTTTCTACCTTTTCCAATCTGTTTCCTGCCACTCCCCCTTGCTTACAAGTCCTTTTATGTGACTTACCTCAAGACATTTTTCAACAATAGATATTTTCAACTCTGCAGTTTCATGAATTTTAGTGCCCCTGAGTTCCATTTTTCAACTTGTGTTTTTGGAAACTGGACACAAAACAGCGGGATTTCCTGTAGCCCTATTCTCTTTCCGTGGGCAATTCTAGCCTTTGATGAATTTGTCTTCCGGATTGGAAATTAGAGTGGCATGTGCCTGTCCGAACACCTAAGACTTGTCTTTAAATTTTTCTCATCCTTCCGCTTCATTGTCTGGACAAATTCCAAGCTGTGTGCAACAGGATGTTGACGGTGCTGATATCCCCAAGTGAGGAGATTGTTAGGAAAGATGCTGGAGGGGTGAACCCGAGCACCAGGCGATGAGGAGATGAGGTGCCTTTTCCAAACTCTTGCCGATCAAAGGTGTACCATCCTCTAGGTGTGACAGGCATGTTTTAGCTGTAGGAAGGGTCCCGTGCATGTAAGGAGAACACCAGGGATTTTTCCAAATCAGTGCCTCCCCGAACCCCAAACTGGGGAATTTTTAAACTACGGCTACACGTATGTCCATTAAGGGCCTTGGGAAATAGGCAGAGCCCAAACTTTAGATGATTGAAATCTTCAGGTTCAGAAGCGCTCACCATCGGCCTTGCTTAGGTTACATTTTATCTGTCATTGATAGATGATGTCAATAAAAATATCGATTCTTTTTCAGATTATTTCCCCTTATAGGTTATTGCAAAATATTCAGTGTAGTTCCCTGTGCTATACAGTAATTCCTTGTTGATGATCTATTTTATACATAGCAGTGTGTATGTGTTAATCCCAAACTGTTAATTTATACCTTCTCCTACCTTTCCCCTTTGGTAATAATAAATTATAAGATTTTATACTTCTCAGAAATGGGGGAGCTGAAAGAGAGGTATCCTTTTCAATGGAAAAGCATTCAAAACAAGATTGAAGCTTCAGCCAAGAGTATTCGATGTACAACCATGGAAATAAATCACTTAATTTCTCTAATGTTGACCTGACAAATAAGACACACGTCTTCACTGAACTTGCTTATAGTAAAGTGATGGAAATATCAAATATAAGTCTTAGAAAAATCTTATTTTACCCGAGCATTATACACTGCTCTATGTTAACTACAGTTTGGCTCACACATCTGTTCATTGAAGTTACAATGTTCTCAATTTCTGTTACTGATCCTCCAGAGTGGACCACAACAGGAGTCCCCGTGCCCAGTGTAATTGGAGCCAACAGATCAAGACTGAGTTTGGTTCAGAAGCAAAGGAAACATTATTTTGAAAACAGAATGGAGAGGTGAGAGCGTGCACACCCCCACGGGCTGTGGGCTGGGCTGCTGTGTAGGGATCCTGGCAGCGTCAGTGGGAGGGAGGGGATGGAGCTCTCGAGGGCTGGGTTGGCTGCAGCTCAGGCTCCATGCTGTGGAGTCTGCATGGGACTCCGCTGCTGAGGTGTCGACCCAGCCATTCTGCACTAGGAAATCGGGTCTGAAGTGCCGGGTGTGGGACCACTGCATGCGGAACCCTAGGAGCACGTGAAATTAGACAAAGCACAAAGGAAAAACAGCTTAGACTTTATTATATTGCCCAGATTCTCTTTTTATCTCCCAGGACTTTTTAATGAACGTTGCCAGAGATGAACCCCTCCTCTGCTTTTTGTTCCGTTCCTCATTCTTGGGGTGTTGAGGGTGCAGACCCCTCTTTTGTAACTGCTTCATGCTGTGGTGGGAGCCCTGATACCTGGGGGGAGGGGCAAAACGTCTCCCCACCAGCCTCCAGGTGAGGTTGATTGTCCCAAGGCCTCCTGCCTCACTTCTCGTCCGCCTGAGCACCAGCATTGGAAGTGTTATAGATTCTAATGACCTTTAAGGGTCCAGGAAAGAGATGCACAGAGATGTTGTGGTGGCAGGTTACACCCCACCCCACATTTGTTCCGTGACCTTAGGCTGACGGTTTATGCCAGCCTAGATGCTCTGACCAGTAGTCTGTGCTTTCTTTAATTAGGTCCCTGAATTAATGTACAAACAGCAACATGTGTCAGAGCCCTGCCCGTGCAACTCCCAGACAGTCCAGGGTCAGTGGTGATCCAGGACCATGACGTCCACTGAGTCAACGGCCTTTAGAAGTAGCCAGCAGTCCAGCCGGTCATATTGGCCACCATCACCGCGGTGTCTGTAGGGTTTTCTATGGTGAAAGCGTGATATACGTTTCCCCCGCCAAGCTTATTAGCTCCCCTCTGGGTGCAGTAAGTCCTGCAAGCAGTAGTCTGCTCTTTCGCGGCACAGTCTTGTGTTTTCTGAGAGAAACTCCAGGTCAAGTGATGGTCACACGAGTCATCTTGGTGGCCCGTTGCCCCCATTTGTCTCTCTGGAGGTTGGAGTTGGAGGGCCTCCTCACTCGAGGTCAGTGTGTCCACAGAGCGACCCCTGCAAATTCAGGGCATGATGGGTTGTTAGGATCACGACGTGGGGTCCTTTTCCCTTAGGAGGGAGCTGGCCTTGCGGGCCGCTGATTTCTAGCTTTTTAGATACCCCAGTATCCTGGCCTGATGAGTCGGTGGGCAAAGCCCTTGGTGACCATAGTTTATCATACCTGAAGGGCATTCTTGTGTTGCTCCATTTCAAGTGGTCCCAGTTTTTGCACTAAGGCTTCAAGGGCGATTAACCTTTGACCGGGTATGTAAAGGTCAAAGGGTTTAGCTAAATTAGTGAGTTCCTGGGCAAGGATCTGAATTGACTGCTCTTTCCATTCTTGAAAGGCTGCTTCTGGATTCTATTCAAAAGGATCATCATCTTTTCGTGTCAGTGTTTCATGTAGAGGCCCAGCTATTAGACTGTAGTTAGGGATCCAGATGCAGAAAACCTTGGCCTCCCCAGGAACCCCTAAGCTGTCTTTTAGTTTTAGAAGGGGTAATTCTGCAAATGGCTTCTTCCCTATCCTGGGATGCGTTTCTCCGAATATCTGTGAGAATGAAGCCCAGGCATGTCACCTGAGCCTGGGATATTTGAGCCTTTTTCTTGGACACCTTCTATCCTTTCTTGGCGAGGTAGTTCAGAGGCGTCTTTAGTAGGCCTGGCGATCAGAATGTCATCTGCATATTGAAGGAGGGTTCCCTTTTACAGAGGTAGAACGTTTTGGTCTTTAGAGGATATTTCCCCAATGATGGTGTGGGGATTTTTGAACCATTGGTGCAGGACGGCCCAGCATTATTGGTTTTGTTGCATGTTGTGTCCTGCCACTCACAAGCCAAAAATTCTTGTGACTCTGAGATGAATGGAATACAGAAGAAGGCATCATTGAAGTCTAATACAGAATGCCATGGCCTGGTGGATGGTAGAATCAGCAGCAGGGTGTAGGAAAGAGGAGCTACTGGATGTATATCCTCGGTGGCTTCACTGACTGTCCTGATGTCCTTTACCAGTTCTCCAGCAGCCCATGGGGCTCTCGTGGTCAGGCCAATCCCATGATATGGAGCTCACCTTGGCTGCATCCCGCACCCCACAGCCCACGGGGCTCTCGTGTTCAAGTCCCTCCCAGGGTATGGAGCTCACCTGTGCAGCTACCCAGCAGCCCATGGGGCTCTCATAGTCAGGCCCTTCCCAGGATATGGAACTCCCCTGGGCAGGTACCCCAGCAGGGCTGGACACACAGGAACTGTGCACATAGCCCACCTTGCAGAGAACCCCCAGCTCACCTGTCACTCACAGCTGACACAGAACACCTCAGAGCAGGACTTGAACTAACAAACAGCAGCTCTGACAGGTCTGTGACCCTGGCTATCACTCTGTGCAGCCTCTCTCTGCCTGGTCTTCCAGACACTTCCACTGCAGCCAGGGCACCAGGCCTCTGTCTCCACCCACCATCACTCCTCTCCCTGACTCCTGGGTTCCTCTCATTAGGATAGGGTCTTCTTGAAGTTGTTTTCCACTCATGGACCAGATAAAATGATAAGAAAACAAGCCGCAGCTGCAGCCCCTTGTGTAGCCTGACTCTCAAGATCCCACACCTGTTCCTTGGGACTGACACGTTTAGCAAGTTTCATTATCTGCAACTGTGAGCCCCTGAGGGGTGAGGATTGGCTGATTTCGGCACTTGACACTGCCTGCCAGCCCCCCACACAGGTGTGCCTGGGTTGAAGTCAATATAATCACATCTCCAGTCAGCAAGAGCCCCTGTAGCTGTGCCTGACGCCATATTCTCTGCCCCGTCAGCAGTGTCGGGGCTGGGGTGGTGGGAGGGAGTGAGGGGCCGTGGCTTTGTGGGTGGCCCAGTGTGAGTGGGGCTCTGCTGGACTTTCTGCAGGAGTTGCCAGGCTGCCACCTGCTAAAGAAGAGGATTTGTCACCCATACCTGCCACTGGAATTTCTCCCCAGGCAGAGGTGAGGAAGTCAAAAAGCAGTGGGGGCCGTGGCAGGAGGGGTATCTCAGGCAGGGAAATGGAAAGCTTCCAGAAGAGCATCTGGGGCCAGGACCATCCTGGCTGGCCTGCAGGCACCAAGTCGGCCTGCGTGCTCTCGCTAGTGTGGCTCCACAGCCCTTCCTCTAGGCTTGCAAGTGCTTGTACATATTCAGGTGTTTTACCTGGAAAGGGTGGGAAGAGTTCAGCTGCAGCAGGACTGGGGCTCAGCTCACATTTACTCACAGACGCCTCGACACAGTCCCCCAGCTTTGCAATGAGGATGCTCCTTGTGGGGGGGAGCGCTGCTGAGTGCATGGGAGACAATTTCCCACCTCTGACCAACTTAAGATTTTTTTACCACTGGAGCAAGTGCCCTGATACGATTTTCCTCTGTATAACTGGTGAGTTCTGTTTTTTTTCTTTTTTTCTTTTTTTCTTTTTGGTTCAAGTTAGATTTTATTTATTCCTCTTTTTTTTTAATTTGGAGATATAAACATGGAAATAATGCATTAATATAAAGACGTCTATGTGAAGGGAAAAAGTTTTTTTTCTGTTTTATTTTATTAAGTGTTATTTATTTATTTTTAATTTTTTTAAATTTATTTCTTTTATACAGCAGGTTCTTATTGGATATCTATTTTATACATATAAGTGTGCACATGTGAATCCCAGTCTCCCAATTCATCCCACCACCACCCTCACATGGCTTTCCCTCCTTGGTGTCCATATGTTTGTTCTCTACATCTGTGTCTCTATCTCTGCCCTGAACACCAGTTCATCTGTACCATTTTTCTAGGTTCCACATATATGCATTAATATACAATATTTGTTTTTCTCTTTCTGACTTACTTCACTCTGTATGACAGTCTCTAGATCCATCAAGGTCTCTACAAATGACCCAATTTCATTCCTATGTATGGCTGAGTAATATTCCGTTGTATATATGTACCAGGTCTTTATCCATTCGTCTGTCTGTGGGCACTTAGGTTGCTTTCATTACCTGTCTATTGTAAATAGTGCTGCAGTGAACATTGTGGTGAATGTGTCTTTTTGATTTATGGTTTTCTCTGGGTATATGCCCAGTAGTGGGATTGCTGGATTATATGGTAATTCTATGTTTAGTTTTTTAAGGAACCTCCATACTGTTCTCCATAGAGACTGTATCAATTTACATTCCCACCAATAGTGGAATAAGGTTCCTTATCTCCACACCCTCTCCAGCATTTGTTGTTTGTAGATTTTCTGATGATGCCCATTCTAACAGGTGTGACGTGATACCTCATTGTAGTTTCGATTTCCATTTCTCTAATAATTAGTGATGTTCAACAGATTTTCATGTGCGTACTGGCCATCTCTATGTCTTCTTGGAAGAAATGTCTATTTAGATCTTCCATTTTTGTATTGGGTTGTTTGTTTTATTAATATTGAGCTGCATGAGCTGTTTATATATATTGGAGATTAATCATTTGTCCATTGATTCGTCTTCAAATATTTTCTGCCATTCTGAGGGTTGTCTTTTCGTCTTGTTTGTAGTTTCCTTTGCTTTGCAAAAGCTTTTACGTTTCATTAGGTCCCATCTGTTTAGTTTTCTTTTTAATTTCATTACTATAGGAGGTGGATCAAAAAAGATCTTGCTGTGATTTACGTCAGAGTATCCTTCGTAAGTTTTCCTCTCAGAGTTTTATACTGTCTGGTCTTACATTAAGGTCTCTAATCCATTTTGAATATATTTTTATGTATGGTGTTGGGGAGTGTTCTAATTTCATTCTTTTACATGTAGCTGTCCATATTTCCCAGCACCAATGATTGAAGAGACTGTCTTACCTCCATTGTATAGTCTTGCCTCCTTTGTCATAGATTAGTTGACCATAGGTGTGTAGGTTTATCCTTGGGCTTTCTTTTTTTTTTTTTTCCTTTTACACGTTTATTGGAGTATAATTGCTTTACAGTGGAGTGTTCCTTTCTGCTGTATAACAAAGTGAATCAGCTATACATATACAAATATCACCAGATCCCCTCCCTCTTGCATCTCCCTCCCACACTCCATATCCCACCCCTTTATGTGGTCACAAAGCACCGAGCTGATCTCCCTGTTCTATGTGGCTGCTTCCCAGTAGCTATCGGTGTTACATTTGGTAATGTATTTATGTCCATGCCACTCTCTCACTTCGTCCGAGCTTACCCATCCCCCTTCCGGTGTCCTCAAGTCCTTTCTCTATGTCTGTGTCCTTAATCCTGTCCTGCCACTAGGTTCTTCAAAATTTTTTTTTTTCTTCATTAGATTCCGTATATCTCTGTTAACATACAGTATTTCTTTTTCCCTTTCTGACTTACTTCACTGTGTAGGACAGATTCTAAGTCCATCCACCTCAGTACAAATAACTCAGTTTTGCCTCTTTTATGGTTGAGTAATATTTGATTGCATATATGTGCCAGATCTTCTTTATCCATTCATCTGTCGATGGACACTTAGGTTGCTTCCATGTCCTGGCTAATGCAAATAGAGCTGCAATGAACATTTTTGTACATAACTCTTTATGAATTATGGTTTTCGCAAGGCAAATGCCCAGTAGTTGGATTGTTGTGTCGTATGGTACTTCTATTGTTATTTATTTAAAGGAACCTCCGTACTGTTCTCCCTAGTGCCCATATCAATTTACATTCCCAACCACAGTGCAAGTGTGTTCCCTTTTCTCCAATAAAGGCCTCTCCAGCATTTATTGTTTTGTAGATTTTTTAGATGATTGCCACTCTGATTGCTGTGAGGTGATACCTCACGGTAGTTTTGATTTGCATTTCTCTAATTATTAGTGATGTTCAGCATCCTTTCATGTGTTTCTTGTTAATCTGTATATCTTCTTTGGATAAATGTCTATTAGGTCTTCTGCCCGTTTTGGGATTGGGTTGTTTGTTTTTGGGATATTGTGCTACATGAGGTGCTTGTAAATTTTGGAGATTAATCCTTTGTCAATTGCTTCATTTGAAAATACTTTCTCCCATTCTGAGGGTTGTTTTTAATCTTGTTTATGTTTTCCTGTACTGCGTAAAAGCTTTTAAGTTTCATTAGGTCCCATTTGTTGATTTCTGTTTTTATTTCCATTTCTCTAGGAGGTAGGTCCAAAAGGATCTTGCTGTGATTTATGTCATAGAGTGTTCTGCCTATGATTTCCTCTAAGTGTTTTATAGTGTCTGGTCTTATATTTAGATCTCTAATCAATTTAGAGTTTATTTTTGTGTATGGTGTTATGGAGTGTTCTAATTTCATTCCTTTATGTGTAGGGGTCCAGTTTTTCCAGCACCAATTACTGAAGAGACTGTCTTTTCTCCATTGTATATCCTTAGCTCCTTTGTCATAGATGAGATAGCCATAGGTATGTAGGTTTATCTCTGGGCTTTCTGTCCTGTTCCATTGATCTGTGTTTATGCCAATCTACATACACTTGATTCCATTATGGAGACATATAAATACATAGGTTTCAAGGTTATTACCAGTCAGATATATTCCTCTTCAGTGAATAGGGTGTTTTGTGTCCAGTTCATTGAGAAAGGAGTAGGTCTTGTCTATTACATATTTGGTATATGGAATGGGATCTGTGCTAATTTCAAACTCTGCTTTTACACATCACCCCACGTCACCTTTCCCCTTAAGGAGGCATAAGTGTGTTTTCTAAATGTGTAACTCTGTTCTCTTTTGAAATTCAGTTCATGTGTAGCCATGTTTACATTTCCTCTATAAGTGATATATTACAATAAGTTTCTTTTTCTTTGTGGCTCATTTCACTTAGCATCATCGTACCTAAAGCCACTCATTATGCTGCTATTGGCCTTATAACATTGATTTTATGTCTGAGTGACATTCCATTGTATATAAGTACCACAACGTCTATATCCATTTTTTTTCCTTTCCTGGGATATATAAAGTGTACCGAAGTCGAGGTTCTTGTAAACAGAGCAGCCCTAAACATTGGGCTGGCTGTGTGTTGTGGAATTTTAGTTTTCCCAAAATACACGCCCATGAGTGGAAGTGTGCTATGCTCTGTAGCTCTGTTTTAGAAAACAACATACAGTTCTCCAGAGAGGCTGTTGGCAATTTACATCCTGTCCATCGGCGTAACCAGGCTCCCTTTTCTCCATGGCCTGTCCTGTAGTGGTTTTTTACACTATTTGTGGATGGCCCTTTTGACTGGATGTAAGGGACACTTCAATGTAGTGTGGATTTGCAATGCCTGATGGCTTGCTTGGCCAAAAAGGGCATATGCATTTTTTCCCGAATATATTCAAGAAAATACACATAGTCCCTTTACAGCCAAGGGCAACATTGTCGAAATTCTGTCGCTTTTCATGTGCTTTAAAGACGACTCCAATCTACCTCTTGAAATATGTTTCCTTCAATTCTGCCTTGCATTCAAATCCTCTTCACTGCCTTTCCTCAATATATTTCTGGATGATAGTTGTCCTTTATAACTCTGCAAGTTTGTGAATTGCTGTGCCCCTGATTTCCATTTTTCAACTCGCCTCTTTGTGAGCTGGCTGCAATACCGCAGGATGGCTTTAGGCACCAGTCTGGTTCCGGGGCTTCAGGCTGAGCCTTTGGTTAATTCTTCTTCCTGATGGGAAACTAGAGTGACATGTGCCCATCCAAACTCCTACAGCTAATCTCTCATTTATTTCCCCTCTTCCTGTTCATCCTCTGCACAATTTGCAAACTGTGCATAACAGGAGGGTAAAGGCGCTTACACTCCAAGTGGGGAGATTTTGAGTAATGCAGATGGAATGGCGAAGCCGAGCATGACAAAAGGAAAAATGAGGTACCTTTTAGAAAACTTTCCCAATTACACAGTGTACCATCCACTGGGTTTCCCATGCATGTTTTAACTGGAGGAAGATTCCCTTAAACCTGGAGAGTTGGGACCACTAGAATGGGTAGCACACAGTATTGCTCTAAGTGGTGTTCTTTTGTTCACACAACCTCAGCAATCTTGTCAGCACCAAGTGTCCAGTCTTATGTCTCATCCAGCTGTGGGTGTAAAGGTGGTCAATCTAGCTTGCATCACAAGCCCTGAACGTAGTTTTTAAGACTTTCTATCTGTTTTTGCATTTTGCTTTTGAAATTTATTTTTATAAGTGGTTTTAACTGAATTTCAGTGCTGTGTTCATGCCGTTATACACACACATGATTCCTTTATGGAGACATGAGAATACATATGTTTTAAAATACTTAGAGTCAGACATATTCCTCTGCAATGAATAGGGGGTGTTGGGTCCAGTTCATTGTGCCGGGAGTAGGTGTTGTCTATTACATACATGGTTTATATAACGGTATCTGTGCTAATTTAAAACTGTGGTTTTATGCATCACCCCACCACGGTTTTCCCATTAAGCGGGCAGAAGATGTTTTCTAAATGTGTGAATCTGTTGTGTTTGTCATTCAGTTCATGTGTGGTCATGTGTTCATTCCCGCTATGAGGGATATCTTATTGTAAGATTAGTTAGTCTGTAATCTTTCCTAACTCAGTTCATGTGTAGCCATGTTTACAGGATCTTCATAAGTGATATCTTATGATAAGTTTCTTTTTCTGTGTGACTTATTTGACTTAGAATCATCGTACCTGAATCCACTCATTTTGCTGCTACTGGTCTTATGACATTGATTTCATGGCTGAGCGGTATTCCATCGTACGTAAGTACCACAATATTTTGAACCATTTTTGTCTTTCCTGGGATTGTTAAGGTGTACCCAAGTTGAGGTTCTTGTAAGCAGTGCAGTGTTAAATTTTAGGGTGGCTCTGTCTTATTGATTTTCAGTTTTCCCAAGGTATATTCCCTAGACTGGAAGTGCCCTTGGCTCTGTAGCTCTGTTGTTTACTTGTTTTAGGGAGCACAGTGCACTCCTCCAGAGAGGGAGTTGGCAACTTACATCTCACCCATCAGCATAACAAGGCTCCCTGATCTCCAGGGCCTGTCTTGCCTTTCTGGTTTTTACAAATTTTGCAGATGTCCCTTTTGACCGGTGGGAAGGGATACTTCTTTGTAGTGCAGATTTGCATTGCTGCTTGCTTGCTTGGCCAAAAAGGCATATGCATTTTCTCCAGAATATATTCAGGAGAAAACGCATACACACTTTTAGGACAAGTGCATCATTGTCGAAGTAGTGCCCCTCTTCCTGTGCTTGAAAGGTGATTCTAACGTACCTCTTGAAATCTGTTTCCTGCTATTCTGCCTCGTTTTAAAGTCCGCCTCTCTGCCTTCCCTCAAAAGATTTTTGGACGATAGTTGTCCTCTATTACTCTGCCAGTTTGTAAATTGCTGTGCCCCTGAGCTCCATTTTTCAACTCGTTTTTGTGAGCTGACCGCAAATACAAAATTATGGTTCAAAACCTATACTGGTTCCCGGCGGGTGGCTGAGACATTGGTTAATTCTACTTCCTGCCGTGCAATTAAAGTGACATGTACCCGTCCAAATTCCTAACAGCTACTCGCTCATTGGTTCTCCCTCTTCCCTTTCATCCTCTGCCAAATTGGCAACCTGTGCGAACCAAGAGGATTTATGGGCTATCGCTCCAAGTTGGGAGATTGATAGTAAAGCAGTTGGAAGGTCAAACTGGAGCACAAGGAGAGGGACTATAAGTTGAGTTTTAGAAACCTTTCCTATTCACAGTGTGTCCATTCTCTAGGTTTCCCGTAAATGTTATGGCTGTAGTAATATTCCCTTACACATGGAGAGTTGGGACCCATGGAATGGGAGCCTCACATTATTGCTTTAATGGGTCTGCATGTGCTCAACCAGTCTCACCAAACCTCTCAGTCTCAAGTGTCCAGGTTTATGCCACATCCAGCTCTCGTTGTAGGTAGGGTCATTCCAGGTTTCATCAGACCCCCTGAAGGAATTGTAAAGAATTTCCCTGTTTTTTTGTTTTGTATTTGAAATTCCTTTTATAGTGGGTTTGAGCTGATTCTCACTGCCATGTTTATGCCAGTCTAGACACACTTGTTTCCCTTACGGTGACATATCAATACATAGGTTTTAAGATTCTTACTAGTCAGATATATTCCTCTGCACAGAATATTGGGTTTTGAGTCCCTTTCACTGATGAAGGTGTAGGTCTTGTCTGTTCAGTGTTTCGATTTTGGAATGGTACTTGTACTAATATCAAACTCTGGTTTTATGCATCACCCCACCTCTCCTTCCTCCTTAATTAGGCATAAGTGTGTTTTCTAAATGTGAGACTCTGTTCCCTATCCTAACTCAGTTCATTTGTAGCCATGTTACAGAAAATTCATAAGTGCTATCTTATAATAAGTTTGTTTTTCTGTGAGACTTATTTCACTTAGAATCATCGTACCTGAATCCACTCATTTTCCTGTTACTGGCATTATGACATTGATTTCATGGCTGAGGGATAATCCATCGTACATAAGTACCACAAATTTTTGAACCATTTTTAACTATCCTGGGATATTTATAGAGTACCCAATTTGAGATTCTTGTAAGCAGTGCAGCCCTAAATTTTGGGGTGGCTCTATCTTATTGATTTTCAGTTTTCCCAAGGTATATTCCCTAGACTGGAAGTGCCCTTGGCTCTGTAGCTCTGTTGTTTACTTGTTTTAGGGAACACAATGCACTCCTGCAGAGAGGCAGTTGGCAATTTACATCCTGCCCTTCAGCGTAACAAGGCTCCATGTTCTCCAGGGCCTCTCTAGGATTTCTGGTTTTTACACATTTTGTGGATGTCCCTTTTGACTGGTGGGAAGTGATACAACATTGCTGTGCAGATCTGAATTGCCCACTTGCTTGCTTGGCCAAAAAGGGCGTATGCATTTTCACCTGAATATATTCAGGAGAAAACGCATACGCCCTTTTAGGCCAAGTGCATCATTTTTGAAGTTGTGCCCCTCTTCCTGTGCTTTACAGGTGATTCCAACGAACCACTTGAAATCTGTTTCCTGCTATTCTGCCTCGCTTTGAAGGCCTCCTCGTTGCCTTTCCTTAACAGATTTTTTGGACGATAGTTGTCCTTTATTACTCTGCCAGTTTTTTGAATTGCTGTGCCCCTGAGCTCCATTTTTCAACACGTTTTTTGTGAGCTGACCGCAATTCCAATATTTTGGTTCAGGAACTATACTTGTTCATGGCGGGTGGCTGAGACTTTGGTTAATTCTTCTTCCTACCGGGCAGTTAGAGTGACATGTGCCCGTCCAAATGCCTAACAGCTACTCTCTCATTGCTTCTCCCTCTTCCCTTTCATCCTCTTCCAAATTGGCAACCTGTGAGAACCAGGAGGTTAAAGGTGCTGTCTCTGCAAGTTGTAAAATTGATAGTAAAGGAGTTGGAAACTCAAACTGGCGCACAAGGAGAGGGACGATTCGTTGAGTTTTAGAAACCTTTCGTATTCACAGTGTGTCCATTCTCTAGGGTTCTCGTACATGTTATAGCTGTAGTAATATTCCCTTCAACCTGGAGACATGGGACCCATGGAATGGGTGCCATGCATTATTGCTTTAAAGGGTCTGCATTTGCTCACCCAATCTCACCAATCCTCTCAGTCCCATGTGTCCAGCCTTATGCCACATGCAGCTGTCATTTTAGATAGGGTCATTCCACGTTTCTACAGAGACCCTGAAGGAATTGTAAAGAATTTCCCTGTTTTTTTGTTTTGTTTTTGAATTTCCTTTTTATAGTGGGTTTGAGCTGATTTTCGCTGCCATGTTTTTGCCAGTCTAGACACAGTTGATTCCCTTATGGAGACATATCAATACAGAGGTTAAAGATTCTTACTACTCAGATATATTCCTCTGCGGGAAATATGGGGTTTTGAGTCCCTTTCACTGAGGAAGGTGTAGGTCTTGTGTATTCCATAATTGGTTTTTGGAACGGTACCTGTGCTTATATCAAACTCTGGTTTTATGCATCACCCCACCTCTCCTTCCTCCTTAAGCAGGCAAAAGTGTGTTTTCTAAATGTGAGACTCTGTTCTCTTTCCTAACTCAGTTCATGTGTACCCATGTTTACAGGATCTTCATATGTGATATCTAATGATAAGTTTATTTTTCTGTGTGACATATTTCACTTAGAATCATCGTACCTGAATCCACTCATTTTGCTGCTACTGGTCTTATGACATTGATTTCATGGCTGAGGGATATTCCATCGTACATAAGTACCACAATTTTTTGAACCATTTTTATATTTCCTGGGATATTGAAGGTGTACCCAAGTTGAAGTTCTTGTAAGCAGTGTAGCCCTAAATTTTGGGGTGTCTGTTTCTTATTGATTTTCAGTTTCCCCAAGGTATATTCCCTAGACTGGAAGTGCCCTTGGCTCTGTAGCTCTGTTGTTTACTTGTTTAAGGGAACACAATGCACTCCTCCAGAGAGGCAGATGGCAATTTACATCCCACCTATCAGCATAACAAGGCTCCCTGTTCTCCAGGGCCTGTCTTGCCTTTCTGTTTTTTACCCATTTTGATGATGACACTTTTGACTGGTGGGAAATGATACTTCCTTGTGTTGCAGACTTGCATTGCCCACTTGCTTTTTTGCCCAAAAAGGGCGTATGCGTTTTATCCTGAATATATTCAGGAGAAAACACATACGCCCTTTTTGGCCAACTGCATCATTGTCGAACTTGTGCCCCTCTTTCTGAGGTTAAAAGGCAATTCCAACGTACCTCTTGAAATCTGTTTCCTGCTCTTCTGCATCGCTTTCAAGTCCGCTTCGTTGCCTCCCCTCAACAGATTGTTAGACGAGAGTTGTCCTTTATTACTCTGCCAGTTTGTGAATCGCTGTGCCCCTGAGCTCCATTTTTTAACTTGTTTTTTGTGAGCTGAACGCAAGTCCAAAATTTTGGTTCAGGACCTATACTTGTTTTCGGTGGGTAGCTAAGACTTTGTTTAATTTTTCTTCCTCCCGGGATATAAGACTGACGTATGCCCGTCCAAATGCCAAACAGCTACTCTCTCATTGGTTCTCCCTCTTCCCTTTCCTCCTTTGTCAATCCCTTTCCTCCTCTGTCATATTGGCAACCTGTGCGAACCAGGAGGTTAAAGTTGCTGTCTCTCCAAGTTGGGAGATTGATAGTAAAGCAGTTGGAAAGTCAAACCAGAGCACCAGGAGAGGGACTATTCGTTGAGTTTTAGAGACCTTTCGTATTCACAGTGTGTAAATTCTCAAGGTTTCACGTACATGTTATAGCTGTAGTAATATTCCCTTCAACCTGGAGACATGGGACCCATGGAATGGGTGCCATGCATTATTGCTTTAAAGGCTCTGCATTTGCTCACCCCATCTCACCAATCCTCTCAGTTCCATGTGTCCAGCCTTATGCCACATCCAGCTGTCATTGTAGATAGGGTCTTTCCAGGTTTCATCAGAAATCCTGAAGGAATTTTAAAGAATTTCCCATTATTTTTTTGTTTTTCAAATTCCTTTTTATAGTGGGTTTGAGCTGATTCTCGCTGCCATGTTTATGCCAGTCTAGACACACTTGATTCCCTTAAGGAGACATATCAATACATAGGTTTTAAGATTCTTACTAGTCATATATATTCCTCTGTGGGAAATATGGGGTTTAGAGTCCCTTTCACTGAGGAAGGTTTAGGTCTGGTCTATTCCATACTTGGTTTTTGGAACTGTACCTGTGCTTATATCAAACTCTGGTTTTATGCATCACCCCACCTTTCCTTCCCCCTTAAGCAGGCATAAGAGTGTTTTGTAAATGGGAGACTCTGTTCTCTTTCCTAACTCAGTTCATGTGTAGCCATGTTTACAGGATCTTCATAAGTGATATCTTATGATAAGTTTCTTTTTCTGTGTGACTTATTTCACTAAGAATCATCGTACCTGAATCCACTCCTTTTGTGCTACTGGTCTTATGACATTGATTTCATGGCTGAGGGATATTCCATCATACGTAAATACCACAATTTTTTGAACAATTTTTATCTTTCCTGGTATACTTAAGGTGTACCCAAGTTGAGGTTCTTGTAAGCAGTGCAGCCATAAATTTTGGGTTGGCTGTGTCTTATTGATTTTCAGTTTTCCCAAGGTATATTCCCTAGACTGGAAGTGCCCTTGGCTATGTAGCTCTGTTGTTTACTTGTTTTAGGGAACACAATGCACTCCTCCAGAGAGGCAGTTGGCAATTTACATCCCGCCCATCAGCATAACAAGGCTCCCTGTTCTCCAGGGCCTGTCTTGCCTTTCTGGTTTTTATCCATTTTGTGGATATCCCTTTTGACCGGAGGGAAGTGATACTTCTTTGTAGTGCAGATTTGCATTGCCCGCTTGCTTGCTTGGCCAAAAGGGTTGTATGTGTTTTCTCCTGAATATATTCAGGAGAAAACGCATACGCCCCTTTTTGGCCAAGTGCACCATTGTCGATGTTGTGCCCCTCTTCCTGTGCTTTAAAGGTGATTCCTATGTACCTCGTGAAATCTTTTTTCCTGCTATTCTGCCTCGCTTTCAAGTCCGCCACGTTTCCTTCCCTCAACAGGTTTTTGGACGAGAGTTGTCCTTTACTACTCTGCCAGTTTGTGAATTCCTGTGCCCCTGAGCTCCATTATTTAACTTGTTTTTTGTGAGCTGAACGCAAGTCCATAATTTTGGTTCAGGACCTATACTGGTTTTCGGTGGGTGGCTGAGACTTTGGTTAATTCTTCTTCCTCCCGGGATATAAGACTGACATGTGCCCGTCCAAATGCCTAACAGCTACTCTCTCATTGGTTCTCCCTCTTCCCTTTCCTACTCTGTCAATCCCTTTCCTCCTCTGTCAAATTGGCAACCTGTGCGAACCAGGAGGTTAAAGGTGCTGTCTCTCAAAGTTGGGAGATTGATAGTAAAGCAGTTGGAAAGTCAAACCAGAGCACCAGGAGAGGGAATATTCGTTGAGTTTTAGAGACCTTTCATATTCACAGTGTGTAAATTCTCAAGGTTTCACATACATGTTATAGCTGTAGTAATATTCCCTTCAACCTGGAGACATGGGACCCATGGAATGGGTGCCATGCATTATTGCTTTAAAGGGTCTGCATTTGCTCACCCAATCTCACCAATTCTCTCAGTCCCATGTGTCCATCCTTATGCCACATCCAGCTGTGATTGTAGATAGGGTCATTCCAGGTTTCATCAGAAATCCTGAAGGAATTGTAAAGAATTTCCCATTATTTTTTGTTTTTCAAATGCCTTTTTATAGTGGGTTTGAGCTGATTGTCACTGCCATGTTTATGCCAGTCTAGACACACTTGATTCCCTTATGGAGACATATCAATACATAGGTTTTAAGATTCTTACTAGTCAGATATATTCCTCTGTGGGAAATATGGGGTTTTGAGTCCCTTTCACTGAGGAAGGTGTAGGTCTTGTCTATTCCATACTTGGTTTTTTGAACGGTACCTGTGCTTATATCAAACTCTGGTTTTATGCATCACCCCACCTCTCCTTCCCCCTTAAGCAGGCATAAGAGTGTTTTCTAAATGTGAGACTCTGTTCTCTTTCCTAACTCAGTTCATGTGTAGCCATGTTTACAGGATATTCATAAGTGATATCTTATGATAAGTTTCTTTCTCTGTGTGACTTATTTCACTTAGAATCATCGTACCTGAATCCACTCATTTTGCTGCTACTGGTCTTATGACATTGATTTCATGGCTGAGGGATATTCCATTGTACGTAAGTACCACAATTTTTTGAACAATTTTTATATTTCCTGGGATATTTAAGGTGTACCTATGTTGAGGTTCTTGTAAACAGTGTCGCCCTAAATTTTGGGGTGGCTCTGTCTTATTGATTTTCAGTTTTCTCAAGGTATATTCCCTAGACTGGAAGTGCCCTTGGCTATGTAGCTCTGTTGTTTACTTGTTTTAGGGAAAAAAATGCACTCCTCCAGAGAGGCAGTTGGCAATTTTCATCCCGCCCATCAGGATAACAAGGCTCCCTGTTCTCCAGGGCCTGTCTTGCCTTTCTGGTTTTTTCCCATTTTGTGGATGTCCCTTTTGACCGGTGGGAAGTGATACTTCTTTGTAGTGCAGACATGCATTGCCCACTTGCTTGCTTGGCCAAAAAGGGCGTATGCGTTTTCTCCTGAATATACTCAGGAGAAAACGCATATGCCCTTTTTGGCCAAGTGCATCATTGTCGAAGTTGTGCCCCTCTTTCTGTGCTTTAAAGGCAATTCCAACGTATCTCTTGCAATCTGTTTTCTGCTATTCTGCCTCTCTTTCAAGTCCGCCTCGTTGCCTCCACTCAACAGATTGTTGGACGATAGTTGCCCTTTATTACTCTTCCATTTTGTGAATTGCTGTGCCCCTGAGATACATTATTTAACTCGTTTTTTTGTGAGCTGAACGCAAGTCCAATATTTTTGTTCAGGACCTATACTAGTTTTCGATGGGTGGCTGAGGCTTTGATTAATTCTTCTTCCTCCCGGGAAATAAGAGTGACATATGCCCGTCCAAATGCCTAACAGCTACTCTCTCATTGGTTCTCCCTCTTCCCATTCATCCTCTGCCAAATTGGCAACCTGTGCGAAACAGGAGGTTAAAGGTTCTGTCTCTCTAGGTTGGGAGATTGATAGTAAAGCAGTTGGAAAGTGAAACCGGAGCACCAGGAGGGGGCTATTCGTTGAGTTTTAGAGACCTTTCGTATTCACATTGTGTCCATTCTCTAGGTTTCCCGTACATGTTATAGCTGTAGTTATATTCCCTTCAACCTGGAGACATGGGACCCATGGAATGGGTGCCATGCATTATTGCTTTAAAGAGTCTGCATTAGCTCACCCATCTCACCAATCCTCTCAGTCCCATGTGTCCAGCCTTATGCCACATCCAGCTGTCATTGTAGATAGGGTCTTTCCATGTTTCATCAGAAATCCTGAAGGAATTGTAAAGAATTTCCAATTATTTTATTGTTTTTCAAATTCCTTTTCATAGTGGGTTAGAGCTGATTCTCACTGCCATGTTTTAGCCAGTCTAGACAAACTTGATTCCCTTACGGAGACATATCAATACATAGGTTTTAAGATTCTAACTAGTCAGATATATTCCTCTGCGGGAAATATGGGGTTTTGAGTCCCTTTCATTGAGGAAGGTGTAGGTCTTGTCTATTCCATACTTCGTTTTTGGAACGGTACCGGTTCTTATATCAAATTCTGGTTTTATGCATCACCCCACCTCTCCTTCCCCCTTAAGCAGGCATAAGAGTGTTTTGTAAATGTGAGACTCTCTTCTCTTTCCTAACTCAGTTCATGTGTAGCCATGTTTACAGGATCTTCATAAGTGATATCTTATGATAAGTTTCTTTTTCTGTGTGACATATTTCACTTAGAATCATCGTACCTGAATCCACTCATTTTATGCTACTGGTCTTATGACATTGATTTCATGGCTGAGGGATATTCCATCATACGTAAGTACCAAAATATTTTGAACAATTTTTATCTTTCCTGGTATACTTAATGTGTACCCAAGTTGAGGTTCTTGTAAGAAGTGCAGCCCTAAATTTTGGGGTGGCTGTGTCTTATTGATTTTCAGTTTTCCCAAGGTATATTCCCTAGACTGGAAGTGCCCTTGGCTCTGTAGCTCTGTTGTTTACTTGTTTTAGGGAAAACAATGCACTCCTCCAGAGAGGCAGTTGGCAATTTACAACCCGCTCATCAGGATAACAATGCTCCCTGTTCTCTAGGGCCTGTCTTGCCTTTCTGGTTTTTACCCATTTTGTGGATGTCCCATTTGACCGGTGGAAAGTGATACTTCTTTGTAGTGCAGACATGCATTACCCACTTGCTTGCTTGGCCAAAAAGGGCGTATGCGTTTTATCCTGAATATATTCAGGAGAAAACACATACGCCCTTTTTGGCCAAGTGCGTCATTGTGGAAGTTGTTCCCCTCTTTCTGTGCTTTAAAGGCGATTCCAACGTACCTCTTGAAATCTGTTTCCTGCTATTCTGCCTCGCTTTCAAGTCCGCCTCGTTGCCTCCCCTCAACAGATTGTTGGATGAGAGTTGCCCTTTATTACTCTGCCATTTTGTGAATTGCTGTGCCCCTGAGCTTCATTATTTAACTCGTTTTTTTGTGAGCTGAACGCAAGTCCAATATTTTGGTTCAGGACCTATACTGGTTTTCGGTGGGTGGCTGAGACTTTGGTTAATTCTTCTTCCTACCGTGATATAAGAGTGACATGTGCCCGTACAAATGCCTAACATCTACTCTCTCATTGGTTCTCCCTCTTCCCTTTTATCTTCTGCCAAATTGGCAACCTGTGCGAACCAGGAGGTTAAAGGGGCTGTCTCTCCAAGTTGGGAGATTGATAGTAAAGCAGGTGGAATGTCAAACCGGAGCACCAGGAGGGGGACTATTCGTTGAGTTTTAGAGACCTTTCTTATTCACAGTGTGTCCATTCTCTAGGTTTCCCATACATGTTATAGCTGTAGTAATATTCCCTTCAACCTGGAGAGTTGGGACCCATGGAATGGGTGCCATGCATTATTGCTTTAAAGGCTCTGCATTTGCTCACCCCATCTCACCCATCCTCTCAGTTCCATGTGTCCAGCCTTATGCCACATCCAGCTGTCATTGTAGATAGGGTCTTTCCAGGTTTCATCAGAAATCCTGAAGGAATTGTAAAGAATTTCCCATTATTTTTTGTTTTTCAAATTCCTTTTTATAGTGGGTTTGTGCTGATTCTCACTGCCATGTTTTTGCACGTCTACGCACACTTGATTCCCTTAAGGAGACATATCAATACATAGGTTTTAAGATTATTACTAGTCAGATATATTCCTCTGCAGGAAATATCGGGTTTTGAGTCCCTTTCACTGAGGAATATGTTGGTCTTGTCTATTCCATACTTGGTTTTTGGAACGGTACCTGTGCACATATCAAACTCTGGTTTTATGCATCACCCCACCTCTCCTTCCCCCTTAAGCAGGCATAAGAGTGTTTTGTAAATGTGAGACTCTGTTCTCTTTCCTAACTCAGTTCATGTGTAGCCATGTTTACAGGATCTTCATAAGTGATATCTTATGATAAGTTTCTTTTTCTGTGTGACTTATTTCACTTAGAAACATCGTACCTGAATCCACTCATTTTACTGCTACTGGTCTTATTACATTGATTTCATGGCTGAGGGATATTCCATCATACGTAAGTACCACAAATTTTGAACAATTTTTATATTTCCTGGTATACTTAAGGTGTACCCAAGTAGAGGTTCTTGTAAGCAGTGCAGCCCTAAATTTTGGGGTGGCTCTGTCTTATTGATTTTCAGTTTTCCCAAGGTATATTCCCTAGACTGGAAGTGCCCTTGGCTCTGTAGCTCTGTTGTTTACTTGTTTTAAGGAACACAATGCACTCCTCCAGAGAGGCAGTTGGCAATTTACATCCCGCTCATCAGCATAACAAGGCTCCCTGTTCTCCAGGGCCTGTCTTGCCTTTCTGGTTTTTATCCATTTTGTGGATGTCCCTTTTGACGGTGGGAAGTGATACTTCTTTGTAGTGCAGATTTGCATTGCCCGCTTGCTTGCTTGGCCTAAAGGGGCGTATGCGTTTCCTCCTGATTATATTCAGGAGAAAATGCATATGCCCTTTTTGGCCAAGTGCATCATTGTCGAAGTTGTGCCCCTCTTCCAGTGCTTTCAAGGCGATTCCAACGTACGTCTTGAAATCTGTTTCCTGCTATTCTGCCTCGCTTTCAAGTCTGCCTCGTTGTCTCGCCTCAACAGATTGTTGGACGATAGTTGCCCTTTATTACTCTGCCATTTTGTGAATTGCTGTGCCCCTGAGCTACATTATTTAACTCGTTTTTTATTGAGCTGAACGCAAGTCCTATATTTTGGTTCAGGACCTATACTGGTTTTCGGTGGGTGGCTGAGACTTTGGTTAATTCTTCTTCCTCCCGGGAAATAAGAGTGACATATGCCCGTCCAAATGCCTAACAGCTACTCTCTCATTGGTTCTCCATCTTCCCAATCATCCTCTGGCAAATTGGCAACCTGTGCGAAACAGGAAGTTAAAGGTGCTGTCTCTCTACGTTGGGAGATTGATAGTAAAGTAGTTGGAAACTCAAACCGGAGCACCAGGAGGGGGAATATTCGTTGAGATTTAGAGACCTTTCGTATTCACAGTGTGTCCATTCTCTAGGTTTCCCGTACATGTTATAGCTGTAGTAATATTCCCTTCAACATGGAGAGTTGGGCCTCATGGAATGGGTGCCATGCATTATTGCTTTAAAGGCTCTGCATTTGCTCACCCAATCTCACCAATCCTCTCAGTCCCATGTGTCCAGCCTTATGCCACATCCAGCTGTCATTGTAGATAGGGTCATTCTAGGTTTCATCAGAGACCCTGAAGGAATTGTAAAGAATTTCCGTTTTTTTTTTGTTTGTTTTTGAAATTCCATTTTATAGTGGGTTTGAGCTGATTCTCCCTACCATGTTTATGCCAGTCTAGAAACTCTTGATTCCCTTATGGAGACATATCAATACATAGGTTTTATGATTCTTACTAGTTAGATATATTCTTCTGCATGAAATATGGGATTTTGAGTCCCTTTCACTGAGGAAGGTGTAGGTCTTCTCTATTCCATAGTTGGTTTTTGGAACGGTACCTGTGCTTATATCAAACTCTGGTTTTATGCATCACCCCACCTCTCCTTCCCCCTTAAGCAGGCATAAGAGTGCTTTCTAAATGTGAGACTTTGTTCTCTTTCCTAACTCAGTTCATGTGTAGCCATGTTTACAGGATCTTCATAAGTGATATCTTATGATAAGTTTCTTTTTCTGTGTGACTTGTTTCACTTAGAATCATTGTACCTGAATCCACTCATTTTGTTGCTACTGGTCTTATGACATTGATTTCATGGCTGAGGGATATTCCATCGTACGTAGGTACCACAATTTTTTGAACCATTTTTATATTTCCTGGGATATTTAATGTGTACCCAAGTTGAGGTTCTTGTAAGCAGTGCAGCCCTAAATTTTGGGGTGGCTCTGTCTTATTGATTTTCAGTTTTCCCAATGTATATTCCCTAGACTGGAAGTGCCCTTGGCTCTGTAGCTCTGTTGTTTACTTGTTTTAGGGAACACAATGCACTCCTCCAGAGAGGCAGTCGGCAATTTACATCCCACCCATCAGCATAACAAGGCTCCCTGTTCTCCAGGGCCTCTCTTGCCTTTCTGAATTTTACCCATTTTGTGGATGTCCCTTTTCACCGGTGGGATGTGATACTTATTTGTAGTGCAGATTTGCATTGCCCGCTTGTTTGCTTGGCCAAAATGGGCGTATGCGTTTTCTCCTGAATATATTCAGGAGAAAACACATACACCCTTTTTGGCCCAGTGCATAATTGTCGAAGTTGTGCCCCTCTTCCTGTGCTTTAAAGGGGATTCCAACGTACCTCTTGAAATCTGTTTCCTGCTATTCTGCCTCGCTTTCAAGTCTTCCTCGTTTCCTTCCTCAACAGATTGTTGGACGATAGTTGCCCTTTATTACTCTGCCAATTTGTGAATTGCTGTGCCCCTGAGCTCCATTTTTTAACTCGTTTTTTGTGAGCTGATCGCAAGTCCAATATTTTGGTTCAGGACCTATACTGGTTTTCGGTGGGTGGCTGAGAGTTTGATTAATTCATCTTCCTCCCGGGATATAAGAGTGACATGTGCCCGTACAAATGCCTAACAGCTACTCTCTCATTGGTTCTCCCTCTTCCCTTTCATCCTCTGCCAAATTGGCAGCCTGTGCAAACCAGGAGGTTAAAGGGGCAGTCTCTCCAAGTTGGGAGATTGATAGTAAAGCAGTTGTAAAGCCCAACTGGAGCACCAGTAGAGGGACTATTCGTTGAGTTTTAGAGACCTTTCGTATTCACAGTGTGTCCATTCTCTAGGTTTCCCGTACATGTTATAGCTGTAGTAATATTCCCTTCACCCTGGAGAGTTGGGACCCATGGAATGGGTGCCATGCATTATTGCTTTAAAGGGTCTGCATTTGCTCACCCAATCTCACCAATCCTCTCAGTCCCATGTGTCCAGCATTATGCCACATGCAGCTGTCATTTTATTTTATTTATTTTTTATTTTTTATTTTTGTTCATAATGTTTCTTTATTATCATTTAAACATCTATAATGTCTGTAATGACATCCTCTACTCTTCCTGATATTGGTCATTTGTGCCTTCTTTCCTTTTCCTCCTAATCAGTCTGGCTAGATATTTATCAATTTTGCTCATCTTCTCAAAGAATCAGCTTTTTGTTTCATTGATTTTTTCTACTTTCATGTGTGTGTTTTATGTTATTGCTTTCTGTTCTTAACTTTTTATTTACTCTTCTGCTTACTTTGAATTTAATGGGCTCTTCTTTTTCTAATATTTAAAGGTAGAAGCTGAAGTCATTGATTTCAAATATTCCTTCTCTTCTAATATAGGCACTTAGTTCTATGAATTTCTCTCTAAGCTGTGCTTTATCTGTGTCTCACAAGTTTGACTACTTTGGCAAAGATGTATTCCCATTTTCATTTAGATAAGACTATTTTCTAGTTCCTACTTCAATTTCTTGTATGACAAATGGCTTGTTTAAAAGTCTTTTTTTTAAACTCTCATTCTTTTTTTTTCCAGTTTTTTTTTATTTTTTTGCGTTATAACAAATTTAATCAGTTATACATATACATATGTTTCCATATCCCCTCCCTTTTGCGTCTCCCTCCCACCCTCCCTATCCCACCCCTCCAGGCGGTCACAAAGCACCGAGCTGATCTCCCTGTGCTATGCGGCTGCTTCCCACTAGCTATCTACCTTACGTTTGGTAGTGTATATATGTCCATGCCGCTCTTTCACTTTGTCACAGCTTACCCTTCCCCCTCCCCATATCCTCAAGTCCATTCTCTAGTAGGTCTGTGTCTTTATTCCTGTCTTACCCCTATGTTCTTCATGACATTTTTTTTCTTAAATTCCATATATATGTGTAAGCATACAGTATTTGTCTTTCTCTTTATGACTTACTTCACTCTGTATGACAGACTCTAGGTCTATCCACCTCATTACAAATAGCTCAATTTCATTTCTTTTTATGGCTGAGTAATATTCCATTGTATATATGTGCCACATCTTCTTTATCCATTCATCCGATGATGGACACTTAGGTTGTTTCCATCTCCGGGCTATTGTAAATAGGGCTGCTATGAACATTTTGGTACATGTCTCTTTTTGAATTATGGTTTTCTCAGGGTATATGCCTAGTAGTGGAATTGCTGGGTCATATGGTAGTTCTATTTGTAGTTTTTTAAGGAACCTCCATACCGTTCTCCATAGCGGCTGTACCAATTCACATTCCCACCAGCAGTGCAAGAGTGTTCCCTTTTCTCCACACCCTCTCCAGCATTTATTGTTCCTAGATTTTTTGATGATGGCCATTGTGACTGGTGTGAGATGATATCTCATTTTAGTTTTGATTTGCATTTCTCTAATGAGTAAAGATGTTGAGTATCCTTTCATGTGTTTGTTGGCAGTCTGTATATATTCTGTGGAGAAATGTCTATTTATGTCTTCTGCCCATTTTTGGATTGGGTTGTTTGTTTTTTTGTTATTGAGCTGCATGAGCTGCTTATAAATTTTGGAGATTAATCCTTTGTCAGTTGCTTCATTTGCAAATATTTTCTCCCATTCTGAGGGTTGTCTTTTGGTCTTGTTTATGGTTTCCTTTGCTGTGCAAAAGCTTTGAAGTTTCATTAGGTCCCATGTGTTTATTTTTGTCCTTATTTCCATTTCTCTAGGAGGTGGGTCAAAAAGGATCTTGCTGTGATTTATGTCATAGAGTGTTCTGCCTATGTTTTCCTCTAAGAGTTTGATAGTGTCTGGCCTTACATTTAGGTCTTTAATCCATTTTGAGCTTATTTTTGTGTATGGTGTTAGGGAGTGATCTAATCTCATACTTTTACATGTCCCTATCCAGTTTTCCCAGCACCACTTATTGAAGAGACTGTCCTTTCTCCACTGTACATTCCTGCCTCCTTTATCAAAGATAAGGTGACCATATGTCCGTGGGTTTAACTCTGGGCTTTCTATCCTGTTCCATTGATCTATCTTTCTGTTTTTGTGCCAGTACCATACTGTCTTGATTACTGTAGCTTTGTAGTATAGTCTGAAGTCAGGGAGCCTGATTCCTCCAGCTCCATTTTTCGTTCTCAAGATTGCTTTGGCTATTCGGGGTCTTTTGTGTTTCCATACAAATTGTGAAATTTTTTGTTCTAGTTCTGTGAAAAATGCCAGTGGTAGTTTGACAGGGATTGCATTGAATCTGTAGATTGCTTTGGGTAGTAGAATCATTTTCACAATGTTGATTCTTCCAATCCAAGAACATGGTACATCTCTCCATCTATTTGTATCATCTTTAATTTCTTTCATCAGTGTCTTATAATTTTCTGCATACAGGTCTTTTGTCTCCTTAGGTAGGTTTATTCCTAGATATTTTATTCTTTTTGTTGCAATGGTAAATGGGAGTGTTTCCTTGATTTCATTTTCAGATTTTTCATCATTAGTATATAGGAATGCCAGAGATTTCTGTGCATTAATTTTGTATCCTGCAACTTTACCAAATTCATTGATTAGCTCTAGTAGTTTTCTGGTAGCATCTTTAGGATTCTCTATGTATAGTATCATGTCATCTGCAAACAGTGACAGCTTTACTTCTTCTTTTCCAATTTGGATTCCTTTTATTTCCTTTTCTTCTCTGATTGCTGTGGCTAAAACTTCCAAAACTATGTTGAATAAGAGTGGTGAGAGTGGGCAACCTTGTCTTGTTCCTGATCTTAGTGGAAATGGTTTCAGTTTTTCACCATTGAGGACGATGCTGGCTGTGGGTTTGTCATATATGGCCTTTATTATGTTGAGGAAAGTTCCCTCTATGCCTACTTTCTGCAGGGTTTTTATCATAAATGGGTGTTGAATTTTGTCAAAAGCTTTCTCTGCATCTATTGAGATGATCATATGGTTTTTCTCCTTCAATTTGGTAATATGGTGTATCACGTTGATTGATTTGCGTATATTGAAGAATCCTTGCATTCCTGGAATAAACCCCACTTGATCATGGTGTATGATCCTTTTAATGTGCTGTTGGATTCTGTTTGCTAGTATTTTGTTGAGGATTTTTGCATCTATGTTCATCAGTGATATTGGCCTGTAGTTTTCTTTCTTTGTGACATCCTTCTCTGGTTTTGGTATCAAGGTGATGGTGGTCTCATAGAATGAGTTTGGGAGTGTTCCTCCCTCTGCTATATTTTGGAAGAGTTTCAGAAGGATAGGTGTTAGCTCTTCTCTAAATGTTTGATAGAATTCGCCTGTGAAGCCATCTGGTCCTGGGCTTTTGTTTGTTGGAAGATTTTTTATCACAGTTTCAATTTCAGTGCTTGTGATTGGTCTGTTCATATTTTCTATTTCTTCCTGGTTCAGTCTTGGCAGGTTGTGCATTTCTAAGAATTTGTCCATTTCTTCCAGGTTGTCCATTTTATTGGCATAGAGTTGCTTATAGTAATCTCTCATGATCTTTTGTATTTCTGCAGTGTCAGTTGTTACTTCTCCTTTTTCATTTCTAATTCTATTGATTTGAGTCTTCTCCCTTTTTTTCTTGATGAGTCTGGCTAATGGTTTATCAATTTTGTTTATCTTCTCAAAGAACCAGCTTTTAGTTTTATTAATCTTTGCTATCATTTCCTTCATTTCTTTTTCATTTATTTCTGATCTGATTTTTATGATTTCTTTCCTTCTGCTAACTTTGGGATGTTTTTGTTCTTCTTTCTCTAATTGCTTTAGGTGCAAGGTTAGGTTGTTTATTCGAGATGTTTCCTGTTTGTTAAGGTGGGATTGTATTGCTATAAACTTCCGTCTTAGAACCGCTTTTGCTGCATCCCATAGGTTTTGGGTCGTCGTGTCTCCATTGTCATTTGTTTCTAGGTATTTTTTAATTTCCTCTTTGATTTCTTCAGTGATCACTTTGTTATTAAGTAGTGTATTGTTTAGCCTCCATGTGTTTGTATTTTCTACAGCTCTTTTCCTGTAATTGATATCTAGTCTCATAGCATTGTGGTCGGAAAAGATACTTGATACAATTTCAATTTTCTTACATTTACCAAGGCTTGATTTGTGACCCAAGATATGATCTATCCTGGAGAATGTTCCATGAGCACTTGAGAAAAATGTGTATTCTGTTGTTTTTGGATGGAATGTCCTAAAAATATCAATTAAGTCCATCTTGTTTAATGTATCATTTAAAGCTTGTGTTTCCTTATTTATTTTCATTTTGGATGATCTGTCCATTGGAGAAAGTGCGGTGTTAAAGTCCCCTACTCTGAGTGTGTTACTGTCGATTTCTCCTTTTATGGCTGTTAGTATTTGCCTTATGTATTGAGGTGCTCCTATCTTTATGGCATAAATAGTTACAATTTTTATATCTTCTTCTTGGATCGATCCCTTGATCATTATGTAGTGTCCTTCTTTGTCTCTTCTAGTAGTCTTTATTTTAAAGTCTATTTTGTCTGATATGAGAATTGCTACTCCAGCTTTCTTTTGGTTTCCATTTGCATGGGATATCTTTTTCCATCCCCTTACTTTCAGTCTGTATGTGTCTCTAGGTCTGAAGTGGGTCTCTTGTAGACAGCATATATATGGGTCTTGTTTTTGTATCCATTCAGCCAATCTGTGTCTTTTGGTGGGAGCATTTAGCCCATTTACATTTAAGGTAATTATCGATATGTGTGTTCCTATTCCCATTTTCTTAATAGTTTTGGGTTCGTTATTGTAGGTCTTTTCCTTCTGTTGTGTTTCTTGCCTAGAGAAGTTCCTTTAGCATTTGTTGTAAAGCTGGTTTGGTGGTGCTGATCTCTCTCAGCTTTTGCTTGTCTGTAAACGTTTTGATTTCTCCCTCAAATCTGAATGAGATCCTTGCTGGGTAGAGTAATCTTGGTTGCAGGTTTTTCTCCTTCATCACTTTAATTATGTCCTGCCACTCCCTTCTGGCTTGTAGAGTTTCTGCTGAGAGATCAGCTGTTATCCTGATGGGGATTCCCTTGTGTGTTATTTGTTGTTTTTGCCTTGCTGCTTTTAATATGATTTCTTTGTGTTTAATTTTTGACAGTTTGATTAATATGGGACTCTCTGTCCCTCTGGGATTTGATTAACTATTTCCTTTCCCATATTAGGGAAGTTTTCAACTATAATCTCTTCAAACATTTTCTCAGTCCCTTTCTTTTTCTCTTCTTCTTCTGGAACCCCTATAATTTGAATGTTGGTGTGTTTAATGTTGTCCCAGAGGTCTCTGAGACTGTCCTCTGTTCTTTTCATTCTTTTTTCTTTATTTTGCTCTGCAGCAGTTATTTTCACTATTTTATCTTCCACCTCACTTATCCGTTCTTCTGCCTCATTATTCTGCTATTGATCCCATCTAGAGTATTTTTTATTTCATTTATTGTGTTTTTAATCGATGCTTGATTCATCTGTAGTTCTTCTAGGTCCTTGTTAACTGTTTCTTGCATTTTGTCTATTCTATTTCCAAGATTTTGGATCTGGGAAATAGAATCTTGGATCATCTTTACCATCATTATTCTGAATTCTTTTTCAGGTAGACTGCCTATTACCTCTTCATTTGTTAGGTCGGGTGGGTTTTTATCTTGCTCCTTCTCCTGCTGTGTGTTTTTCTGCCTTCTCATTTTGCTTATGTTACTGTGTTTGGGGTCTCCTTTTTGCAGGCTGCAGGTTCGTAGTTCCCGTTGATTTTGGTGTCTGTCCCCAGTGGCTAAGGTTGGTTTAGTGGGTTGTGTAGGCTTCCTGGTGGAGGGGACTAGTGCCTGTGTTCTGGTGGATGAGGCTGGATCTTGTATTTCTGGTGGGCAGGTCCAGGTCTGGTGGTGTGTTTTGGGGTGTCTGCAGACTTTTTATGAGTTTAGGCCACCTCTCTGCTAATGGGTGGCGTTGTGTTCCTGTCTTGCTAGTTGTTTGGCATAGGGTGTCCAGCACTGTAGCTTGCTGGTCGTTGAGTGAAGCTGGGTGCTGGTGTTGAGATGGAGATCTCTGGAAGATTTTTGCCGTTTGATATTATGTGGAGCTGGGAGGTCTCTTGTGGACCAGTGTCCTGAAGTTGGCTCTCCCACCTCAGAGGCACAGCTCTGACTCTGGGCTCCTCAATTTGGGATGATGTGTTGTCTATTCATGTATTCCACAGATGCAGGGTACATCAAGTTGATTGTGGAGCTTTAATCCGCTGCTTCTGAGGCTGCTGGGAGAGGTTTCCCTTTCTCTTCTTTTTTCTCACAGCTCCTGGGTCTCAGCTTTGGATTTGGCCCCGCCTCTGCGTGTAGGTCGCCGGAGGGTGTCTGTTCTTCGCTCAGACAGGACAGGGTTAAAGGAGCAGCCGCTTCGGGGACACTTGCTCACTCAGGCCGGGCAGGAGGGAGAGGCACGGAGAGCGGGGCGAGCCTGCAGCGGCCGAGGTTGGCGTGACGTTGCTCCAGCCCGAGGCGCGCCATGCGTTCTCCCAGGGAAGCCGCACCTGGATACCGGGACCCCGGCAGTGGCGGGCTGCACTGGCTCCCAGAAGGGCGGTGTGGACAGTGACCTGCGCTTGCACACAGGCTTCTTGGCGGCAGCAGCCACAGCCCCAGCGTCCCACGCCCGTCACTGGGCTCCGCGCTTTCAGTTGTGACTCGCGCCCGTCTGTGGAGCCCCTTTAAGCAGCGCTCTTAATCCCCTCTCCTCGCGCACCAGGAAACCAAGAGGGAAGAAAAAGTCTCTTCCCTCTTCGGCAGCTCTAGAGTTTTCCCGGACTCCCTCCCGGCTATCTGTGGCACATTAGCCCCCTTCACGCTGAGTTCTCACCACCAGCCCCAGTCCTCTCTCTGAGCTCTGACCAAAGCCCTAGCCTCAGCTTCCAGCGCTGCGTGCCCAGGCGGGCGAGCAGAAAAGCCTCTCGGACTGGTGAGTGCCACTCGGCACAGATCCTCTGTGCGGGAATCACTCCGCTTTGCCCTACCCAGATATGTGGGGAGTTTCTTGCCTTTTGGGAGGTCTGGGGTCTTCTGCCAGGGATCAGTGGGTATTCTGTAGGAGTTGTTTCACGTGTAGCTGTATTTCTGGTGTATCCATGGGGAGGAAGGTCAAATTCTTTTTATAGTGTGTTTGAGCTGATTCTCGCTCCCATGTTTATGCCAGTCTAGACACACTTGATTCCCTTACGGAGACATATCAATACATCGGTTTTAAGATTCTTACTAGTCAGATATATTCCTCTGTGGGAAATATGGGGTTTTGAGTCCCTTTCACTGAGGAAGGTGTAGGTCTTGTCTATACCATAGTTGGTTTTTAGAACGGTACCTGTGCTTATATCAAACTCTGGTTTTATGCATCACCCCACCTCTCCTTCCCCCTTAAGCAGGCATAAGAGTGTTTTCTAAATGTGATACTCTGTTCTCTTTCCTAACTCAGTTCATGTGTAGCCATGTTTACAGGATCTTCATAAGTGATATCTTATGATAAGCTTCTTTTTCTGTGTGACTTATTTCACTTAGAATCATCGTAACTGAATCCACTCATTTTGATGCTACTGGTCTTATGACATTGAATTCATGGCTGAGGGATATTCATTGTATGTACATAACCTAATTTTTTGAACTGTTTTTATGTTTCCTGGTATACTTAAGGTGTACCCAAGTTGAGGTTCTTGTAAGCAGTGCAGCCCTAAATTTTGGAGTTGCTCTGTCTTATTGATTTTCAGTTTTCCCAAGATATATTCCCTAGACTGGAAGTGCCCTTGGCTCTGTAGCTCTGTTGTTTACTTGGTTTAGGGAACACAATGCACTCCTCAAGAGAGGCAGTTGGCAATTTACCTCCCGCCCATCAGCATAACAATGCACCCTGTTCTCCAGGGCCTGTCTTGAACTTCTGGATTTTACCCATTTTGTGGATGTCCCTTTTGACAGGTGGGAGGTGATACTTCTTTGTAGTGCACATTTGCATTGCCCGCTTGCTTGCTTGACCAAAAAGTGTGTATGCGTTTTCTCGTGAATATATTCAGGAGAAAACGCATTCACAGTTTTTGGCCAAGTGCATCATTGTCGAAGTTGTACCCCTCTTCCTGTGCTTTAAAGGTGATTCCAACGTGCCTCTTGAAATCTGTTTCCTGCTATTCTGCCTCGCTTTCAATTCCACCTCGTTGCCTTCCCTCAACAGATTTTTGGACGATAGTTGTCCTTTATTACTCTACCTGTTTGTGAATTGCTTTGCCCCTGAGCTCAATTATTTAACTTGTTTTTTGTGAGCTGAACGCAAGTCCAATATTTTGGTTCAGGACCTATACTGGTTCCCAGTGGGTGGCTGAGACTTTAGTTAATTATTCTTCCTCCGGGAAATAAGAGTGACATGTACCCGTCCAAATGCCTAACAGCTACTCTTTCATTGGTTCTCCGTCTTCCCTTTCATCCTCTGCCAAATTGGCAAACTGTGCGAACCAGTAGGTTAAAAGTGCAGTCTCTCCAGGCAGGGAGATTGATAGTAAAGCAGTTGGAAAGTCAAAGCATAGCAACACGAGAGGTTCTATTCTTTGAGTTTTAGAGACTTTGTATTCACAGTGTGTCCATTCTCCAGGTTTCCCATACATGTTATACCTGTAGTAATATTCCCTTCACCCTGGAGAGTTGGGCCCATGGAATGGGTGCCATGCATTATTGCTTTAAAGGGTCTGCCTTTGCTCACCCAATCTTACCAATCCTCTCAGTCCCATGTGTCCAGCCTTATGCCACATCCATCTGTCATTGCAGATAGGGTCATTACAGGTTTCATCAGACACACTGAAGGAATTGTAAAGAATTTACCTTTTTTTTTGTTTTTCAAATTCCTTTTTATAGTGGGTTTGAGCTGATTCTCGCTGCCATGTTTATGCCAGTCTAGACACACTTGATTCCCTTATGGAGACATATCAATATATAGGTTTTAAGATTCTTACTAGTCAGATATATTCCTCTGCGAGAAATATGGGGTTTTGAGTCCCTTTCACTGAGGAAGGCGTAGGTCTTGTCTATTCAATTGATGGTTTTTGGAACGGTACCTGTGCTTATATCAAACTCTGGTTTTATGCATCACCCCACATCACCTTCCCCCTTAAGCAGGCATAAGAGTGTTTTCTAAATGTGAGACTCTGTTCTCTTTCCTAACTCAGTTCATGTGTAGCCATGTTTACAGGATCTTCATAAGTGATATCTTATGATAAGTTTCTTTTTCAGTTTGACTTATTTCACGTAGAATCATCATACCTGAATCCACTCATTTTGCTGCTACTGGTCTTATGACATTGATTCCATGGCTGAGGGATATTCCATCGTACCTAAATACCACAATTTTTTGAACCATTTTTATATTTCCTGGGATATTTAAGATGTACCCAAGTTGAGGTTCTTGTAAGCAGTGCATCCCTAAATTTTGGGGTGGCTCTGTCTTATTGATTTTCAGTTTTCCCAAGGTATATTCCCTTGACTGGAAGTGCCCTTGGCTCTGTAGCTCTGTTGTTTACTTGTTTTAGGGAACACAATGCACTCCTCCAGAGAGGAAGTTGGCAACTTACATCCCGCCCATCAGCATAACAAGTCTCTCTGTTCTCCAGGGCCTGTCTTGCCTTTCTGGTGTTTATCCATTTTGTGGATGTGCCTTTTTACTGGTGAGAAGTGATACTTCTTTGGAGTGCAGATTTGCTTTGCCCGCTTCCTTGCTTGGCCAAATAGTGCGAATGCATTTTCTCCTGAATATATTCATGAGAAAATGCATACACACTTTTTGGCCAAGTGCATCATTGTCGAAGTTGTGCCCCTCTTCCTGTGCTTTAAAGTGGATTCCAACGTACCTCTTGAAATCTGTTTCCTGATATTCTGCCTCGCTTTCAAGTCCGCCTCGTTGCCTTCCCTCAACAGATATTTGGACGATAGTTGTCCTTTATTACTCTGCCAGTTTGTGAAGTGCTTTGCCCGTGATCTCCATTTTTTAACTCGTTTTTTGAGAGCTGAATGCAAGTCCAAAATTTTTGTACACGACCTATACTTGTTCCCGGTGTGTGGCTGAGACTTTGGTTAATTCTTCTTCCTCCCGAGATATAAGAGTGACATGTGCCCATCCAAATGCCTAACAGCTACTCTCTCATTGGTTCTCCCTCTTCCCTTTCATCCTCTGCCAAATTGGCAACCTGTGCGAACCACGAGGTTAAAGGTGCTGTCTCTCCAAGTTGGGAGATTGATAGTAAAGCATTTGGAAAGTCACACCAGAGCACCAGCAGAGGGACTATTTGTTGAGTTTTAGAGACATTTCATGTTCACAGTGTGTCCATTCTCTAGGTTTCCCATACATGTTATAGCTGTAGTAATATTCCCTTCACCGTGGAGAGTTGGGACCCATGGAAGGGGGGCCATGCATTATTGCTTTAAAGGGTCTGCATTTGCTCACCCAATCTCACCAAAACTCTCAGTCCCAAGTGTCCAGCCTAATGCTAAATCCAGGTGTCGTTGTACATAGGGTCATTCCAGGTTTCGTCAGAGACCATGAAGAAATTGTAAAGAATTTCCTGGTTTTTTTTGTGTGTGTGAAATTCCTTTTTATAGTGGGTTTGAGCTGATTCTCACTGCCATTTTTATGCCAGTCTAGACACAGTTGTTTCCCTCATGGAGACATATCAATAAATAGGTTATAAGACTCTTACTAGTCAGATATATTCCTCTGAGGAAAATATGGGGTTTTGAGTCCCTTTCACTGTGGAAGCTGTAGGTCTTGTCTATTCCGTATTTGATATTTTGAATGGTACCTGTGCTTATATAAAACTCTGGGTTTTATGCATCACCCCACCTCTCCTTCCCCCTTAAGCAGGCATAAGAATGTTTTCTAAATGTGAGACTCTGTTCTCTTTCCTAACTCAGTTCATGTGTAGCCATGTTTACAGGATCTCTATAAGTGATATCTTATGATAAGTTGCTTTTTCTGTGTGACTTATTTCACTTAAAATCACCGTACCTGAATCCACTCATTATGGTGCTACTGGTCTTATGACATTGATTTCATGGCTGAGGGATATTTCATCGGACATAAGTACCACAAATTTTTGTACCATTTTTATCTTTCCTGGGATATTTAAGGTGAATCCAAGATGAGGTTCTTGTAAGCAGTGCACCCCCAAATATTGGGGTGGCTGTGTCTTATTGATTTTCAGTTTTCTCAAGGTATATTCCGTAGACTGGAAGTGCCCTAGGCTCTGTAGCTCTGCTGTTTACTTGTTTTGGGGAACACAATGCACTGCTCCAGAGAGGCAGTTGGCAATTTACATCCCACCCATCAGCATAACAAGGCTCCCAGTTCGCCAGGGCCTGTCTTGACTTTCTGGTTTTTACATATTTTGTGGATATCCCTTTTGACTTTTGGGAAGTTATACTTCTTTGTAGTGCAGATTTGCATTGCCAGCTTGCGTGCTTGGCCAAAAATGGAGTATGTGTTTTCTCCTGAATATATTCAGGAGAAAACTCATACAAACATTTTGGCCAAGTGCATCATTGTCGAAGTTGAGCCCCTCTTCCTGTGCTTTCAAGGCGATTCCAGCATACCTCTTGAAATCTGTTTCCTGCTATTCTGCCTCGCTTTCACGTCTGCCTCTTAACCTTCCCTCAACAGAGTTTTGGAAGAGAGTTGTCCTTTACTACTCTGACATTTGGTTAATTGCTGTGCCACTGAGCACCATTTTTCAACTCGATTTTTGTGAGCTGAATGCAAGTCCAAATTTTGGTTCAGGACTTATACTTGTGTCCGGTGGGTGGCTGAGACTTTGGTTAATTCTTCTTCCGGCCGGAAAATTAGAGTGACATTTGCCGGTCCAAATGCTTAACAGCTACTCTCTCATTGGTTCTCTCTCTTCCCTTTCATCCTCTGCCAAATTGGCAACCTGTGAGGACCAGGAGGTTAAAGGGGCTGTCTCTCTAAGTTGGGAGATTGATAGTAAAGCAGTTGGAAAGTCAAACCGGAGCACCAGGAGACGGACTATTAGTTGAGTTTTAGAAACCTTTCGTATTCACAGTGTGTCCATTCTCTAGGTTTGCCGTACATGTTATAGCTGTTGTAATATTCCCTTCAACCTGGAGAGTTGGGACCCATGGAATGGGTGCCACTCATTATTGCTTTAAAGGGTCTGCATTTGCTCACCCAATCTCAACAATCCTCTCAGTCCAAAGTGTCCAGCCTTATGCCACATCCAGCTGTCATTGTAGATAGGGTCATTCCAGGTTTCATCAGAGACCCTGAAGGAATTGTAAGGAATTTCCCTGTTTTTTTTTTTTTTTTTTGAAATTCCTTTTTATAGTGGGTTGAGCTGATTCTCACTGCCATGTTTAGGCCAGTCTAGACACACTTGATTCCCTTATGGAGACATATCAGTATATAGGTTTTAAGATTCTTACTCTTAGGATATATTACTCTGCGGTGAATATGGGGTGTTGAGTCCCTTTCACTGAGGAAGGTGTAGGTCTTGTCTATTCCGTATTTGGTTTTTGGAACTGTACCTGTACTAATATCAAACTCTGGTCTTATGCATCACCCCACCTCTCCTTCCCCCTTAAGAAGGCATAAGGTTGTTTTCTAAATGTGAGACTCCGTTCTCTTTCCTATCTCAGTTCATGTGTAGCCATGTTTACAGTATCTTCATAATTGATATCTTATGATAATTTTCTTTTTCTGTGTGACTTATTTCACTTAGAATTATCGTACCTGAATCCACTCGTTTTGCTGCTACTGGCCTTATGACATTGATTTCATTGTTGAGGGATATTCTGTCATACGTAAGTACCACAATTTCTTGAACCATTTTTGTCTTTCCTGGGATATTTAAGGTGTACCCAAGTTGAGGTTTTTGTAAGCAGTGCAGCCCTGAAATTTGGTGTGGATCTGTCTTATTAATTTTCAGTTTTCCCAAGCTATATTCCCTAGACTGGAAGTGCCCTTGGCTCTGTACCTCTGTTGTTTACTTGTTTTAGGGAACACAATGCACTCTTCCAGAGAGGCAGTTGGCAATTTACATCCCGCCCATCAGCATAACAAGGCTCCCTGTTCCCCAGGGCCTGTCTTGCCTGTCTGGTTTTTACACATTTTGCGGATATCCCTTTTGGCTGGTGGGAAGTGATACTTCTTTGTAGTGCAGATTTGCATTTCCCGCTTGCTTGCTTGGCTGAAAAGGGCATATGTGTTTTCTCCTGAATATATTCACGTGAAAATCCATATGCCCTTTATGGCCATTTCCATTATTTTCGAAGTTGTGATGCTTTTCCTGTGTTTAAAGGCGATTCCAATGTACCTCTTGAAATCTGTTTCATGCCATTCTGCCTCATTTTCCCTTCCGCCTCGTGGCTTTCCCTTAACAGATTTTTGGAAGAGAGTAGTCCTTTATAACTCTGCAGGTTAGTGAATTGCTGTGGCCCTGAGCTCCATTTTTCAAATCGCGTTTTTGTGAGCTGACCGCAAATCCACAGTTTTGCTTCTGGACCTATAGTGGTTCTTGTGGGGGCAGGCTGAGTTTTGGTTAATTCCTCTTCGTGACGGGAAATTAGAGTGAAATATGGCCGTCCAAATGCTTACAGGTACTCTCTCATTGGTTCTCTCTCTTCCCTATATCCTCTGCACAATTTGTCAACTGTGCGAACAAGGAGGTTATAGGGGCTGACTCTCCAAGTTGGGAGATTGATAGTAAAGCAGTTGGAATGTCAAACTGGAGCACAAGGAGAGAAGAAAAGTAGTAGAGTTTTAGAAACCTTTCACCATCAGATGGTTTCCATTCTCTAGGTTCCCATACATGTTATAACTGTAGTGATATCCCCTTCTACTTGGAGAGTTGGAAACCATGGAATGCGTGGCAGGCATAATTGCTTTAAAGGGTCTGCATTTTTTCACCCAATCTCACCAATCCTCTCAGTCCCAAGTGACCAGCGTTATGCCACATCCAGCTGTCATTGTAGATAGGGTCATTCCAGGTTTCATCAGAACCCCTGAAGGTATTGTGTAAGAATTTTACTGTTTTTATGTTTTGTTTTGAAATTCATTTTTATAGTGGGTTTGAGCTGATTCTCACTGCCATGTTTATGTCGTTCTAGACACACTTAGTTCCCTTAAGGAGACATATCAATACATAGGTATTAAAATTCTTACTAGTCAGATATATTTCTCTGCGGGGAATAAGGATGTTGAGTTCCGTTCACTGAGGAAGAGGTAGGGCTTGTCTCTTCTGTTTTTGGATTATGGAACGGTACCTGTGCTAATATCAAAATTTGTTTTGTGTATCTCCCCACCTGTCTTTCCCCTTAAGCAAGTGTTAGAGTGTTTTCTAAATCTGAGACTCTGTTCTCTTCCCTAATTCAGTTCATATGTAGCCATGTTTACATTCCCGTCATAAGTGATATCTTATGTCAGAATGCACCATGGCCTTGTCATAATAATGCTCCATGACCCCTGTCATCACAATGCTCCATGCCCTGGTTATCACAATGCTCCATGTCCCTTGTCATCACAATTCTCCACGTCCTTGTCATCACAATGCTACATGACACTTCTCATCAAAATGTTACATGCTCTTGTCATCACAATTCTCCATGCATTTGAAATTGCAGTGCTCCATGCACTTGTCATCACAATGCTCCATGCACTTGTTATCACAATGCTCCATGCCCTTGTCATCACATTGCTCCATGACACCTATCATCACAATGCTCCCTGACACCTGTCATCACAATGCTTCATGCCCCTTGTCATTACAGTGCTCCATGATGCTCGACACCACAATTACCCAAGGTCTTCTCATCACAATGCTCCACGGTTTTGCCATCACCATGCTCCATGCCTTGTCATCTCAAAGCTCAATGTCCCTTGTCCTCACAATTCTCCACGTCCTTGTC
This sequence comes from Mesoplodon mirus, assembly GCF_964341445.2. NCBI lineage: Eukaryota > Metazoa > Chordata > Mammalia > Artiodactyla > Ziphiidae > Mesoplodon > Mesoplodon mirus. Next base: position 3,873,218 of record NW_028295803.1, on the reverse strand, counting down.
ATTACAATGCTCCATGGCACTTCACATCAAAATGATATATGCTCTTGTCATCGCAATACTCCATGCACTTGTCATTGCAATGCTCCATGACCCCTGTCATAGGAAGCTCCATGCACTGTTTATCACAATGTTTCACGACCTGGACATTAAAATTATCAATGGCCCTTGATATCAAAATGCTCCATGCTCTTGTCATCACAATGCTCCTTTAATTTGTCACAGCAATCCATGACACTTGGCATCACAGTGCTCCATGATATTGTCATCAAACTGGAACATGACATATTTCATCACAATGCTCCCTGACACCTTTCTTCACAATAATCCATGACCTTGTCATCACAGTGCTCCATGCCCTTGTCATCACAATGTGCCATGCCCAATCTTATCACGATAATCCATGAAACTTGTCAGACCAATGCTCCATGCCACTTTTCATCACAATGCTCCCTGAACGCTGTCATCACAATGCACCATGCCCATCATCATAATGCTTCATGCTATTGTCATCACAATGAAATCAAAATGCTCCATGACCTCTATCCTCACAATGCTGCAAAGCTTGTGATTACAATATTCCATAACACTTGTCATCACAATGCCCCATGACGCTGGTCAGCACAATTATCCATGGTCTTCTCATCACAATGCACCATGACTTTTGTCATCACAATGCTCAATACACTTGTCAACACAATGCTCTCTGACTGTTGCCCTCAGTATGCTCCTTGAACCCTTTCATGACAAGGCTCCATGCCTATTTCATCACAATGATCCATGCCCTTTTCATCACAATGCTAAAAGACACCTGTGATCACAATGCTCCTTGCACTTGTCATCACAAAGCTCCATGACGCATGTCATCAGAATGCTGCATGGCCTTCTCATCATAATTTTCCATGCCCTTTTCATCACAATGCTCCAAGACGCCTGTAATCACAATGTTCCCTACGCCTTTTCATCAGAAGGCTCCATGAGAATTGTCATCACAAGGTTCCATGGTCTTCACATCACAGTTCTAGAGGACCTTGTCATCACAGTGCTCCATTCCCTTGTCATCACAATTCTCCATGACCACTGTCATCACAATAATCCATGAACATTTTCAGCCCAATGCTCCATGACACTTCTCATCACAATGATGCATGCCCTTGTCATCCCAGTGCTCCATGACCCCTGTATTCACAATGCTCCCTGACGCTTGTCATCACAGTGCTCCATAATACCTGTCATCAAAATGCACCATGCCTTTGTTAGCAAAATGCTACATGACCTTGTCATTATGATGCTCTATGCGCTTGTCATCACAATACTCCAATACCAATGCCATCACAATCCTCCATGAACTTTGGGATCACATTGCTTCATGCCCTTGTCATCACAATGCTCCATGCTCCTTGAAATCAAAATGAGCCATGACCTCTGTCATCACAATGCTCCAAACACTTGTGATCACAGTGTTCCATAACACTTGTCATCACAACGCTCCATGAGGCCTGTCATCACAATATTCCATGCCCTTTTCATCACAATGCTCCATGACCATTGTCATCACAATTCTCAATACACTTGTCATCACAATGCTCCCTGACACTTGTCATCAGAATGCTCCTTGAACCCTGTCACGAAAAGGCTCCATGCCTTTTTCATCACAAAGCCACATGCCATTTTCATCACAATGCTCCATGCCATTGTCATCAAAATACTCCACAAGCTTGTCATCAGATTGCTCCATGATCCTTGTCATCACAATTCTCCATGCACTTGTCAGCACAATGCTCCCTGACCCTTGTCATCACAATGCTCCAAGCCATTGTCATCACAATGCTCCATTACCTTTGTCATCAGAATCCTCCATGACACTTGGCATCACAATGCTCCATGCCATTGTCATCACAATGGGCCATTATATATGTCATCACAATGCTCCCTGACACCTCTCTTCACAATACTGCATGACCTGGTCTTCACAATGCGCCATGCCCTTGTCATCACAATGGGCCATTCCAACTGTCATCACAGTACTCCATGAAACATATTAGACAAATGTTCCATGCCCTTGTCATCACAAAGTTCGATGACCTTGTTATCAAAATGTTCCATGACCCCTGTCATCACAGTGCTCCGTGACTCCAGTCATCACAATGCTCCATGACCTTTGTCATCACAATGATCCATGCCCTCATCATCAACAGTCTCTGTGACCTTCTTAAGCACAATGCTCCATGAAAGTTTCATCACAATGCTCTTTGACCCTTGTCATCACAATGCTCTATGCCTTTCTCAGCTCAATGCTCCATGCCCTTCTCATCACAATGCTCCATGACCACTGTCATCACAATGCTCTGTGACTCCATTCATCACAATTCTCTTTAACATTTGTCATCACAGTGGTCAATGCCCGCATCATCAAAAGGCTCTGTTACCTTTTTAACCACAATGCTCCATGAACTTTTCATCACAATGCTCCGAGACCCTTGTTATCACAATGCTCCATGCCTTTGTCAGAAAAATCCTCCATGACACTTGTCATCACAATGTGCCACACACTTTTCATCCAAACGGTCCACAAATTTGTCATCACAATGATCCATAAATCTTGTAATCACAATGCTCCATGCACTTCTCATCACAATGCTCCATTTCCCCTGTCATAACAATGCTCCATGACCCCTGTCATCACAGTGTTCCAAGGCCTAGTCATCACAAGGCTCCATGACCCTTGTCATCACAATGATCCAAAACCCCTGTAATCAAAATGCTCCATGACCTTGTCATCACAAATCTCCATGACACATGTCATCAGAATGTTCCATGGCCTTCTCATCAAAATGCTCCATTCCCTTGTCATCCCAATGCTCCCAGACCCCTGTAATCACAATGCTCCATGCCCCTTTTCAACTCAATGGTCCATGAACCCTGTCATCACAATGCATCATGCTCATCATCATAATGCGTCCAGCTATTGTCAGCACAATGAAATCAAAATTCTCCATGACCAATGTCATCACAATGCTCCATGACCCCTGTCATCACAATACTCCATGAATATTTTCAGCCCACTGCTCCATGACATTTGTCATCAAAATGATCCATGCCCTTGTCATCCCAATGCTCCATGACCCCTGTATTCACAATGCTCCGTGACGCTTGTCATCACAGTGCTCCATGACACCTATCATCACAATGCTCCATGCCTTTGTCAGCAAAATGCTACATGACCTTGTCATTACAATGCTCTATGCGCTTGTCATCTCAGTACTCCATTACCATTGTCATCACAATCCTTCATGAAACTTCTGATCACATTGCTTAATGCCCTTGTCATCACAATGCTCCATGACCCCTGTCATCACAATGCTCCTTGGCTCTAGTCATCACAATTCTTCATAACATTTGTAATCACAATGGTCGATGCCCCCGTCATCACGAGGCTCTGTTACCTTTGTAACCACAATGCTCCATGAAATTTTCATCACAATGCTCCGTGACACTTGTCATCACAATGCTCCATGCCTTTTTCGGAAAAATGCTCCATGACCCTTGTCATCACAATGTGCCACACGCTTTTCATCCCAACGGTCCACAAATTTGTCATCGCAACGCTCCATAAACCTTGTAATCACAATGCTCCATTACCCCTGTTATAACAATGCTCCATGAACCCTGCCATCACAATGTTCCACGGCCTTGTCATCACAATGCTCCAAGACCCCATAATCACAAAACTCCATGCCGTTGTCATCACAAAGCTCCATGACATATCATCAGAATGTTCCATGGCATTCTCATCAAAATGCTCCATGCTCTTGTCATCACAATGCTACCACACCCCTGTAATCAAAAAGCTCCATGCCCCTTTTCTTCTCAATGCTCCATGAACCCTGTCATCACAATGCATCATGCCCATCATTATAATGCTTCTGGCTATTGTCAGCACAATGAAATCAAAATTCTCTATGACCTCTGTCGTCACAATGCTCCATGGCCCCTGTCATCACAATACTCCATGATCATTTTCAGCCAATTGCTCCATGACCCTTGTCATCACAATGATCCATGCCCTTGTCATCCCAATGCTACATGACCCCTGTATTCACAATGCTCCGTGACTCTTGTCTTCACAGTGCTCCATGACACCTGTCATCACAATGCTCCATGCCTTTGTCAGCAAAATGCTACATGACCTTTTCATTACAATGCTCTATGCGCTTGTGATCACAATACTCCATTACCATTGTCATCACAATCCTCCATGAACCTTGGGATCACATTGCTTCATGCCCTTGTCATCACAATGCTCCATGCTCCTTGAAATCAAAATGATCCATGACCTCTGTCATCGCAATGCTCCAAACCCTTGTGATCACAATGTTTCATCACACTTGTCATCACAACGCTCCATAATGCCTGTCATCACAATATTCCATGCCCTTTTCATCACAATGCACCATGACCTTTGTCATCACAATTCGCAATACACTTGTCATCACAATGCTCCAAGACACTTGTCATCAGAATGCTCCTTGAACCCTGTAACAAAGGGCTCCATGAATTTTTCATCACAATGCCCCATGCCGTTTTCATCAAAATAATCCATGTCATTGTAAACAAAATACTCCACCAGCTTGTCATCAGAATGCTACATGACTCTTGCCATCATAATTCTACATGCACTTGTAAGAACAATGCTCCCTGACCCTTTTCATCACAATGCTCCAAGCCATTGTCATCACAATGCTCCATTACCTTTGTCATCAAAATCCTCCATGACACTTGGCATCACAATGCTCCATGCCATTGTCATCACAATGGGCCATTACATATGTCATCACAATGCGCCCTGACACCTCTCTTCACAATACTGCATGACCTGGTCATCACAATGCTCCATGACCTTGTCATCAAAAATCGCCATTCCAAATCTCATTGCAATAATCCATGAAACTTATTAGACCAATGCTCCATGCCCTTGTCATCACAATGCTCCATGCCCTTGTTATCACAATGCTCCATGACCCCTGTCATCACAATGTTCCGTGATTCCAGTCATCACAATGCTTCATGACCTTTGTCATCACAATGGTCCATGCCCTCATCATCAACAGTCTCTGTGAAAATTTTTAACCACAATGATCCATGAAATTTTCATCACAATGCTCTTTGACACTTGTCATCGCAATTATCTATGCCTTTCTCAGCACAATGCTCCATGACCCTTGTCATCACAATGCTCCATGCGCTTGTCAGCACAATGCTCCACGACACATGTCATCACAATGCACCATGCGCTTTTCATCACAGTGCTCCACAATCTTGTCATCACAATGCTCCATAAACCTTGTCATCACAATGCTCCATGCGCTTCTCATCAAAATGCTCTCTCACCACTGATATCACAATGTTACATCACTATTCGTCACAATACTCCCTCACCCCTGTCATCACAATATTCCATGACTCCTGTCATCACAATGCTACATGCATTATCATCACAATGTTCGATGACCACTGACATCACAATGTTACATAACCCCTGTGATCAAAATGCTCCATGACCCCTGACATCACAATGTTCCATAACGCCTGTCATCAAAATGTTCAATGACGCTTTTCATCAAATTGCTCCATGATCCTGTCATCACAATGCTCCCTGCCCTTCTAATCACAATGCACAACGCCCTTGTCATCAAAACGCTCCATGACATTTGTCATCACAAAGATCCATGATGCTTGGCATCACAATGTTCCATATCTTTGTCATCACGATGCTCCATGAACGCTCTCATCACATTGCTCCATGCCCTTGTCATCACAAAGCTCCATGACACATGTCATCAGAATGCTCCATGGCCTTCTCATCACAATGCTCCATGCCCTTGCCATCACAATGCTCCATTAGCCCTGTCAGAAAAATTCTCCATGTCCCCTGCCTACAGGATGTTCCATGGCCTTTTCATCACAAGGCTCCATGACCCTACTCATCACAATGCTCCAAGAACACTGTAATCACAATGCTCTATGCCCCTTTTCATCTCAATGATCCATGAACCCTGTCATCAAAATGCACCATGCCCATCATCCTAATGCTTAATGCTATTGTCATCACAATGAAATCAATATGCTCCATGACCTGTGTCATAACAATGCTCCAAGCCCTTGTGATCACAATATTCCATAACACTTGTCATGACAATGCCCCATGACGCTCGTCATCACAATTAACCATGGTCTTCTCATCACAATGCTCCATGACCTTTGTCATCACAATGCTCAATAGACTTGTCATCAAAATGCTCCCTGACACTTGTTGTCTGTATGCTCCTTGAAACCTGTCATGACAAGTCTCCTTGCATTTTTCATCACAATGCTCCAAGACCACTGTAATCACAATGCTCCATGCCCTTGTCATCACAAAGATCAATGACGCATGTCACTAGAATGTTCCTTGGCCTTCTCCTCACAATGCTCCATGCCCTTGTCATCACAATGTTCCAAGAGCCATATAATCACTATGGTCCATGCCCCTTTTCATCAGTATGCTCCGTGAGATTTGTCATCACAAGGCTCCATGGTTTTCTCATTAAAATGCTCCAGGAACTTTTTATCACAATGCTTCATGACCTTGTTATGAAAATTCTCAATGGCCCTTGTCATCATAATGCTCCAAGCCCTAGTCATCACAATGCTCCATTATATTTGTCATCACAATCCTCCATTACAATTGGCATCACAATGCTCCATTACATTGTCATCACAATGGACCAAGACATATGTCATCACAATGCTCCCTGACACCTTTCTTCACAATACTCCATGACCTTCTCATCACAATGATCCATGCCCTTGTCATCACAATGCACGATGTCCACTGTCATCACAATAATCTAAGAAATTTGTCAGACCAATATTTCATGCCCCTGTCATCACAATGCTCCATGCCCTTGTCATCACAATGCTCCATGACCCCTCTATTCACAATGCTCCGTGACGCTTGTCATCACAGTGCTCCATCACACCAGTCATCAAAATGCTCCATGCCTTTGTCAGCAAAATGCTACATGACCTTGTCATTACAATGCTCTATGTGCTTGTCAACAGAGTTCTCCATTAACATTTTCATCACAACCCTCCATGAACCTTGGAATCACATTGCTTCATGCCCTTGTCATCACAATGCTCCATGCTCCTTGAAATCAAAATGATCCATGACCTCTGTCATCACAATTCCTCAAACCCTTCTGATCACAATGTTCCATAACACTTGTCATCACAACGCTCCATGTTGCCGGGCATCACAATATTCCATGCCCTTTTCATCACAATGTTCCATGACCTTTGTCATCACAATTCTCAATACACTTGTCATCACAATGCTCCCTGACACTTGTCGTCAGAATGCTCCTTGAACCCGGTCACGAAAAGTCTCCATGACGTTTTCATCACAATGTCCCATGCCGTTTTCATCACAATGCTCCATGCCATTTTCATGACAATGGGACATTACATATGTCATCACAATAATACATGAAACTTGTTAGACCAATGATCCATGCCCTTGTCATCACAATGCTCCATGCCCTTGTTATCACAATGCTCCATGACCCCTGTCATCACAATGCTCCGTGACTCCAGTCATCACAATGCTCCATGACCTTTGTCATCAAAATGGTCCATGCCCTCATCATCAACAGTCTCTATGACCTTTTTAACCACAATGCTCCATGAACGTTTCATCACAATGCTCTTTGACCCTTGTCATCACAATGCTCTATGCCTTTCTCAGCTCAGTGCTCCATGCCCTTCTCATCACAATGCTCCATGACCACTGTCATCACAATGCTCCGTGACTCCATTCATCACAATTCTCTTTAACATTTGTCATCACAGTGGTCAATGCCCGCATCATCAAAAGGCTCTGTTACCTTTGTAACCACAATGCTCCATGAACTTTTCATCACAATGCTCCGTGACCCTTGTCATCACAATGCTCCATGCCTTTGTCAGAAAAATGCTCCATGACCCTTGTCATCACAATGTGTCATGCACTTTTCTTCCAAACGGTCCACAAATTTGTCATCACAATGCTCCATAAAACTTGTAATCACAATGCTCCATGCCCTTCTCATCACAATGCTCCATTACCCCTGTCATAACAATGCTCCATGACCCCTGACATCACAATGTTCCACGGCCTTGTCATCACAAGGCTCCATGACACCTGTCATCACAATGCTCCAAGACCCCTGTAATCACAATGCTCCATGCCCTTGTCATCACAAAGCTCCATGACACATGTCATCAGCATGTTCCATGGCCTTCTCATCAAAATGCTCCATGCCCTTGTCATCACAATGCTCCCAGACCCCTGTAATCACAATGCTCCATGCCCCTTTTCATCTCAGTGCTCCATGAACCCTCTCATCACAATGCATCATGCCCATCATCATAATGCTTTCGGTTATTGTCAGCACAATGAAATCAAAATTCTCCATGACCTCTGTCATCACAATGCTCCATGACCCCTGTCATCACAATACTCAATGAACATTTTCAGCCCAATGCTCCATGACGCTTGTCATCACAATGATCCATGCCCTTGTCATCCCAATGCTCCATGACCCCTGCATTCACAATGCTCCGTGACGCTTGTCATCACAGTGCTCCATGACACCTGTCATCACAATGCTCCATGCCCTAGTCATCACAATGCTCCAAGATCCCTGTAGTCACATTGCTCCATGCCCCTTTTCATCAGAATTCTCCATGAGACTTGTCATCACAAGTCTCCATGGTCTTCTCATCACAATGCTCCAGGACCTTGTCATCACCATGCTCCATTCCCTTGTCATCACAATGCTCCATGACCCCTGTCATCACAATGCTCCTTGACTCTAGTCATCACAATTCTTCATAACATTTGTAATCACAATGGTCGATGCCCCCGTCATCACGAGGCTCTGTTACCTTTGTAACCACAATGCTCCATGAAATTTTCATCACAATGCTCCGTGACACTTGTCATCACAATGCTCCATGCCTTTTTCGGAAAAATGCTCCATGACCCTTGTCATCACAATGTGCCACACGCTTTTCATCCCAACGGTCCACAAATTTGTCATCGCAACGCTCCATAAACCTTGTAATCACAATGCTCCATTACCCCTGTTATAACAATGCTCCATGAACCCTGCCATCACAATGTTCCACGGCCTTGTCATCACAATGCTCCAAGACCCCATAATCACAAAACTCCATGCCGTTGTCATCACAAAGCTCCATGACATATCATCAGAATGTTCCATGGCATTCTCATCAAAATGCTCCATGCTCTTGTCATCACAATGCTACCACACCCCTGTAATCAAAAAGCTCCATGCCCCTTTTCTTCTCAATGCTCCATGAACCCTGTCATCACAATGCATCATGCCCATCATTATAATGCTTCTGGCTATTGTCAGCACAATGAAATCAAAATTCTCTATGACCTCTGTCGTCACAATGCTCCATGGCCCCTGTCATCACAATACTCCATGATCATTTTCAGCCAATTGCTCCATGACCCTTGTCATCACAATGATCCATGCCCTTGTCATCCCAATGCTACATGACCCCTGTATTCACAATGCTCCGTGACTCTTGTCTTCACAGTGCTCCATGACACCTGTCATCACAATGCTCCATGCCTTTGTCAGCAAAATGCTACATGACCTTTTCATTACAATGCTCTATGCGCTTGTGATCACAATACTCCATTACCATTGTCATCACAATCCTCCATGAACCTTGGGATCACATTGCTTCATGCCCTTGTCATCACAATGCTCCATGCTCCTTGAAATCAAAATGATCCATGACCTCTGTCATCGCAATGCTCCAAACCCTTGTGATCACAATGTTTCATCACACTTGTCATCACAACGCTCCATAATGCCTGTCATCACAATACTCCATGCCCTTTTAATCACAATGCACCATGACCTTTGTCATCACAATTCGCAATACACTTGTCATCACAATGCTCCAAGACACTTGTCATCAGAATGCTCCTTGAACCCTGTAACAAAGGGCTCCATGAATTTTTCATCACAATGCCCCATGCCGTTTTCATCAAAATAATCCATGTCATTGTAAACAAAATACTCCACCAGCTTGTCATCAGAATGCTACATGACTCTTGCCATCATAATTCTACATGCACTTGTAAGAACAATGCTCCCTGACCCTTTTCATCACAATGCTCCAAGCCATTGTCATCACAATGCTCCATTACCTTTGTCATCAAAATCCTCCATGACACTTGGCATCACAATGCTCCATGCCATTGTCATCACAATGGGCCATTACATATGTCATCACAATGCGCCCTGACACCTCTCTTCACAATACTGCATGACCTGGTCATCACAATGCTCCATGACCTTGTCATCAAAAATCGCCATTCCAAATCTCATTGCAATAATCCATGAAACTTATTAGACCAATGCTCCATGCCCTTGTCATCACAATGCTCCATGCCCTTGTTATCACAATGCTCCATGACCCCTGTCATCACAATGTTCCGTGATTCCAGTCATCACAATGCTTCATGACCTTTGTCATCACAATGGTCCATGCCCTCATCATCAACAGTCTCTGTGAAAATTTTTAACCACAATGATCCATGAAATTTTCATCACAATGCTCTTTGACACTTGTCATCGCAATTATCTATGCCTTTCTCAGCACAATGCTCCATGACCCTTGTCATCACAATGCTCAATAAACTTTTCATCACAATGCTCCCTGACACTTGTCGTCAGTATGCTCCTTGAACCCTGTCATGACAAGGCTCCATGCCTTTTTCATAACAATGATCCATGCCGTTTTCATCACAATGCTCCAAGATCCCTGTAATCACAATGCTCCATGCCCTTGTCATCAAAAAACTCCATGACACATGTCATCAGAATGCTCCATGGCTTTCTCATCACAATGATCCATGCCCTATTCATCACAATGGTCCAAGACCCCTGTAATCACAATGCACCTTGTGCCTTTTCATCAGAATGCTCCATGAGATTTGTCATCACAAGTCTCCATGGTCTTATCATCACAATGCTCCAGGACATTGTCATCACCATGATCCATTCCCTTGTCATCACAATGCTCCATGACCCGTGGCATCACAACAGTCCATGAATATTTTCAACCCAGTGCTCCATGACACTTGTCATCACAATGATCCATGCCCTTTTCATCCCAATGCTCCATGACCCCTGTATTCACAATGCTCCATGACGCTTGTCATCACAGTGCTCCATGACACGTCATCACAATGTTCCATGCCTTTGTCAGCAAACTGCTACATGATCTTGTCATTAAAACGCTCTATGCGCTTGTCATCACAATACTCCATTTCCATTGTCATCACAGTCCTCCATTAACCTTGGGATCACATTGCTTCATGCCCTTGTCGTCACAATTCTCCATGCTCCTTGAAATCAAAATGATCCATGACCTCTGTCATCACAATGCTCCAAACCCTTGTGATCACAATGTTCTGTAACACATGTCACCACAACGCTCCATTTTGCCTTTCATCACAATATTCCATGCCCTTTTCATCACAATGCTCCATGACTTTTGTCATCACAATGCTCAATACACTTGTCATCAAAATGCTCCCTGACACTTGTCATCAGAATGCTCCTTGAACCCTGTCACAAAAAGCCTCCATGCCTTTTTCATCACAATGCCCCATGCCGTTTTCATCACAATGCTCCATTCCATTGTCATCAAAATACTCCACAAGCTTGTCATCACAATGCTCCATGCCATTGTCATCACAATGCTCCATGACACCTGTCATCACAATGCTCCGTGAGTCCAGTCATCACAATGCTTCATAAGGTTTGTCATCAAAACGGTCCATGCCCGCGTCATCACAAGGCTCTGTGACATTTGTAACCAAAATGCTCCATGAACTTTTCATCACAATGCTCCGTGACCCTTGTCATCACAATTCTCCATGCACGTGTCAGCACAATGCTCCCTGACCCTTGTCATCACAATGCTCCAAGCCATTGTCATCACAATGCTCCATTACCTTTGTCATCAGAATCATCCATGACAGTTGGCATCACATTGTTCCATGCCATTGTCATCACAATGGAACATTACATATGTCATCACAATGCTCCCTGACACCTGTCATCACAATACTGCATGACCTTGTCATCACAATGCTCCATGCCCTTGTTATCACAATGTTCCAAGAACCCTCTAATCAGAATGCTCCTTGCCCCTTTTCATCAGTATGCTCCATGAGATTGTCATCAGAAGGCTCCATGGTTTTCTCATCACAATGCTCCAGGACCTTGTCATCACAATGCTTCACGACCTTGTCATGAAAATTCCCAATTGCCCTTGTCATCATAATGCTCCAAGCAATAGTCATCACAATGCTCCCTTATATTTGTCATCACAATCTGCCTTTACGGTTGGCATCACAATGCTCCCTGCCATTGTCATCGCAATGGACCATGACATATGTCATCAAAATGATCTTGGACAACTCTCTTCACAATACTCCATGCCATTGTCCTCACAATGCTCCATGCCCTTGTCATCACAATGCACCATCTCCACTGTCATCACAATAATCTATGAAACTTGTCATCAAAATGCTGCATGTCCCTGTCATCAAAATGCTCCATGCCCTTGTCATCACAGTGCTCCATGACACCTGTCATCACAATGCTCCGTGAGTCCAGTCATCACAATGCACCGTGACTCCAGTCATCACAATGCTTCATAACGTTTGTCATCACAACGGTCCATGCCCGCGTCATCACAAGGCTCTCTGACCTTTGTAACCAAAATGCTCCATGAACTTTTGATCACAATGCTCCATGACCCTTGTCATCACAATGCTCCATGTCTTTGTCAGAACAATGTTCCATGACCCTTGTCATCACAATGTGCCACGCGCTTTTCATCACAATGATCCACATCCTTGTCATCACTATGCTCCATAAAACTTGTAATCACAATGCTCCATGCACTTCTAATCCAAATGCTCTCTCACCTGAGATATCACAATGTTCCATCATTAGTCATCACAATCCTCCCTCAACCCTGTAGTCACAATGTTCCATGACCCTTGACATCACAATATTCCATAACCACTGTCATCAAAATGCTCCATGACACATTTTATCCCAAAGCTCCATGACCCATGGCATCACAATGTTCTGTAACCCCTGTCATCAAAATGTTACATTACATTTTTCATCAAATTGCTGCATGACCCTGTCATCAAAATGCTCCCTCTCCTTCTCATCACAATGCAACACACGCTTGTCATCAAAATGTTCCATGACCGTTCTCATCACAAAGCTCCATGACCCTTGGCATCACAATGCTCCATGTCATTGTCATCACAATGCTCCATGAACCCTCTCATCCCATTGATCCATGTCCTTGTCATCACAAAGCTCCATGACAGTTGTCATCACAATGCTCGATGCCCTTCTAATCAAAATGCTCCATGCCCTTTTCATCACAATCCTCCATGACCCATGTATCAAAGGGATCCATGCCCTAGTCATCAGAATGCTCCATGCCCACTCTCATCACAATAATCCATGAAACATTTCAGGCCAATGCTAAATGCCCTTCTCATCACAATCCTCCATTACATCTGTCATAACAATGCTCCATGATCCCTGCCATCACAGTGTTCCACGGCCTTGTCATCACAAGGCTCCATGACCCTTGTCATCCCAAGGCTCCCAGACCCCTGTAATCACAATGTTCCATGCCCATTTCATCACAAAGCTCCATGACGCATGTCATCAGAATGCTCCATGGCCTTCTCATCACAATGCACCATGCCCTAGTCATCACAATGCTCCAAGACCCCTGTAATCACAATGCTCCATGCCCCTTTTCATCAGAATGCTCCATGAGACTTGTCATCACAAGTCTCCATGATCATCTCATCACAATGCTCCAGGACCTTGTCAGCACCATTCTCCATTCCCTTGGCATCACAATGCTCCATGAACCCTGTCATCACAATAATCCATTAACATATTCAGCCCAACGCTCCACGACCTACACATCACAATGCTCCATGGCCAATATCATCACAATGCTCCATGACCACTGTCATCACAACACTCCATGACTCCTGACAATACAATGATCCGGGACTCTTGTCATCACAATGCTCCATTCCCTACTCATCACTATGCTCCATGACCCCTGTCATCACATCACTCCATGAACATTTTCAGCCCAATGCGCCATGACCCTTGTCATCACAATGATCCATGCCCTTGTCATCCCAATGCTCCATGACGCCTGTATTCACAATGCTCCATGACGCTTGTCATCACAGTGCTCCATGACACCTGTCATCACAATGCTCCATGCCTTTGTCAGCAAAATGCTACATGACTTTGTCATTACAATGCTCTATGTGCTTGTCATCACAATACTCCATTTCCATTGTCATCACAATCCTCCATGAACCTTGGGATCACATTGCTTCATGCCCTTGTCATCACAATGCTCCATGCTCCTTGAAATCAAAATGATCCATGACTTCTGTCATCACAAAGCTCCAAACATTGTGATCACAATGTTCCATAACACTTGTCATCACAACGCTCCATGAAGCCTGTCATCACAATACTCCATGCTCTTTTCATAACTATGCTCCATGACCTTTGTCATCACAATTCTCAATACACTTGTCATCACAATGCTCCCTGACACTTATCATCAGGATGCTCCTTGAACCCTGTCACGAAAAGGCTCCATGCCTTTTTCATCACAATGTCCCATGCCATTTTCATCACAATGCTCCATGCCATTGTCATCAAAATACTCCACAAGCTTGTCATCAGAATGCTCCATGACCTTTGTCATCACAATTCTCCATGCACTTGTCAGCACAATGCTCCCTGACCCATGTCATCACAATGCTCCAAGCCATTGTCATCAAAATATTCCATTACATTTGTTATCACAATCCTCCATGACACTTGGCATCACAATGTCCCATGCCATTGTCATCACAATGGGCCATTACATATGTCATCACAATGCTCCCTGACACCTCTCTTCACAATACTGCATGACCTGGTCATCATAATGCTCCATGCCCTTGTCATCACAATGTGCCATTCCAACTGTCATCACAACAATCCATGAAATTTATTAGACTAATGTTCCATGCCCTTGTCATCACAATGCTCCATGCCCTTGTTATCACAATGCTCCCTGACCCCTGTCATCACAATGCTCCGTGACTCCAGTCATCACAATGATTCATGACCTTTGTCATCACAGTGGTCCATGCCCTCGTCATCAACAGTCCCTGTGACCATTTTAACCACAATGCTCCATGAACTTTTCATCACAATGCTCTTTGACTCTTGTCATCACAATGCTCTATGCCTTTCTCAGCACAATGCTCCATGACCCTTGTCATCACAATGCTCCATGCGCTTGTCAGCACAATGCTCCATGACACATGTCATCACAATGCACCATGCGCTTGTCATCACAGTGCTCTACAATATTGTCATCACAATGGTCCATGCACTTCTCATCAAAATGCTCTCTCACCACTGATATCACAGTGCTTCATCACTATTTGTCACAATACTCCCTCACCCCTGGCATCACAATTTCCCATGACTCCTGTCATTACATTGCTACATGCACTTATCATCACAATGTTCGATGAACCCTGACATCACAATGTTCCATAACACCTGTCATCAAAATGTTCCATGACACTTTTCATCAAATTGCTCCATGAGCCTGTCATCACAATTCTCCGTGACCTTATCATCAAAATGCACAACGCCCTTGCCATCAAAATGCACCATGACCTTTGTCATCACAATGATCCATGATCCTTTGCATCACAATGCTCCATATAATTGTCATCACAATGCTCCATGAACGCTCTCATCACATTGCTCCATGCCCTTGTCTTCACAAAGCTCCATGACACATGTCATCAGAATGCTCCATGGCCTTCTCATCACAATGCTCCATGCCCTTGCCATCACAATGCAACATTACCTCTGTCTTAACAATGCTCCATGACCCCTGCCCTCACGATGTTCCATGGCCTTGTCATCACAAGGCTCCATGACCATTCTCATCACAACAATCCACGAACCCTGTAATCACAATGCTCCATGCCCCTTTTCATCTCAATGATCCATGAACCCTGTCATCACAAGGCACCATGCCCATCATCATAATGCTTCATGCTATTGTCATCACAATGAAATCAAAATGCTCCATGACCTCTGTCATAACAATGCTCCAAACCCTTGTGATCACCATATTCCATATCACTTGTCATCACAATGCCCCTTGACTCTCGTCATCACAATTATCCATGGTCTTCTCATCACAATGCTCCATGACCTTTGTCATCACAATGCTCAATACACTTGTCATCAGAATGCTCCCTGACACTTGTTGTCTGTATGCTCCATGAACCCTGTCATGACAAGGCTCCATGCCTTTTTCATCACAATGATCCATGCCATTTTCATCACAATGCTCCAAGACCCATGTAATCACAATGCTCCTTGCCCTTGTCATCACAAAGCTCAATGACGCATGCCCTCAGAATGCTCCTTGGTCTTCTCCTCACAATGTTCCATGCCCTTGTCATCACAATGTTCCATGACCCCTGTAATCACAATGCTCCATGCCCCTTTTCATCAGTATGCTCCATGAGACTTGTCATCACAAGGCTCCATAGATTTGTCATTACAATGCACCATTCCCTTGTCATCAAAATGCTCCATGACTTGTCATCACAAAGCTCCATGACACTTGGCATCACAATGCTCCATGTCATTGTCATCACAATGCTCCATGAACCCTCTCATCACATTGCTCCATGCCCTTGTCATCACAAAGCTCCATGACACTTGTCATCACAATGCTCGATGCCCTTCTCATCACAATGCTCCATGCCCTAGTCATTAAAATCATGCATGACACATGTATCACAGTGTTCCGTGCCCTAGTCATCACAATGCTCCATGCCCACTCTCATCACAATAATCCATGAAACATTTCAGACCAATATTCCATGCCCTTCTCATCACAATGCTCCATTGCACCTGTCATAACAATGCTCCATGACCCCTGCAATCACAGTGTTCCACGGCCTTGTCATCACAAGGCTCCATGTCCCCTGTCATCACAATACTCCATGAATATTTTCAGCCCAATGATCCATGACCCCTGTCATCACAATGCTCCCTGACTCCAGTCATCACAATGCTTCATAACATTTGTCATCACAATTTTCCATGCGTGCGTCATCACAAGGCTCTGTGACCTTGGTAACCACAATGTTCCATAACCTTTTCAACACAATGCTCCGTGATCCTTGTCATCACAATGCCTCATACCCTTCATCATAATTCTTCCGGCTATTGTCAGCACAATGGACTCAAAATTCTCCATGACCTCTGACATCACAATGCTCCAAGACCCCTGTCATCACAATACTCCATGAACATTTTCAGCCCAATGCTCCATGACCCTTGTCATCACAATGATCCATGCCCTTGTCATCCCAATGCTCCATGACACCTGTATTCACAATGCTCCATGACGATTGTCATCACAGTGCTCCATGACACCTGTCATCACAATGCTCCATGCCTTTGTCATCCCAATGCTCCATGAACCCTGTATTCACAGTGCTCCGTGACGCTTGTCATCACAGTGCTGCATGACACCTGTCATCACAATGTTCCATTACTTTGTCAGCAAAATGCTACATGACCTTGTCATTAAAATGCTCTATGCGCTTGTCATCACAATACTCCATTACCATTGTCATCACAATCCTCCATGAACATTGGGATCACACTGCTTCATGCCCTTGTTATCACAATGCTCCATGCTCCTAGAAATCAAAATGATCCATGACCTCTGTCATCACAATGCTCCAAACCCTTGTGATCAAAATGTTCCATAACACTTGTCATCACAACGCTCCATGATGCCTGTCATCACAATACTCCATGCACTTTTCATCCCAATGCTCCATGACCTTTGTCATCACAATTCTCAATACACTTGTCATCACAATGCTCCCTGACACTTGTCGTCAGAATGCTCCTTGAAACCTGGCACGAAAAGGCTCCATGCCTTTTTCAACACAATGCCCCATGCTGTTTTCATCAAAATGCTCCACGTTACTGTCATCAAAATAGTCCACAAGTTTGTCATGAGAATGCTCCATGACCGTTGTCATCACAATTCTCCATGCACTTGTCAGCACAATGCTCCCTGACCCTTGTCATCTCAATGCACCAAGCCATTGTCATCACAATGCACCATTACTTTTGTCATCAGAATCCTCCATGCCATTGTCATCACAATGGGCCATTACATATGTCAACACCATGCTCCCTGACACCAGTCTTCACAATACTGCATGACCTGGTCATCAAAATGCTCCATGCCCTTTTCACCACAATGCACCATTCCAACAGTCATCGCAATAATCCATGAAACTTATTAGACCAATGCTCCATGCCCTTGTCATCACAATGCTCCATGAACTTTTCATCACAATGCTCTTTGATCCTTGTCATCACAATTCTCTATGCCTTTCTCAGCACAATGCTCCATGACCCTTGGCATCACAATGCTCCATGTGCTTGTCAGCACGATGCTCCATGACACATGTCATCACAATGAACCATGCGCTTGTCATCACAGTGCTCCACAATCTTGTCATCACAGTGCTCCATAAACCTTGTCATCACAATGCTCAATGCACTTCTCATCAAAATGCTCTCTCACCACAGATATCACAATGTTACATCACTATTCGTCACAATACTCCCTCACCCCTGTTATCACAATGTTCCATGACTCCTGTCATCACAGTGCTATATGCACTTATCATCACAATGTTCGATGACCCGTGACATCACAATGCTCCATAACCCCTGTCATCAAAACGCTTCATAACACTTTTCATCAAAATGCTCCATGACCCCTGACATCACAATGTTGCATAACACCTGTCATCAAAATGTTCCATGACCCTTTTCATCAAATTGCTCCATGACCCTGTCATCACAATGCTCCCTGCCCTTCTCATCATAGTGCACAACGCACATGTCATCAAAATGCTCCATGACCTATGTCATCACAAAGATCCATGACCCATGGCATCACAATGCTCCATGTCATTGTCATCACAATGCTCCATGAACACTCTCATCACATTGCTCCATGACCTTGTCATCACAAAGCTCCATGACTCATGTAATCAGAATGCTCCATGGCTTTCTCATCACAATGCTCCATGTGCTTGCCATCACAATGCTCCATTACCCCTCTCATAACAATGCTCCATGATCCCTGCCATCACGATGTTCCGTGGCCTTGTCATCACAAGTCTCCATGACCCTTCTCATCACAATGCTCCAAGACCCCGTAATCACAATGCTCCATGCCCCTTTTCATCTCAATGCTCCATGAACCCTGTATTCACAGTGCTCCGTGACGCTTGTCATCACAGTGCTGCATGACACCTCTCATCACAATGCTCCATGCCTTTCTCATCACAGTACTCCATGACCCCTGTCATCACAAAGCTCCGTGACTACTGTCACCACAATGCTTCATAGCATTTGTCATCACAATTGTCCATGCCCGCGTCATCACAAGGCTCTGTGACCTTGGTAACCACAATGCTGCATGAACTTTTCATCACAATGCTCCGTGATCCTTGTCATCACAATGTTCCATGCCTTTGTCAGAAAAATGGTCCATGACCTTTGTCATCACAATGGGCCACGCATGTTTCATCACAACGGTCCACAAATTTGTCATCGCAATGCTCCATAAACCTTGTAATCACAATGCTCCATGCCCTACTCATCACAATGTTCCATTACACCTGTCATAACAATGCTCCATGACACCTGTCATCACAATGTTCCACAGCCTTGTGATCACAAGGCTCCATGACACTTGTCATCACAATGCTCCAAGACCCCTGTAATCAAAATGCTCCATGCCCTTGTCATCACAAAGCTCCATGACACATGTCATCAGAATGTTCGATGGCCTTCTCATCAAAATGCTCCATGCCCTTGTCATCCCAATGCTCCATGACACCTGTATTCACAATAATCCGTGACGCTTGTCATCACAGTGCTCCATGACACCTGTCATCACAATGTTCCATGACTTTGTCAGCAAAATGCTACATGACCTTGTCATTAAAATGCTCTATGCGCTTGTCATCACAATACTCCATTACCATTGTCATCACAATCCTCCATGAACATTGGGATCACACTGCTTCATGCCCTTGTTATCACAATGCTCCATGCTCCTAGAAATCAAAATGATCCATGACCTCTGTCATCACAATGCTCCAAACCCTTGTGATCACAATGTTCCATAACACTTCTCATCAAAACGCTCCATGATGCCTGTCATCACAATACTCCATGCACTTTTCATCACAATGCTCCATGACCTTTGTCATCACAATTCTCAATACACTTTTCATCACAATGCTCCAAGACCCCTGTAATCAAAATGCTCCATGCCCTTGTCATCACAAAGCTCCATGACACATGTCATCAGAATGTTCGATGGCCTTCTCATCAAAATGCTCCATGCACTTGTCATCCCAATGCTCCATGACACCTGTATTCACAATACTCCGTGACGCTTGTCATCACAGTGCTCCATGACACCTGTCATCACAATGTTCCATGACTTTGTCAGCAAAATGCTACATGACCTTGTCATTAAAATGCTCTATGCGCTTGTCATCACAATACTCCATTACCATTGTCATCACAATCCTCCATGAACATTGGGATCACACTGCTTCATGCCCTTGTTATCACAATGCTCCATGCTCCTTGAAATCAAAATGATCCATGACCTCTGTCATCACAATGCTTCCTGACCTTGTCATGAATATTCTCAATGGCCATTGTCATCATAATGCTCCAAGCCCTAGTCATTACAATACTCCATTATTTTTGTCATCACAATCCTCCATTACATTTGGCATCAAAATGCTCCATGCCATTGTCATCGCAATGGACCATGACATATATCATCCCAATGCTCGCTGACACCTGTCTACACAATACTCCATGACATTCTCATCACAATGCTGCATGTCCTTGTCATCGCAGTCTACCATGACATAGGTCATCACAATGCTCCCTGACACCTGTCTTCACAATAATCCATGACCTGCACATCACAATGCTGCATGCCCTTGTCATCACAATGCACCGTGCCCACTGTCATCACAATAATCTATGAAACATTTCAGACCAATGCTCCATGCACCTGTCATCACAATGCTCAATGTCCTTGTCATCACAATGCTCCATGACCCCTGTCATCACAATGCTCCGTGACTCCAGTCATCACAATGATTCATAACGTTTGTCATCACAATGCTCCATGCCCCAGTCATCACAAGGCTCTGTGACCATTGTAACCACAATGCTCCATGAAATTTTCATCACAATGCTCCATGACACTTGTCATCACAATGTTCCTTGCCTTTGTCCGAACAATGCTCCATGACCCTTGTCTTCACATTGTGCTACACACTTTTCATTACAAGGGTTCACAAACTTGTCATTGCTATGCTCCATAAATCTTGTAATCACAGTGATCCATGCACTTTTCATCAAAATGCTCTCTCACCAGAGATATCACAATGTTCCATCACTAGTCATCACCATACTCCCTCATCCCTGTAATCACAATGTTCCATGACCCCTGTCATCTCAATGCTACATACACTTATCATCACAATGTTCCATGACACCTGACATCACAATGTTCCACAACCCCTGTCATCAAAAAGCTCCATGACCCTTTTCAACCCAAAGCTCCATGACCAATGACATCACAATATTCTATAACCACTCTCATCAAAATATTCCATTACACTATTCCTCAAATTGCTGCATGACACTGTCATCAAAATGCTCCCTGCCCTTCTCATCACAATGCACCACGCCTTTGTCATCAAAAGGCTCCATGACCTTTGTCTTCACAAAGCTCCATGATCCTTGACATCACTATGCTCCATGTCATTGTCATCACAATGCTCCATGAACCCTCTCATCACATTGCTCCATGCCCTTGTCATCACAAAGCTCCATGACACTTGTCATCACAGTGTTCGATGCCCTTCTCATCACAATGCTCCATGCCCTTGTCATTACAATCCTCCATGACCAGTGTATCACAGCGTTCCGTGCTCTTGTCATCACAGTGCTCCATGCCCACTCTCATCACAATAATCCATGAAATATTTCACAACAATGCTTCCTGCCCTTCTCATCACAATGCTCCATTACACCTGTCATAACAATGTTTCATGACCCCTGCCATCACAATGTTCCACGGCCTTGTCATTCACAAGGCTCCATGACACTTGTCATCACAATGTTCCAAGAACCCTGTAATCACAATGCTCCATGCCCTTGTCATCAGAAAGCCCCATAACGCATGTCATCAGAATGTTCCATGGACTTCTCATCACAATGCTCCATGCCCTTGACATCACAATGCTCCAAGAACCTTGTTATCAAAATGCTCGATGCCCCTTTTCATCTCAAAGCTCCATGAATCCTATCATCACAATGCACCATGCCCATCATCATAATGCTTCAGGCTATTGTCATCACAATGAAATTAAAATGCTCCATGACCTCTGTCATCACAATGCGCCAAACCGTTGTGATCACAATATTCCATAACACTTATCAACACAACACCCCATGATGCTCATAATCACAGTTATCCATGGTCTTCTCATCACTATGCTCCATAACCTTTGTCATCACAATGCTCAGTACACTGGTCGTCACAATGCTCCCTGACACTTGTCGTCTGTATGCTCCTTGAACACTGTCATGACAAGGCTCCATGCCTTCTTCATCACAATGATCCATGCCCTTTTCATCACAGTGCTCCAAGACACCTGTAATCACAATGTTCCATGCACTTGTCATCACAGTGCTCCATGACGCATTCATCAGAATGCTCCATGTCCTTCTTTTCACAATGCTCCATGCCCTTGTCATAACAATGCTCAAAGACCACTGTAATCACAATGCTCCATGCCCCTTTTCATCAGAATACTCCATGATAGTTTTCATCACATGTCTCCATGGTCTTCTCATCACAATGCTCCAGGACCTTGTCATCACCATGCTCCATTTCCTTGTCATCACAATGTTCCATGACCCCTGTCATCAGAGTACTCCATGAACATTTTCAGCCCAATTCTCCATGACACTCTCATCACAATGCTCCATGACGAATATCATCACAATGCTCCATGACCACTGTCATCACAACACCCCATTACCCCTGACAACACAGTGAGCCGGGACTCTTGTCATCACAATGCTCCATGACCCCTGTCATCACAATACTCCATAAACATTTTCAGCCCGATCTTCCATGACACTTGTCATCACAATGATCCATGCCCTTTTCATCCCAATGCTCCATGACCCCTGTATTCACAATGCTCTGTGACGCATGTCATCACAGTGCTCCATGACACCTGTCATCACAATTCTCCATGCCTTTGTCAGCAAAATGCTACATGAACTTGTCATTACAATGTTCTATGAGCTTGTCATAACAATACACCTTTACCATGGTCATCACAATCCTCCATGAAACTTGGAATCACATTGTTTCTTGCCCTTGCCATCACAATGCTCCATGCTTCTTGAAATCAACAATATCCATGACCTGTGTCATCACAATGCGCCAAACACTTGTGATCACCAAGTTCCCAAACACTTGTCATCACAAAGCTCCATGATGCCTGTCATCACAATACTCCATGCCCTTTTCATCACAATGCTCCATGACCTTTGTCATCACAATTCTCAATACACTTGTCATCACAATGCTTCCTGACACTTGTCTTCAGAATGCTCCATGAACCCTGTCACGAAAAGGCTCCATGCATTTTTCCTCACAATGCCCCATGCAGTTTTCATCACAATGATCCATGCCAATGTCATCAAAATACTCCACAAGCTTGTCATCAAAATGATCCATGACCCTTGTCATCACTATTCTCCATGCACTTTTCAGCACAATGCTCCCTGACCCTTGTCATCACAATGCTCCAAGCCATTGTCCTCACACTGTTCTATTACCTTTGTCATCAGAATCCTCCATGACACTTGCATCGCAATGCTCCATGCCATTGCCATCACAATGGGCCATTACATATGTCATCACAATGCTCCCTGACACCTGTCTTCACAATACTGTATGACCTGGCCTTCACAATGCTCCATGCCCTTGATATCACAAAGCTCCATGACCCCTGTCATCACAATGCTCCGTGACTCCAGTCATCACAATGCTTCATGACCTTTGTCATCACAATGGTCCATGCCCTCATCATCAACAGTCTCTGTGACCTTTTTAACCACAATGCTCCATGAACTTTTCATCACAATGCTCTTTGACCCTTGTCATCACAATACTCTATACCTTTCTCAGCACAATGCTCCATGACCGTTGTCATTACAATGCTCCATTCGCTTGACAGCACAATGCTCCTTGACACATGTCATCACAATTTGCCATGCGCTTGTCATCACAGTGCTCCACAATCTTGTCATCACAATGCTCCATAAACCTTGTCATCACAATGCTACATGAACTTATCATCACAATGTTCGATGAACCCTGACATCACAATGTTCCATAACCCCTGTC
Source organism: Mesoplodon mirus (assembly GCF_964341445.2). NCBI lineage: Eukaryota > Metazoa > Chordata > Mammalia > Artiodactyla > Ziphiidae > Mesoplodon > Mesoplodon mirus. The sequence goes on along the minus strand of NW_028295803.1, from coordinate 3,848,408 downwards.
ACCAAAATGCTCCATGACCCTTTTCATCAAAATGTTCCATGTCACCTGACATCACAATGCTCCATGACCCCTGTCATCACAATGCTCCATGCTCCTTGAAATCACAATGATCCATGACCTCTGTCTTCACAATGCTCCAAACCCATGTGATCACAATGTTCCATAACCCTTGTCATCACAACGCTCCATAATGCCTGTCATCACAATACTCCATGCCCTTGTCGTCACAATGCTCCATGATATTTGTCATCACAATTCTCAATACACTTGTCATCACAATGCTCTCTGACACTTGTCGTCAGAATGCTCCTTGAACACTGTCATGAAAAGGCTCCATGCATTTTTCATCACAGTGCTCCATGCCCTTTTCATCACAATGCTCCATGCCATTGTCATCACAATACTCCACAAGCTTGTCATCTGAATGCTCCATGACACTTGTCATCACAATGCTCCATGAGCACTGTCATCACAATGCTCCATACCACATGTCATTACAGTGCTCCATGACGCTGGCCATTCACAATTATCCGTGGTCTTCTCATCACAATGCCTCACACGCTTGTCATCAAAATGCTCCATGACTCTTGTCATCACAATGTTCCATGGCCACTGTCATCACAATTATCCACACCCCTTGTCATTATAGCGCTCCATGACGCTCATCCTCAAAATTATCCATGGTCTTCTCATCACAATGTTCCACGGTCTTGCCATCACAATGCTCCATGCCCTGGTCGTCACAATGCTCCATGTTCCCTGTCATCACAATTCTCCACGTTCTTGGCAACACTATGTTCCATGACACTTTCCATCACAGTGTTAAATGCTTTGTCATCACAATACTCCACAAGCTTGTCATCACAATACTCCATGACCCTTGTCATCACAATGATCCATGACCCCTGTCATCACAATGCTCCATGAGACGTATCATCACAATGCTCCATGCCCCTTGTCATTACAGTACTCCATGATGCTCGTCACCAGAATTATCCATGGTCTTCTCATCACAGTGCTCCACGGTCTTGCCATCACAATGCTCCATGCCCTGGTCATCACAATTCTCCATGTCCTTGTCATCACAATGCTCCATGACAGTTCTCATCACAATGTTACATGCTCTTGTCATCACAATTCTCCATGCACTTGTCATCGCAATGCCCCCTGACCCCTGTCATAGCAAGCCGCATGCCTTTGTCATCACAATGCTTCACGACATTTTCATCAAAATTCTCAATGGCCGTTGTCATCACAATGCTCCATGCCCTTGTCATCACAATGCTCCATGACCCTTGTCATCACAATGCTCCAAGCCTTTGTCATCACAATGCTCCATTACCTTTGTCATCACAATCCTCCATATCACTTGGCATCACAATGCTCCATGCCATTGTCATCACAATGGTACATGAAATATGCCATCACAATGCTCCCTGACACCTGTCTTCACCATACTCCATGACCTTGTCATCACAATGCTCCATGCCCTTGTCATCACAATGTGCCATGCCCACTGTCAACACAATTATCCATGAAACTTGTCAGACCAATGCTCCATGCCCCTGTCATCACAATGCTACATGACCGCAGTCATCACAATGCTCCATGTGTCCCGTCATCACAAGGCTTCATGACCTGTGTCATCACAATGGTCAATGCCCTCATCATCACAAGGCTCTGTGAAATTTGTCACCACAATGCTCCATGACCTTTTCATCAGAGTGCAGATACGTCCATGAGTGCAAGTGCCCTATGCTCTGTAGCTCATCTTTTAGATGTTTTAGCAAACACAATACACTTCTCCATAGTGGCCGTGGGCAAATTACAATTCCACTATCAGCCTCACAGGGCTCCCTTTTCTCCTCGCCCTGTCCTGCATTTCTGGTGTTTACACTTTATGTGGATGGCCCTTCTAAATGATGTGAAGTGATACATTTTGTAGTATTGATTTCCAGTGCCCACCTGTTTGGTTGGATAAAATGTGTGTATGGCCTTTACTTGAATATATTCGGAAAAAATTGCATATGCCCTTTTGGGCCAACTGCATCATTGGCGATGTTCAGACCCTTTTCTTATGCTTTAATGGGGAGTCCTTTCTACCTCTTCAAATCTGTTTCCTGCCACTCTCCCGTGCTTACAACTCCTTTTCTGTGACTTACCTCAAGACATTTTTTGACGATAGATATTTTCAACTCTGCAGTTTCATGAATTTTAGTGCCCCTGAGTTCCATTTTTCAACTTGTGTTTTTGGAAACTGGACACAAAACAGCGGGATTTCCTCTAGACATATTCTGTTTCCGTGGGCAATTCTAGCCTTTGATGAATTTGTCTTCCAGATTGGAAATTAGAGTGGCATGTTCCTGTCCGAACAACTAAGACTTGTCTCTAAATTTTTCTCATCCTTCCGCTTCATCCTCTGGACAAATTCAAAACTGTGTGCAACAGGATGTTGACGGTGCTGATATCCCCAAGTGAGGAGATTGTTAGGAAAGATGCTGGAGGGGTGAACCCGACAAATTCCAAACTGTGTGCAACAGGATGTTGACGGTGCTGATATCCCCAAGTGAGGAGATTGTTAGGAAAGATGCTCAAGGGGTGAACCCGAGCACCAGACAATGAGGAGATGAGGTGCCTTTTCCAAACTCTTTCCGAACAAATGGTGTACCATCCTCTAGGTGTGACAGGCATGTTTTAGCTGTAGGAAGGGTTCAGTGCATGGAAGGAGAACACCAGGGATTTTTCCAAATCAGTGCCTCCCCGTACCCCAAACTGGGGAATTTTTAAGCTACGGCTACACGTATGTCCATTAAGCGCCTTGGGAAATAGGCAGAGCCCAAACTTTTGATGATTGAAATCTTCAGGGTCAGAAGCGTTCACCATCGGCCTTGCTTATGTTACATTTTATCTGTCTTTGATAGACGATGTCAATAAAAATATCTATTCTTTTTCAGATTATTTCCCCTTATAGGTTATTGCAAAATATTCAGTGTAGTTCCCTGTGCTATACAGTAGTTCCTTGTTGATGATCTATTTTATACATAGCAGTGTGTATGTGTTAATCCCACACTGTTAATTTATCCCTTCTCCTACCTTTCCCCTTTGGTAATAATAAATTATAAGATTTTATACTTCTCAGAAATGGGGGAGCTGAAAGAGAGGTATCCTTTTCAATGGAAAAGCATTCAAAACAAGATTGAAGCTTCAGCCATGAGTATTCGATGTACATCCATGGAAATAAATCACTTCATTTCTCTAATGTTGACCTGACAAATAAGACAGACGTCTTCACTGAACTTGCTTATAGTAAAGTGATGGAAATATCAAAGTTAAGTCTTAGAAACATCTTATTTTACCCGAGCATTATACACTGCTCTATGTTAACTACAGTTTGGCTCACACATCTGTTCATTGAAGTTACAATGTTCTCAATTTCTGTTACTGATCCTCCAGAGTGGACCCCAACAGAAGTCCCCGTGCCCAGTGTCATTGGAGCCAACAGATCAAGACTGAGTTTGGTTCAGAAGCAAAGGAAACATTATTTTGAAAACAGAATGGAGAGGTGAGAGCGTGCACTCCCCCACGGGCTGTGGGCTGGGATGCTGTGTACGGACCCCAGGAGCGTCACTGGGAGGGAGGGGATGGAGGTCTCGAGGGCTGGGTTGGCTGAAGCTCAGGCTCTATGCCGTGGAGTCTGCATGGGACCCCGCTAGCTGAGGTGTGGACCCAGCTATTCTGCACTACGAAATCGGGTCTGAAGTGCCGGGTGTGGGACCTCTGCATGCGGAACCCTAGGAGCACGTGAAATTAGACAAAGCACAAAGGAAAAACATGTTAGACTTTATTTTATTGCCCAGATTCTCTTTTTATCTCCCAGGAATTTTTAATGAACGTTGCCGGAGACGAACACCTCCTCTGCTTTTTGTTCTGTTCCTCATTCTCCGGGTGTTGAGGGTGCAGACCCCTCTTTTGTAACTGCTTCATGCTGGGGTGGGAGCCCTGATACTTCGGGGGAGGGGCAAAACGTCTCCCCACCAGCCTCCAGGTGAGGTTGATTGTCCCAAGGCCTCCTGCCTCACTTCTCGTCCGCCTGAGCACCAGCATTGCAAGTGTTATAGATTCTAATGACCTTTAAGTGTCCAGGAGAGAGATGTCAGAGATGCTGAGGTGGCAGGTTTCACCCCACCCCACATTTGTACGGTGACTTTAGGCTGACGGTTTTTGCCAGCCTAGATGCTCTGACCAGTAGTCTGTGCTTTCTTTAATTAGGTCCCTGAATTAATGTACAAACAGCAACATGTGTCAGAACCGTGCCCGTGCAACTCCCAGACAGTCCAGGGTCAGTGGTGATCCAGGACCATGACGTCCACTGAGTCAACGGCCTTTAGAAGTAGCCAGCAGTCCAGCCGGTCATATTGGCCACCATCACCGCGGTGTCTGTAGGGTTTTCTATGGTGAAAGCGTGATATACGTTTCCCCCGCCAAGCTTATTAGCTCCCCTCTGGGTGCAGTAAGTCCTGCAAGCAGTAGTCTGCTCTTTCGGGGCACAGTCTTCTTGTTTTCTGAGAGAAACTCCAGGTCAAGTGATGGTCACACGAGTCATCTTGGGGGCCCGTTGCCCCCATTTGTCTCTCTGGAGGTTGGAGTTGGAGGGCCTCCTCACTCGAGGTCAGTGTGTCCACAGAGCGACCCGTGCAACTTCAGGGCATGATGGGTGGTTAGGATCACCACATGGGGTCCTTTTCCCTTAGGAGGGAGCTGGCCTTGTGGGCTGCTGATTTCTAGCTTTTTAGATACCCCAGTATCCTGGCCTGATGAGTCGGTGGGCAAAGCCCTTGGTGATCATAGTTTATCATACCTGAAGTGCATTCTTGTTGCTCCATTTCAAGTGGTCCCAGTTTTTGCACTAAGTCTCCAAGGGCAATTAACCTTTGACCGGTTATGTAAAGGTCAAAGGGTTTAGCTAAATTAGCGAGTTCCTGGGCAAGGGTCTGAATTGACTGCTCTTTCCATTCTTGAAAGGCTGCTTCTGGATTCTATACAAAAGTATCATCATCTTTTCGTGTCAGTGTTTCATGTAGAGGCCCAGCTATTAGACTGTAGTTAGGGATCCAGATGCAGAAAACCTTGGCCTCCCAAGGAACCCCTAAGCTGTCTTCTAGTTTTAGAAGATGTAAGGCTGCAAATGGCTTCTTCCCTATCCTGGGATGCGTTTCTCTGAATATCTGTGAGAATGAAGCCCAGGCATGTCACCTGAGCCTGGGATATTTGAGCCTTTTCCTTGGACACCTTCTATCCTTTCTTGGCTAGGTAGTTCAGAGGCGTCTTTAGTAGGCCTGGCGATCAGAATGTCATCTGCATATTGAAGGAGGGTTCCCTTTTACAGAGGTAGAACTTTTAGGTCTTTAGAGGACATTTCCCCAATGATGGTGTGGGGATTTTTGAACCATTGGGGCAGGGCGGCCCAGCATTATTGCTTGTGTTGCATGTTGTGTCCTGCCACTCACAAGCCAAAAATTCTTGTGACTCTGAGATGAATGGAATACAGAAGAAGGCATCATTGAAGTCTAATACAGAATGCCATGGCCTGGTGGATGGTAGAATCAGCAGCAGGGTGTAGGAAATAGGAGCTACTGGATATATATCCTCGGTGGCTTCACTGACTGTCCTGATATACTTTACCAGGTCTCCAGCAGCCCATGGGGCTCTCGTGGTCAGGCCAATCCCAGGATATGGAGCTCACCTGGGCTGCATCCCGCACCCCACAGCCCACGGTGCTCTCGCGGTCAAGTCCTTCCCAGGGTATGGAGCTCACCTGTGCAGCTACCCAGCAGCCCATGGGGCTCTCATAGTCAGGCCCTTCCCAGGATATGGAACTCCCCTGGGCAGGTACCCCAGCAGGGCTGGACACACAGGAACTGTGCACATAGCCCACCTTGCAGAGAAACCCCAGCTCACCTGTCGCGCACAGCTGACACAGAACACCTCAGAGCAGGACTTGAACTAACAAACAGTAACTCTGACAGGTCTGTGACCCTGGCTATCACTCTGTGCAGCCTCTCTCTGCCTGGTCTTCCAGACACTTCCACTGCAGCCAGGGCACCAGGCCTCTGTCTCCACCCACCATCACTCCTCTCCCTGACTCCTGGGTTCCTCTCATTAGGATACGGTCATCTTGAAGTTGTTTTCCACTCATGGACCAGATAAAATGTTCAGAAAACAAGCCGCAGATGCAGCCCCTTGTCTAGCCTGACTCTCAAGAGCCCACACCTCTTCCTTGGGACTGACCCGTTTAGCAAGTTTCATTTTCTGCAACTGTGAGCCCCTGAGGGGTGAGGATTGGCTGATTTGGGCAGCCTGACACTGCCTGCCAGCCCCCCCCACAGGTGTGCCTGGGTTGAGGTCAATATAAACACCTCTCCAGTCAGCAAGAGCCCCTGTAGCTGTGCCTGACGCCATATTCTCTGCCCCGTCAGCAGTGTCGGGGCTGGGGTGGTGGTACGGAGGGAGAGGCCGTGGCTTTGTGGGTGGCCCAGTGTGAGTGGGGCTCTGCTGGACTTTCTGCAGGAGTTGCCAGGCTGCCACCTGCTAAAGAAGAGGATGTGTCATCCATACCTGCCGCTGGAATTTCTCCCCAGTCAGAGGTGAGGAAGTAAAAAAGAAGTGGGGGCCATGGCAGGAGGGGTATCTCAGGCAGGGAAATGGAAAGCTTCCAGAAGGGCATCTACGGCCAGGACCATCCTGGCTGGCCTGCAGGCACCAAGTCGGCCTGCGTGCTGTCCCTGGTGTGGCTCCACAGCCCTTCCTCTAGGTTTGCAAGTGCTTGTACATATTCAGGTGTTTTACCTGGAAAGGGTGGGAAGAGTTCAGCTGCAGCAGGACTGGGGCTCAGCTCACATTTACTCACAGACGCCTCGACACTGTCCCCCAGCTTTGCAATGAGGATGCTCCTTGTGGGGGGGTGTGCTGCTGACTGCATGGGAGACGATTTCCCACCTCTGACCAACTTAAGAATTTTTTACCACTGGAGCAAGTGCCCGGATACGATTTTCCTCTGTATAACTGGTGGGTTCTGTTTTTTTTTTTTTTTTTTTTTCTTTTTTTCTTTTTGGTTCAAGGTAGATTTTATTTATTCCTCTTTTTTTTTAATTTGGAGATATAAACATGGAAATAATGCATTAATATAAAGACATCTATGTGAAGGGAAAAACTTTTTTTCTGTTTTATTTGATTAAATGTTATTTATTTATTTTTAATTTTTTAAAATTTATTTATTTCTTTTATACAGCAGGCTCTTATTGGATATCTATTTTATACATATAAGTGTGCACATGTGAATCCTAGTCTCCCAATTCATCCCACCACCACCCTCACATGGTGTTCCTCCCTTTGTGTACATATGTTTGTTCTCTACATCTGTGTCTCTATCTCTGCCATGCAAACTGGTTCATCTGTACCATTTTTCTAGGTTCCACATATATGCATTAATATACAATATTTGTTTTTCTCTTTCTGACTTACTTCACTCTGTATGACAGTCTCTAGATCCATCAAGGTCTCTACAAATGACCCAATTTCATTCCTATGTATGGCTGAGTAATATTCCATTGTATATATGTGCCAGATCTTCTTTATCCATTCATCTGTTGATGGACACTTAGGTTGCTTCCATGTCCTGGCTATTGCAAATAGAGCTGCAATGAACATTTTTGTACATAACTCTTTTTGAATTATGGTTTTCACAAGGCAAATGTCCAGTAGTTAGATTGTTGTGTCGTATGGTACTTCTATTGTTAGTTATTTAAAGGAACCTCCGTACTGTTCTCCCTAGTGCCCATATCAATTTACATTCCCACCCACAGTGCAAGTGTGTTCCCTTTTCTCCAATAAAGGCCTCTCCACCATTTATTGTTTTCTAGATTTTTTGATGATTGCCACTCTGACTGCTGTGAGGTGATACCTCAGGGTAGTTTTGATTTGCATTTCTCTAATGATTAGTGATGTTCAGCATCCTTTCATGTGTTTCTTGGTAATCTGTATATCTTCTTTGGAGAAATGTCTATTTAGGTCTTCTGCCCGTTTTTGGATTGTGTTGTTTGTTTTTGTGATATTGAGCTACATGCGGCGCTTGTAAAGTTAGGATATTAATCCTTTGTCAATTGCTTCATTTGAAAATATTTTCTCCCATTCTGAGGGTTGTTTTTGCATCTTGTTTATGTTTTCCTGTACTGTGTAAAAGCTTTTAAGTTTCATTAGGTCCCATTTGTTGATTTCTGTTTTTATTTCCATTTCTCTAAGTGGTGGGTCAAAAAGGATCTTGCTGTGATTTATGTCATAGAGTGTTCTGCCTATGGTTTCCTCTAAGTGTTTTATAGTGTTTGGTCTTATATTTAGATCTCTAATCAATTTAGAGTTTATTTTTGTGTATGGTGTTATGGAGTGTTCTAATTTCATTCTTTTATGTGTAGGGGTCCAGTTTTACCAGCACCAATTACTGAAGAGACTGTCTTTTCTCCATTGTATATCCTTAGCTCCTTTGTCATAGATGAGATAGCCATAGGTATGTAGGTTTATCTCTGGGCTTTCTGTCCTGTTCCATTGATCTGTGTTTATGCCAATCTACATACACTTGATTCCATTATGGAGACATATAAATACATAGGTTTCAAGGTTATTACCAGTCAGATATATTCCTCTTCAGTGAATAGGGTGTTTTGTGTCCAGTTCATTGAGAAAGGAGTAGGTCTTGTCTATTACATATTTGGTATATGGAATGGGATCTGTGCTAATTTCAAACTCTGCTTTTACACATCACCCCACGTCACCTTTCCCCTTAAGGAGGCATAAGTGTGTTTTCTAAATGTGTAACTCTGTTCTCTTTTGAAATTCAGTTCATGTGTAGCCATGTTTACATTTCCTCTATAAGTGATATATTACAATAAGTTTCTTTTACTTTGTGGCTCATTTCACTTAGCATCATCATACCTAAAGCCACTCATTAAGCTGCTATTGGCCTTATGACATTGATTTTATGTCTGAGTGACATTCCATTGTATATAAGTACCACAACATCTATATCTATTTTTTTTCCTTTCCTGGGATATTTAAAGTTTACTGAAGTCGAGGTTCTTGTAAACAGAGCAGCCCTAAAGTTTGGGCTGGCTGTGTGTTGTGGATTTTTAGTTTTCCCAAAATACACGCCCATGAGTGGAAGTGTGCTATGTTCTGTAGCTCTGTTTTAGAAAACAACATACAGTTCTCCAGAGAGGCTGTTGGCAATTTACATCCTGTCCATCGGCGTAACCAGGCTCCCTTTTCTCCATGGCCTGTCCTGCATTTGTGGTTTTTACACTATTTGTGGATGGCCCTTTTGACTGGAGGTAAGGGACACTTCTCTGTAGTGTGGATTTGCAATGCCTGATGGCTTGCTTGGCCAAAAAGGGCATATGCATTTTTTCCCGAATATATTCAAGAAAATACACATAGTCCCTTTTCAGCCAAGGGCAACATTGTCGAAATTCTGTCGCTTTTCATGTGCTTTAAAGACGACTCCAATCTACCTCTTGAAATCTGTTTCCTTCAATTCTGCCTTGCATTCAAATCCTCTTCACTGCCTTTCCTCAATATATTTCTGGATGATAGTTGTCCTTTATAACTCTGCAAGTTTGTGAATTGCTGTGCCCCTGATTTCCATTTTTCAACTCGCCTCTTTGTGAGCTGGCTGCAATACCGCAGGATGGCTTTAGGCCCCACTCTGGTTCCAGGGCTTCAGGCTGAGCCTTTGGTTAATTCTTCTTCCTGATGGGAAACTAGAGTGACATGTGCCCATCCAAACACCTACAGCTAATCTCTCATTGATTCCCCCTCTTCCTGTTCATCCTCTGCACAATTTGCAAACTGTGCATATCAGGAGGATAAAGGCGCTGACACTCCAAGTGGGGAGATTTTTAGTAATGCAGATGGAATGGCAAAGCCGAGCACGACAAAAGGAAAAATGAGGTACCTTTTAGAAAACTTTCCCAATTACACAGTGTACCATCCACTGGGTTTCCCATGCATGTTTTAACTGTAGGAAGATTCCCCTAAACCTGGAGAGTTGGGACCACTAGAATGGGTAGCACACAGTATTGCTCTAAGTGGTGTTCTTTTGCTCACACAACCTCAGCAATCTTGTCAGCCCCAAGTGTCCAGTCTTATGTCTCATCCAGCTGTGGGTGTAAAGGTGGTCAATCCAGGTTGCATCACAGGCCCTGAACGAAATTTTTAAGACTTTCTCACTGTTTCGCTGTTTTTGCATTTTGCTTTTGAAATTTATTTTTATAACTGGGTTTTACTGAATTTCAGTGCTCTGTTCATGCCGTTATACACACACATGATTCCTTTATGGAGACATGAGAATACATATGTTTTAAAATACTGAGAGTCAGACATATTCCTTGCAATGAATAGGGGATGTTGAGTCCAGTTCATTGTGGCGGGATTAGGTGTTGTCTATTACATACTTGGTTTATATAACGGTATCTGTGCTAATTTAAAACTGTGATTTTATGCATCACCCCACCTCGCCTTTCCCATTTAGCAGGCAGAAGCTTGTTTTCTAAATTTGTGACTCCGTTGTGTTTGTAAATCAGTTCATGTGTAGCCATGTGTACATTCCCGCTATGAGTGATATCTTATGATAAGATTCGTTACTCTGGTATCTTTCCTAAATCAGTTCATGTGAGGCCATGTTTACAGGAACTTCATAAGTGATATCTTATGATAAGTTTCTTTTTCTGTGTGACTTATTTCACTTAGAATCATCGTACCTGAATCCACTCATTTTGCTGCTACTGGCCTTATGAAATTGATTTCATGGCTGAGGGATATACCATCGTATGTAAGTACCACAATTTCTTGAACCATTTTTGTCTTTCCTGGGATATTTAAGGTATACCCAAGTTGAGGTTCTTGTAAGCAGTGAAGCCCTAAATTTTGTGGTGGCTCTGTCTTATTGATTTTCAGTTTTCCCAAGGTATATTTCCTAGACTGGAAGTGCCCTTGACTCTGTAGCTCTGTTGTTTACTTGTTTTAGGGAACACAATGCACTCCTCCAGAGAGGCAGTTGGCAATTTACATCCCGCCCATCAGCATAACAAGGCTCCCTGTTCTCCAGGGCCTGTCTTGCCTTTCTGGTTTTTACACATTTTGCAGATGTCCCTTTCGACCAGTGGGAAGTGATACTCCTTTGTTGTGTAGATTTGCATTGCCCGCTTGCTTGCTTGGCCAAAAAGGGTGTATGCGTGTTCTCCTGCATATATTCAGGAGAAAACATATACGCCCTTTTTGGGCAAGTGCATCATTGTCGAAGTTGTGCCCCTCTTCCTGTGCTTTGAAGGCGATTCCAACATACCTCTTGAAATCTGTTTCCTGTTATACTGCCTCGCTTTCAAGTCCGCTCGTTGCCTTCCCTCAGCAGATTTTTGAGCGATAGTTGTCCTTTATTACTCTGCCAGTTTCTGAATTGCTGTGCCCCTGAGCTCCATTTTTAAATTCGTTTTTTGTGAGCAGACCGCAAGTCCAAAATTTTGGTTCAGGACCTATACTGGTTCCCAGCGCGTGGCTGAGACTTTGGTTATTTATTCTTCCTGCCGGGCAATTAATGTGACATGTACCCGTCCAAATGCCTAACATCTACTCTCTCATTTGTTCTCCCTCTTCCCATTCATCTTTGCCAAATTGGCAACTGTGCGAACCAGGAGGTTAAAGGGGCTGTCTCTCCAAGTTGGCAGATTGATAGTAAAGCAGTTGGAAAGTCAAACTGGAGCAACAGGAGAGGGATTATTAGTTGAGTTTTAGAAACCTTTCGTATTCACACTGTGTCCATTCTCTAGGTTTCCCATACATGTTATAGCTGTAGTAATATTCCCTTCAACCTGGACAGTTGGGACCCATGGAATGGGTGCCACACATTATTGCTTTAAAGGGTCTGCAGTTGCTCACCCAATCTCACCAATACTCTCAGTCCCAAGTGTCCAGCCTTATGCCACATCCAGCTGTCATTGTAGATAGGGTCATTCCAGGTTTCATCAGAGACCCTGAAAGAATTGTAAAGAATGTCCCTGTTTTATTGTTTGGTGTTTGAAATTCCATTTTATAGTGGGTTTGAACTTATTCTCACTGCTATGTTTATGCCAGTCTAGACACACTTGATTCCCTTTTGGAGACATATCAATACATAGGTTTTAAGATTCTTACTAGTCAGATATATTCCTCTGCGGGGAATATGCGGGCTCGAGTCCCTTTCACTTAAGAAGGTGTAGGTAATATCTATTCTGTATTTGATTTTTAGAATGGTAGCTGTACTAATATCAAACTCTGGTTTTATGCATTACCCACCTCTCCTTCCCCTTTAAGCGGGCATACGATTGTTTTCTAAATGTGAGAATCTCTTACATTCCTAACTCAGTTCCTGTGTAGCCATGTTTACAGGACCTATATAAGTGATATCTTATGATAAGATTCTTTTTCTGTGTGACTTATTTCACTTAGAATCATCGTACCTGAATCCACTCATTTTGCTGCTACTGGCCTTATGACATTGATTTCATGGCTGAGGGATAATCCATCGTACGTAAGTACCACTATTTTTTGATCCATTTTTATCTTTCCTGGGATATTTAAAGTGTACCAAAGTTGACGTTTTTGTAAGCAGTGCAGCCCTAAATTTTGGGGAGGCTCTGTCTTTTTGATTTTCAGTTTTCCCAAGGTATATTCCCTAGACTGGAAGTGCCCTTGGCTCTGTAGCTCTATTGTTTACTTGTTTTAGGGAACACAATGCACTCCTCCAGAGAGGCAGTTGGCAATTTACGTCCCGCCCATCAGCATAAAAATGCTCCGTGTTCTCAAGGGCCTGTCTTGCCTTTCTGGTTTTTACACATTTTGAGGTTGTCCCTTTTGACCAGTGGGAAGTGATACATCTTTGTAGTGCAGATTTGCATTGCCCGCTTGCTTGCTAGTCCAAAAAGGGTGTATGCGTTTTCTCCGGAATATATTCAAGAGAAAACGCATAAGCCCTCTTTGGCCAAGTGCATCATTGTCGAAGTTGTGTCCCTTTTCCTGTGCTTTAAAGCCGATTCCAATGTAACTCTTGAAATCTGTTTCCTGCTATTCTGCCTCGTTTCAAGTCCGCTCGTTGCCTTCCCTCAACAGATTTTTGGACGATAGTAGTCCTTTATTACTCTGCCAGTTTGTGAATTGCTGTGCCCCTAATCTCCATTTTTCTACTCGTTTTTTGTGAGCTGAACCCAAGTCCAAAATTGTGATTCAGGACCTATACTGGTTCCCGGTGGGTGGCTGAGACTTTGGTTAATTCTTCTTCCTGCTGGGAAATTAGAGTGATATGTGCCCGTCCAAATGCCTAACAGCTACTCTCTCATTGGTTCTCCCTCTTGTCTTTCATCCTTTGCCAAATAGCCAACCTTTGCGGACCAGGAGGTTAAAGGGGCTGTCTCTCCAAGTTGGCAGATTGATAGTAAAGCAGTTGGAAAATCAAACCGGAGCACCAAGAGAGGGACTATTTGTTGAGTTGTAGAAACATTTTGTATTCACAGTGTGTCCATTCTCTAAGTTTCCCTTACTTGTTATATCTATAGTAATATTACCTTCAACCAGGAGAGTTGGGACTGATGGAATGGGTGCCATGCAGTACTGCTTTAAAGGGTCTACATTTGCTCACCAAATCTCACCAATCCTCTCAGTCCCAAGTGTCCAGCCTTATGCCACATCCAGATGTCGTTGTAGATATGGTCATTCCAGAAATCATCAGAGACCCTGAAGGAATTGTAAAGAAATTCCATGTTTTTTTGTTTTGTTTTTGAAATTTCATTTTATAGTGGGTTTGAACTGATTCTCACTGCCATGTTTATGCCATTCTAGACACAATTGATTCCCTTACGGAGACATATCAATACATAGGTATTAAAGTTCTTACTAGTCACATATATTCCTCTGTGGGGAATATGGGGTTTTGAGTCCCTTTCACAGAGTAAGGTGTAGGTCTTGTCTATTCCTTATTTGGTTTTTTGAACAGTACCTGTGCTTATATCAAACTCTGGTGTTATGCATCACCACACCTCTCCTTCCCCTTAAGCAGGCATAAGAGTGTTTTCTAAATGTGAGACTCTGTTCTCTTTCCTAACTCAGTTCATGTGTAGCCATGTTTACAGGATCTTCATAAGTGATATCTTATGATAAGTTTCTTTTACTGTGTGACTTATTTCACTTAGAATCATCGTACCTGAATCCACTCATTTTGCTGCTACTGGTCTTATGACATTGATTTCATGGCTGAAGGATATTCCATCATATGTAAGTACCACAATTTTTTAAACCATTTTTATCTTTCCTGGGATACTTAAGGTGTACCCATGTTGATGTTCTTTTATGCAGTGCAGCCCTAAATTTTGGGATGGCTTTGTCTTATTGATTTTCAGTTTTCCCAATGAATATTCCCTAGACTGGGAGTGCCCTTGGCTCTGTAGCTATGTTGTTTACTTGTATTAGGGAACACAATGCACTCCTCCAGAGAGGTAGTTGGCAATTTACATCCCGCCCATTAGCATAACAAGACTCCCTGTTTTCCAGGGCCTGTCTTGCCTTTCTGATTTTTAACCATTTTGTGGATGTCCCTTTTAACCGGTGGGAAGTGATACTACTTTGTAGTGCAGATTTGCATTGCCCGCTTGCTTGCTTGGCCAAAAAGGGCGTATGCGTTTTCTCCTGAATATATTCAGGAGAAAACGCACACGCCCTTTTTGGCCAAGTGCATCATTGTCGAAGTTTTGCCGCTCTTCCTGTGCTTTATAGGGGATTCCAACGTACCTCTTGAAACCTGTTTCCTGCTATTCTGCCTCGCTTTCAAGTCCACCTCGTTGCCTTCCGTCAACAGATTTTTGGACGATAGTTGTCCTTTTTTACTCTGCCAGTTTGTGAATTGTGCCCCTGAGCTCCATTATTTAACTATTTTTTTTTTTTTGAGCTCAACGCAAGTCCAATATTTTGGTTCAGGAAGTATACTGGTTCCCGGTGGGTGGCTGAGACTTTGGTTAATACTTCTTCCTCACGGGAAATAAGAGTGACATGTGCCCGTCCAAATGCCTAACAGCTATTCTTTCATTGGTTCTCCCTCTTCACTTTCATCCACTGTCAAACTGGCAACCTCTGCGAACCAGGAGGTTAAAGGTGCTGTCTCTCCAAGCTGGGAGATTAAAAGTAAATCAGTTGGAAAGTAAAACCGGAGCACCAGTAGAGGGACTATTTGTTGAGTTTTAGAGACCATTCTTATTCACAGTGTGTCCATTCTCTAGGATTCCCATATATGTTATAGCTCTAGTAATATTCCCTTCAAACTGGAGACATGGGACCCATGGAATGGGTGCCATGCATTATTGCTTTAAAGGGTCTGCGTTTGCTCACCCAATCTCACCAGTCCTCTCAGTCCCATATGTACAGCCTTATGCCACATCCAGCTGTCATTGTAGATAGGGTCATTCCAGGTTTCATTCAGAAACCCTGAAGGAATTGTAAAGAATTTCCCTTTTTTTGTTGTTTTTCAAATTCCTTTTTATAGTGGGTTTGAGCTGATTCTCGCTGCCATGTTTATGCCAGGCTAGACACAATTGATTCCCTTAAGGTGACATATCAATACATAGGTTTTTAGATTCTTATTAGTCAGATATATTCCTCGGAGGGAAATATGTGGTTTTGAGTCCCTTTCACTGAGATAGGTGTAGGTATTGTCTATTCCATAGTTGGTTTTTGGAACGGTATCTGTGCTTATATCAAACTCTGGTTTTATGCATCACCCCACCTCTCCTTCACCATTAAGCAGGCATAAGTGTGTTTTCTAAATTTGAGACTCTGTTCTCTTTCCTAAATCAGTTCATATATAGCCATGTTTACAGGATCTTCATAAGTGATATCTTATGATAAGTTTCTTTTTCTGTGTGACTTATTTCACTTAGAATCATCGTACCTGTATCCACTCATTTTGCTGCAACTGGTCTTATGACATTGATTTCATGGCTGAGGCATATTCCATCATACGTAAGTACCACAATTTTTTGAACCATTTTTATCTTTCCTGGGATATTTAAGGTGTACCCAAGATGATGTTCATGTAAGTAGTGCAGCCCTAAATTTTTGGGTTGTTCTGTCTTATTGATTTTCAGTTTTCCCAAGGTATATTCCCTAGAATGGAAGTGCCCTTGGCTCTCTAGCTCTGTTGTTTACTTATTTTAGGGAACACAATGCACTCCTCCAGAGAGGCAGTTGGCAATTTACATGCCACCCATCAGCATAGAAGGCTCCCTGTTCTCCAGGGCCTGTCTTGCCTTTCTGGTTTTTACCCATTTTGTGGATGTCCCTTTTGACCGGTGGGAAGTGATACTTCTTTTTAGTGCAGATTTTCATTGCCCGCTTGCTTGCTTGGCCAAAAAGGGCGTATGCGTTTTCTCCTGAATATATTTAGGAGAAAACGCATACGCCCTTTTTGGCCAAGTGCATCATTGTCGAAGTTGTGACCCTCTTCCTGTGCTTTAAAGGTGATTCCCACATACCTCTTGAAATCTGTTTACTGCTATTCTGCCTTGCTTTCAAGTCCGCCTCGTTGCCTTCCCTCAACAGATTTTTGGAAGATAGTTGCCCTTTGTTACTCTGCCAGTTTGTGAATTGCTGTGCTCCTGAGCTCCACTTTTTAACTCGTTTTTTGTGAGCTGAACGCAAGTCCAAAATTTTGGTTCAGAACCTATACTGGTTTTCTGTGGGTGGCTGAGACTTTGGTTAATTCTTCTTCCTCCCGGGAAATAAGAGTGACATGTGCCAGTCCAAATGCCTAACAGCTACTCTCTCATTGGTTCTCCCACTTCCCTTTCATCATTTGCCAAATTGGCAACCTTTGCAAACCAGGAGGTTAAAGTTGCCGTCTCTCCAAGTTGGGAGATTGATAGTAAATCAGTTGGAAAGTCAAACTGTCGCACAAGGAGAGGGACTATTGGTTGAGTTTTAGAAACATTTCGTATTCACAGTGTGTCCATTATTAGGTTTCCCTTACATGTTATAGCTATAGTAATATACCCTTCAATCTGGAGAGTTGCGACACATGGAATGGGTGCCATGCATTATTGCTTTAAAGGGATTGCATTTGCTCACCCAATCTCACCAGTCCTCTCAGTCCCATCTGTCCAACCTTATGCAACATCCAGCTGTCCTTGTAGATAGGGTCATTCCAGGTTTCATCAGAGACCCTGAAGGAATTGTAAAGAATTTCCCTGTTTTTATGTTTTGTTTTGAAATTCCTTTTTATAGTGGGTTTGAGCTGATTCTCGCTGCCCTGTTTATGCCAGTCTAGAAACACTTGATTCCCTTACAGAGACATATCAATACATAGGTGTTAAGATTCTTACTAGTCAGATATATTCCTCTGTGGGAAATATGGCGTTTTGAGTCCCTTTCACTGAGGAAGCTGTAGGTCTTGTCTATTCCATATTTGGTTTTTGGAACGGTACCTGTGCTTATATGAAACTCTGGTTTTATGCATCACCCCACCTCTCCTTTCCCCTTAAGCAGGCATAAGAGTGTTTTCTAAATGTGAGACTCTGTTCTCTTTCCTAAATCTGTTCATGTGTAGCCATGTTTAGAGGTTCTTCATAAGTGATATCTTATGATAAGCTTCTTTTTCTGTGTGACTTATTTCACATAGAATCATCGTACCTGAATCCACTCATTTTGCTGCTACTGGCCTTATGACATTGATTTCATGGCTGAGCGATATTCCATCGTACGAATGTACCACAATTTATTGAACCAGTTTTATATTTCCTGGAATACTTAAGGTGTACCCAAGTTGAGGTTCTTGTGAGCAGTGCAGCCCTAAATTTTGGGGTGGCTCTGTCTTATTGATTTTCAGTTTTCCCAAAGTATATTTCCTAGACTGGAAGTGTCCTTGGCTCTGTAGCTCTATTGTTTACTTGTTTTAGGGAACACAATGCACTCCTCCAGAGAGGCAGTTGGCAATTTACATTCTGACCATCAGCATAACAAGGCACCCAGTTCTCCAGGGCCTGTCTTGAATTTCTGGTTTTTACCCTTGTGTGGATGTCCCTTTGGACCGGTGGGAAGTGATACTTCTTTGTACTGCAGACTTACATTGTCCGCTTGCTTGCTTGGCCAAAAAGGGCGTATGCGTTTTCTCCTGAATATACTCAGGAGAAAACGCATACGCCCTTTTTGGCCAAGTGCATCATTGTCGAAGTTGTGCCCCTCTTCCTGTGTTTTAAAGGCGATTCCAATGTACCTCTTGAAATCTGTTTCCGGCTATTCTGCCTCCCTTTCAAGTCCGCCTCGTTGCCTTCCCTCAACAGATTTTTGGATGATAGTTGTCCTTTATTACTCTGTCAGTTTGTGAATTGCTCTGCCCCTGAGCTCCGTTTTTTAACTCGTTTTTCGTGAGCTGAACACAAGTCCCATATTTTGGTTTAGGACCTATACTGGTTCCCGGTGGGTGGCTGAGACTTTGGTTAATTCTTCTTCCTCCCGGTAAATAAGAGTGACATGTGCCCATCCAAATGCCTAACAGCTACTCTCTCTTTGGTTCTCCCTCTTCCCTTTCATCATTTCCCAAATTGGCAACCTGTGCGAACCAGGAGGTTAAAGGTGCTGTCTCTCCATGTTGGAAGATTGATAGTAAAGCAGTTAGAAAGTCAAACTGGATCACCAGGAGAGGGACTATTCATTGAGTTTTAGAAACCTTTCGTATTCAGAGTGTGTCCATTCTCTAGGTTTCCCTTACATGTTATAGCTGTAGTAATATTCCCTTCAACCTGGAGAGTTGGGACCCATGGAATGGGTGCCTTGCATTATTGCTTTAAAGGGTCTGCATTTGCTCACCCAATCTCACCAATCCTCTCAGTCCCATGTGTCTAGCCTTATGCCACATCCAGCTGTCGTTGTAGATAGGGTCATTCCAAGTTTCATCAGATACCCTGAAGGAATTGTAAAGATTTTCCCTGTTTTTTTCTTTTGTTTTTGTAATTCCTTTTTATAGTGGGTTTGAGATGATTCTCGCTGCCATGTTTATGCCAGTCTAGACACACTTGATTCCTTAAAGAGACATATCAATACATAGGTTTTAAGATTCTTACTAGTCACATATATTCCTCTGTGGGAAATATGGGGTTTTGAGCCCCTTTCACTGAGGAAGGTGTAGGTCTTGTCTATTCCATAGTTGGTTCTTGGAACGGTACCTGTGCTTATATCAAACTGTTGTTTTATGCATCACCCCACCTCTCCTTCCCCCTTAAGCAGGCATAAGAGTGTTTTCTAAATGTGAGACTCTCTTCTCTTTCCTAACTCAGTTCATGTGTAGCCATGTTTACAGGATCTTCATAAGTGATATCTTATGATAAGTTTCTTTTTCTGTGTGACTTATTTCACTTAGAATCATCGTACCTGAATCCACTCATTTTGCTGCTACTGGTCTTATGACATTGATTTCATGGCTGAGGGATATTCCATCGTACGTAAGTTCTACAATTTCTTAAACCCTTTTTGTCTTTCCTGGGATATTTAAGGTGGACACAAGTTGAGTCTCTTTTAAGCAGTGCAAACCTAAATTTTGTGGTTACTCTGGCTTATTGATTTTCAATTTTCCCAAGGTATATTCCTTAGCCTGAAAGTGCCCTTGGCTCTGTAGCTGTGTTGTTTATTTTTTTAGGGAACACAATGCACTCCTCCAGAGAGCCAGTTGGCAACTTACGTCCCGAACATCATCATAAAAAAGCTCCCAGTTTTCCAGCGCCTGTCTTGCCTTTCTGGTTTTTACACATTTTGCGGATGTCCCTTTTGACCGGTGGGAAGTGATGCTTCTTTGTAGTGCAGTTTCACATTGCCCATTTGATTGCCTGGCCAAAAAGGTTCTATGTGTTTTCTCCTGAATATATTCAGGAGAAAACTCATACGCCCTTTTTGGCCAAGTGTATCATTGTCAAAGTTGTGCCCCTATTCCTGTGCTTTAAAGGCAGTTCCAACGTACCTCTTGAAATCTGTTTCCGCCTATTCTGCCTCGCTTTCAAATCCGCCTCGTTGCCTTCCCTCAACAGATTTTTGCACGATAGCGGTCCTTTACTCCTCTGCCTGTTTGTGAATTGCTGTGCCCCTGAGCTCCATTTTTCAACTCGTTTTTTGTGAGCTGAATGCAAGTCCAAAATATTGGTTCAGGACCTATACTGCTTCCCGGCGGGTGGCTGAGACTTTGGTTAATTCTTCTTCCTGCCGCAAAATTAGTGTCACATATGCCCCTCCAAATACCTAACAGCTACTCTCTCATTGGTTCTTCCTCTTCCCTTTCATCCTCTGCCAAATTGTCAACCTGTGCAAACCAGGAGGTTAAAGGGGCTGTCTCTCCAAGTTGGGAGATTGATATTAAAGGCATTGGAAAGTGAAACCGGAGCACCAGGATAGGGACTATTCGTTGAGTATTAGAAACCTTTCATATTCACAGTGGGTCCATTCTCTTGGTTACCCGTACATGTTATAGCTCTAGTAATATTCCCCTCAACCTGGAGAGTTGGGACCCATCGAATGGCTGCCACACATTATTGCTTTAAGGTTCTGCATTTGCTCACCCAATCTCACCAATCCTCTCAGTCCCATGTGTCCAGCCATATGCCACATCCTGCTGTCATTGTAGATAGAGTCATACCTGGTTTCATCAGAGACCCTGAAGGAATTGTAAAGAATTTCCCTGTTTTTTTGGTTTGATTTTGAAATTCCTTTCTATAGTGGGTTTGAGCTGATTCTCACTGCCATGTTTATGCCAGTCTAGACATACTTGATTCCCTTACGGAGATATATCAATACATAGGTTTTAAGATTCTTATTAGTAAGATATATTCCTCTGCGGGGAATATGGGTTGTTGTGTCCCTTTCCCTGAAGAAGGTGTAGGTCTTGTCTATTCCATATTAGGTTTTTGGAAAGGTACCTGTACTAGTTCAAACTCTGGTTTTATGCTTCAACCCACCTCTCAATACCCCTTAAGCAGGCATAAGAATATTTTCTAAATGTGAGTCTCTCTTCTCTTTCCTAACACAGTTCATGTGTAGCCATGTTTACAGGATCATCATAAGTGATATCTTATGGTAATTTTCTTCTTCTGTGTGACTTATTTCACTTAGAATCATCGTACCTGAATCCACTCATTTTGCTGCTACTGGCCTTATGACATTGATTACATGGCTGAGGGATATTCCTTGTACATAAGTACCACAATTTCTTGAACCATTTTTGTCTTTCCTGGGATATTTAAGGCGTACCCAAGTTGAGGTTCTTGAAAGAAGTGAAACCCTAAATTTTGGGGTGGCTCTGTCTTATTGATTTTCAGTTTTCCCAATGTATATTTCCTAGACTGGACGTGCCCTTGGCTCTGTAGCTCTGTTCTTTATTTGTTTTACGGAACACAATGCACTCCTCCAGAGAGGCAGTTGGCAACTTAATCCCGCCAATCAGCATAACAAGGCTCCCAGTTCTCCAGGGGCTGTTTTGCCTCTCTGGTTTTTACACATTTTCCGGATATCACTTTTGACTGGTTTGAGGTGATAATTTTTGTAGTGCAGATTTGCATTGTCTGCTTGCTGGATGGCCAAAAAGGGCGTATTCGTTTTCTCCTGAATATATTCAGGAGAAAAGGCATACGCCCTTTTTGGCCAAGTGCATCATTGTCGAAGTTGTGCCCCTCTTCCTGTGCTTTAAAGGCGATTCCAACATACCTCTCGAAATCTGTTTCCTGCTATTCTGCCTCACTTTCAAGTCCGCCTCGTTGCCTTCCATTAAACAAATATTTGGACGATAGTTGTCCTGTATTTCTCTGCCAGTTTGTGAATTGCTGTGCCCATGAGCTCCATTTTTCAACTCGTTTTTTTGTGAGCTGAATGCAAGTCCAAACTTTGGTTCAGGACCTATACTGGTGTGTGGAGGGTGGCTGAGACTTTGGTTAATTTTTCTTCTGGCCGGGAAATTAGAGGGACATGTTCCCGTCCAAATGCCTAACAGCTACTCTCTTATTGGTTCTCCCTCTTCCCTTTCATCCTCTGCCAAATTGGCAACTTGTGAGAACCAGGAGGTTAAAGGGGCTGTCTCTCCAATTTGGGAGATTGATAGTAAAGCAAATGGAAAGTCAAACCAGAGCACCAGGAGAGGGACTATTAGTTGAGTTTTAGAGACCTTTCATATTCGCAGTGTGTCCATTCTCTAGGTTTCCCGTACATGTTATAGCTGTAGTAATATTCCCTTCAACCTTGAGAGTTGGGACCCATGGAATGGGTGCCACTCATTATTGCTTTAAAGGGTCTGCATTTGCTCACCCAATCTCACCAATCCTCTCAGTCCCAAGTGTCCAGCCTTATGCCACATCCAGCTGTCATTGTAGATAGGGTCATTCCAGGTTTCATCAGAGACCCTGAAGGAATTGTAAGAAATTTTCCTGTTTTTTTGTTTTGTTTTTGAAATTCCTTTTTATAGTGGGTTTGAGCTGATTCTCACTGTCATGTTTATGCCAGTCTAGACACACTTGATTCCCTTACGGAGACATATCAATACATAGGTTTTAAGATTCATACTAGTAAATTATATTACTCTGGGGTGAATATGAGGTGTTGAGTCCCTTTCACTGAGGAATGTGTAGTTCTTGTCTATTTCGTATTTGGTTTCTGGAACGGTACCTGTACTAATATCAAAATCTGATTTTATGCATCACCCCACCTCTCCTTCCCCCTTAAGCAGGCATAAGCGTTTTTTTTAAATGTGAGTCTCTCTTCGCTTTCCTAAATCAGTTCATATGTAGCCATGTTTACAGGATCTTCATAAGTGATATCTTATGATAAGTTTCTTTTTCTTTGTGACTTATTTCACTTAGAATCATCGTACCTGAATCCACTCATTTTGCTGCTACTGGCCTTATGACATTGATTTCATGGCTGAGCGATATTCCATTATACGTAAGTACCACAATTTCTTGAACCATTTTTGTCTTTCCTGAGATATTTAAGGTGTACACAAGTTGAGGTTTTTGTAAGCAGTGCAGCCCTGAATTTTGGTGTGGATCTGTCTTATTTATTTTCAGTTTTCCCAAGGTTTATTCCCTAGACTGGAAGTGCCCTTGGCTCTGTAGCTCTGTTGTTTACTTGTTTTAGGGAACACAATGCACTCCTCCAGAGAGGCAGTTGGCAATTTACATCCCGCCCATCAGCATAACAAGGCTCCCTGTTCTCCAGGGCCTGTCTTGCCTTTCTGGTTTTTACCCATTTTGTGGATATCCCTTTTGACCCGTCGGAAGTGATAATTCTTTGTAGTGCAGATTTGCATTGCCCGCTTGCTTGCTTGTCCAAAAAGGGCGTATGCGTTTTCTCCTGAATATATTCACGTGAAAACCCATATGCCCTTTATGGCCATTTCCATAATTTTCGAAGTTGTAATGCTTTTCCTGTGTTTAAAGGCGATTCCAATGTACCTCTTGAAATCTGTTTCATGCCATTCTGCCTCATTTTCCCTTCCATCTCGTGGCTTTCCCTCAAAAGATTTTTCAAAGGGAGTAGTCCTTTATAACTCTGCAGGTTAGTGAATTGCTGTGGCCCTGAGATCCATTTTTCAACTCGCGTTTTTGTGATCTGACCGCAAATCAACAGTTTTGCTTCTGGACTTATACTGGTTCTCGGGGGCAGGCTGAGACTTTGGTTAATTCCTCTTTGTGATGGGAAATTAGAGAGTCATGTGGCCGTCCAAATGCCTACAGCTACTCTCTCATTGGTTCTCTCTCTTCCCTTATATCCTCTGCACAATTTGCCAACTGTGTGAACCAGGAGGTTATAGGGGCTGACTTTCCAAGTTGGGAGATTGATAGTCAAGCGGGTGGAATGTCAAATTGGAGCAGAAGGAGATAAAAAAGTAGTAGAGTTTTAGAAACCTTTCACCATCAGATGGTTTCCATTCTCTATGTTCCCATACACGTTATAACTGTAGTGATATTCCCTTCTACCTGGAGAGATGGGAACCATGGAATGGGTGGCAGGTATTATTGCTTTAAACGGTCTGCATTTTTTCACCCAATCTCACCAATCCTCTCAGTCCCAAGTGACCAGCCTTATGCCACATCCAGCTGTCATTGTAGATACGGTCATTCCAGGTTTCATCAGAACCCCTGAAGGTATTGTGTAAGAATTTTACTGTTTTTATGTTTTGTTTTGAAATTCATTTTTATAGTGGGTTTGAGCTGATTCTCACTGCCATGTTTATGTCGTTCTAGACACACTTGGTTCCCTTACGGAGACATATCAATACATAGGTTTTAAAATTCTTACTAGTCAGATATATTTCTCTGCGGGGAATAGATTTGGGGAGTTCTGTTCACTGAGGAAGGAGTAGGGCTTGTCTCTTCTGTTTTTGGATTATGGAACGGTACCTGTGCTAATATCAATCTTATGTTTTGTGCATCTCCCCACTTCCCTTTACCCTTAAGCAAGCGTTAGATTTTTTTCTAAATCTGAGACTCTGTTCTCTTCCCTAAATCAGTTCATATGTAGCCTTGTTTACATTCCTTTCATAAGTGATATCTTATGTCAGAATGCACCATGGCCGTTCTCATAATAATGCTCCATGACCCCTGTCATCACAATGCACCATGCCCTGGTTATCAAAATGCTCCATGTCCCTTGTCATCACAATTCTCCACGTCCTTTGTCATCACAATGCTACATGACACTACTCATCAAAATGTTACATGCTCTTGTCATCAAAATTCACCATCCACTTGACATTGCAATGCTCCATGAACTTGTCATCACAATGCTCCTTGCACATGTCATCACAAAGCTCCATGCACTTGTCATCACAATGCTCCATCACCCATGTCATCACAATGCTCACTGACACCTGTCATCACAATGCTTCATGCCCCTTGTCATTACAGTGCTCCATGATGCTCAACATCACAATTACCCAAGGTCTCCTCATCACAATGCTCCATGGCCAATATCATCACAATTCTCCATAACCACTGTCATCACAACACTCCATGACACCTGACAACACAATGATTCGGGACTCTTGTCATCACAATGTTCCATTCCCTATTCATCACCATGCTGCATGACACCTATCATCAAAATACTCCATGAATATTTTCAGCCCAATGTTCCATGACCATTGTCATCACAGTGATCCATGTCGTTGTCATCCCTATGCTCCATGACCACTGTTTTCACAATGCTCCGTGACGCTTATCATCACAGTGCTCCATGACACCTGTCATCACAATGCTCCATGCCTTTGTCAGCAAAATGCTACATGACCATGTCATTACAATGCTCTATTTGCTTGTCATAACAATCCTCCATGAAACTTGGGATCACATTGCTACATGCCGTTGTCATCACAATGCTCCATGCTCCTTGAAATCAAAATGATCCATGACCTCTGTCATCACAATGCTCCAAACTCTTGTGATCACAATGTTCCATAACATTTTTCATCACAACGCTCCATGATGCCTGTCATCACAATACTCCATGCCCTTTTCATCACAATGCTCCATGACCTTCTCATCACAATTCTCAATACACTTGTCATCACAATGCTCCCTGACACTTGTCGTCAGAATGCTCCTTGAACACTGTCACGAAAAGGCTCCATGCCTTTTTCATCACAATGCCCCATGCCGTTTTCATCACAATGCTCCATGCCATTGTCATCAAAATACTCCACAAGCTAGTCATCAGAATGCTCCATGACCCTTGTCATCACAATTCTCCATGCACTTGTCAGCACAATGCTCCCTGACCCTTGTCATCACAATGCTCCATGCCATTGTCATCAGAATTGGCCATTACATATGTCATCACAATGCTCCCTGACACCTGTCTTCACAATACTTCATGACCTACCGGGTCATCACAATGCTCCTTGCCCTTGTCATCTCAATGCTCCATGACCCCTGTCATCACAATGCTCCATGACTCCAGTCATCACAATGCTTCATGACCTTTGTCACCACAATGGTCCATTCCCTCATCATCAACAGTCTCTGTGACCTTTTTAACCACAATGCTCCATGAACTTTCCATCAAAATGCTCTTTCACCCTTGTCATCACAATGCTCTATGCTTTTCTCAGCACAATGCTCCATGACCCTTGACATCACAATGCTCCATGCACTTGTCAGCACAATGCTCCAAGACACATGTCATCACAATGCTCCATGACCCCTGTCATCACAATGCTCCGTGACTCCAGTCATCACAGTGCTTCACAACGTTTGTCATCACAATGGTCCATGCCCGTGTCATCACAAGGCTCTGTGAGCTTTGTAACCACAGTGATCCATGAACTTTTCATCACAATTATCTGTGACCCTTTTCATCACAATGCTCCATTTCTTTGTGAGAACAATGGTCCATGACCATTGTTTTCAAAATGTGTTACACGCATTTCATCACAAAGGTCCACAAAATTGTCATTGCCATGCTCCATAAACTTTGTAATCACAATGCTCCATGCACTTCTCTTCAAAATGCTCTCTCACCAGAGATATCACAGTGTTCCATCACTAGTCATCACAATACTCTCTCACCCCTGTAATCACAATGTTCCATGACCCTGTCATCACACTGCTACATCCCCTTATCTTCACAATGTTCCATGACCCCTGACAGCACAATGTTCCATAACCCCTGTCATCAAAATGCTACATGATCCTTTTCATCCCAAAAGCTCCAAGACCCCTCACATCACAATGTTCTATAACCCCTGCCATCAAAGTGTTCCATTACACTTTTCATCAAATTGCTGCATGACCCGGTCATCAGAATGCTCCCTGCACTTCTCATCACAATGCACCATGCACTTGTAATCAAAATGCTCCATGACTTGTCATCACAAATCTCCATGACCCATGGCATCACAATGCTCCATGTCATTGTCATCACAATGATCAATTAACCTTCCCATCATATTGCTCAATGCCCTTGTCATCACAAAGCTCCATGACACTTGTCATCACAATGCACGATGCCCTTGTTATCACAATGCTCCATGCCCTTGTCATTACAATCCTGCATGACCCATGTATCCTAGTGTTCTGTACCCTTGTCATCACAATGCTCCATGCCCACTCTCATCACAATAATCCCAGAAACATTTCAGAGCAATGTTCCATACCCTTCTCATCACAATGCTCCAGTACCTCTGTCATAACAATGCACCATGACCCCTGCCATCACAATGTAACACGGCCTATTCATCACAAGGTTCCATGACACCTGTCATCACAATGCTGAAGGCCGCTTAAATCACAATGCTCCATGCCCTTGTCATCACAAAGCTCCATGACACATGTCATCAGAATGTTCCATGCCCTTCACATCACAATGCTCCATGCCCTTGTCATCACACTGCTCCAAGACCCCTGTAAACACAAAGCCCCAGGCCCCTTTTCATCTCAATGCTCCATGAACCCTGTCATCACAATGAACCATGCCCATCATCATAATGCTTCAGGCTATTGTCATCACAATGAAATCAATATTCTCCATGATCTCTGTCATCATAATGCTCCAAACCCTTGTGATCACAATATTCCATAACACTTATCACCACAACACGCCATGACGCTCATCATCACAATTATCCATGGTCTTCTCATCACAATGGTCTATGATCTTTGTCATCACAATGCTCAATACACTTGTCATCACAATGCTCCCTGACACTTGTCGTCAGTATGCTCCTTGTACCCAGACATGAATAGGCTCCATGCCTTTGTCATCACAATAATCCATGCCCTTGTCATCACAATGCTCCAAGACCCCTGTAATGAAAATGCTCCATGACCCTTTTCATCAGAATGCTCCATGAGATTTGTCATCACAAGTCTCCATGGTCTTCTAATCACAATGCCCCAGGACCTTGTCATCACCATGCTCCATTCCCTTGTCATCACAATGCTCCATGACCCCTGTCATCACAATACTCTATGAACATTTTCAGCCCAATGCTCCATGAAACTTGCCATCACAATGATCCATGCCCTTGTCATCCCAATGCTCCATGACCCCTGTATTCACAATGCTCAATGACGCTTGTCATCACAGTGCTCCATGACCCCTGTCATCACAATGCTCCATGCCTTTGTCAGCAAAATGCTACATGGCCTTGTCATTACAATGCCCTAAGCGCTTGTCATCACAATACTCCATTACCATTGTCATCACAATCCTCCATGAACCTTGGGATCACATTGCTTCATGCCCTTGTCATCACAATGCACCATGCTCCTTGAAATCAAAATGATCCATGACCTCTGTCATCAAAATGCGCAAATCCCATGTGATCACCTTGTTCCATAACACTTGTCATCACAACGCTCCATGATGCCTGTCATCACAATACTCCATGCCCTTTTCATCACAATGCTGCATGACCTTCTCATCACAATTTCAATACACTTGTCATCACAATGCTCCCTGACACTTGTCGTCAGAATGCTCCTTGTACACTGTCACGAAAAGGCTCCATGCCTTTTTCATCACAAAGCGCCATGCCGTTATCATCACAATGCTCCATGCCATTGTCATCAAAATACTCCACAAGCTAGTCATCAGAATGCTCCATGACCCTTGTCATCACAATTCTCCATGCACTTGTCAGCACAATGCTCCCTGACCCTTCTCATCACAATGCTCCAATCCATTGTCATCACAATGCTCAAGTATCTTTGACAGCAGAATCCAACATGACAATTGGCATCACAATTCTCCATGCCCTTGTCATAACAATGCCCCATTCCAAATGTCATCACAATAATCCGTGAAACTAAAGAGACCACTGTTCCATCCCCTTGTCATCACAATGCTCCATGCCGTTGTCATCACAATGTGCCATTCCAACTGTCATCGCGATAATCCATGAAACTTATTAGACCAATATTCCATGCCCTTGTCATCACAATACTCCATGCCCTTGTTATCACAGTGCTCCATGAACCCTGTCATCACAATGCTCCATGACTCCAGTCATCACAATGCTTCATGAACTTTGTCATCACAATTGTCCATGTCCTCGTCATCAACAGTCTCTGTCACCTTTTTAACCACAATGCTCCATGAAATTTTCATCACAATGCTCTTTGACCCTTGTCATCAAACTGCTCTATGCCTTTCTCAGCACAATGCTCCATGACACATGTCATCACAATGCACCATGCGCTTGTCACCACAATGCTCCACAAAATTGTCATCACAATACTCCATAAAACTTGTCATCACAATGCTCCATGCACTTCTCATCAAAATGCTCTCTCACCACTGATATCACAATGCTACATCACTATTTGTCACAATAATCCCTCACCACTGTCATCACAATGATTCATGGCATCTGTCATCACAATGCTACATGCACTTATCATCACAATGTTCGATGACCCCTGACATCAAAATATTCCATAAGACCTGTCATCAAACTGCTCCATGATCCTTTTCATCAAAATGCTCCATGACCCCTGACATCACAATGTTCCAGAACATCTGTCATCAAAATGTTCCATGACCGTTTTCATCAAATAGTTCCATGACCCTGTCATCAAAATGCTCCCTGCCCTTCTCATCAAAATGCACCACACCTTTGTCATCAAAATGCTCCATGACCTGTCATCACAATGCTCTATGACCTTGCCATCACAGTGCTCCATTACCGCAGTCATAACAATGCTCCATGACCCCTGCTATCACGATGTTGCATGGCCTTGTCATCACAAAGCTCCAGGACCCTTCTCATCAAAATGCTCCAAGAACCCTCTAATCACAATGCTCTATGCCCCTTTTCATCTCAATGATCCATGAACCATGTCATCACAATGCACCATGCCCATCATCATAATGCTTCATGCTATTGTCATCAAAATGAAATCAAAATGCTCCATGACCTCTGTCATAACAATGCTCCAAACCCTTGTGATCACAATATTCCATATCACTTATCATCACAATGCCCCATGACGCTCGTCATCACATTTATCCATGGTCTTCTCCTCAGAATGCTCCATGACCTTTGTCATCGCAATGCTAAGTACACTTGTCATCAACATGTTCCCTGACACTTGTTGTCTGCATGCTCCTTGAATCCAGTCATGACAAGGCTCCATGCATTTTTCATCACAATGATCCATGCCCTTTTCATCACAATGCTCCAAGACCCCTGTAATCACAATGCTCCATGCCCTTGTCATCACAAAGCTCAATGGCGCATGCCATCAGAATGCTCCTTGGTCTTCTCCTCACAATGCTCCATGCCCTAGACATCACAATGTGCCAAGACCCCTCTAATCACAATGCTCCATGCCCATTTTCATCTGTATGCTCCAGGAGACTTGTCATCACAAGGCTCCATGGTTTTCTCATTACAATGCTCTAGGACATTTTCATCACAATGCTTCACGACCTTGTCATGAAAATTCTCAATGGCCATTGTCATCATAATGCTCCTAGCCCTAGTCATCACAATACTCCATTATATTTGTCATCACAATCCTCCACTACATTTGGCATCACAATACTCCCAGCCATTGTCATCGCAATGGACCATTACATATGTCATCACAATGCTCCCTGACACCTGTCTTCAAAATACCCCATGACCTTCTCTTCACAGTGATCCATGCCCTTGTCATCACAATGCACCATGCCCACTGTCATAAAAATAATCTAAGAATCTTGACAGACCAATGCTCCATGCCCCTGTCATCAAAATGCTCCATGCTCCTTGAAATCAAAATGATCCATGACCTCTGTCATCACAATGCTCCAAACTCTTGTGATCAAAATGATCCATAACACTTGTCATCACAACGCTCCATGATGCCTGTCATCACAATACTCCATGCCCTTTTCATCAAAATTCTCCATGACCTTTATCATCACAATTCTCAATACACTTTTCATCACAATGCTCCCTGACACTTTAATTCAGAATGCTCCTTGAACCATGTCACCAAAAGGCTCCATGCCTTTTTCATCACAAGGCCCCGTGCCATTTTCATCACAATGCTCCATGCCATTGTCATCAAAATACTCCACAAGCTTGTCATCAGAATGCTCCATGACAGTTGTCATCACAATTCTCCATGCACTTGTCAGCACGATGCTCCCTGACCCTTGTCATCACAATGCTCCAAGCCATTGTCATCACAAAACTCCATTGCCTTTGTCATCAGAATCCTCCAGGACACTTGGCATCACAATGCTCCATGTCATTGTCATCACAATGGGCCATTACATATGTCATCACAATGCTCCCTGACATCTGTCTTCACCATATTCCATGACCTTCTCATCACAATGCTCCATGCCCTTGTCATCACAATGTTCCTAGACCCATGTAATCACTATGGTCCATGCCCCTTTTCATCAGTATGCTCCGTGAGATTTGTCAACACAAGGATCCATGGTTTTCTCACCAAAATGCTCCAGGACTTTTTATCACAATGCTTCATGACCTTGTTATGAAAATTCTCAATGGCCCTTGTCATTATAATGCTCCATTATATTTTCCATCACAATCCTCCATTACATTTCTCATCACAATGCTCCATTACAGTGTCATCGCAATGGACCATGACATATGTCATCACAATGCTCCCTAACATCTGTCTTCACCATATTCCATGACATTCTCATCACAATGCTCCATGCCCTTGTCATCACAATGCACCATGTCCACAGTCATCACAATAATCTAAGCAACATATCAGACCAAAGTTTCATGCCCGTGTCATCACAATGCTCCATGGCCTTGTCATCACAATGCTCCATGACCCCTGTATTCACAATGCTCCGTGACGCTTGTCATCCCAGTGCTCCATCACACCGGTCATCACAATGCTCCATGCCTTTGTCAGCAAAATGCTACATGACCTTTTCATTACAATGCTCTATGTGCTTGTCATCACAGTACTCCATTAACATTTTCATCACAATCCTCCATGAACCTTGGAATCACATTGCTTCATGCCCTTGTCATCACAATGCTCCATGATCCTTGAAATCAAAATGATCCGTGACCTCTGGCATCACAATTCTTCAAACCCTTGTGATCACAATGTTCCATAACACTTGTCATCACAACGCTCCATGATGCCTGTCATCACAATATTCCATGCCCTTTTCATAACAATGCTCCGTGACCCTTGTCATCACAATGCTCCATGCCTTTGTCAGAACAATGCTCCATGACCCTTGTCATCACAATGTGCCATGTGCTTTTCATCACAATGATCCACAACCTTGTCATCTCTATGCTCCATAAACCTTGTAATCAGAATGCTCCATGCACTTCTCATCCAAATGCTCTCTCACATGAGATATCACAATGTTCCATCACTAGTCATCACAATCCTCCCTCACCCCTGTTATCACAATGTTCCATGACCCCTGTCATCACAATGCTACATCCCCTTATCAGCACAATATTCCTTGACCCCTGACATCACAATGTTCCATAACCCCTGTCAGCAAAATGCTCCATGACCGATTTCATCCCAAAGCTCCATGATCCCTGGCATCACAATGTTCTATAACCCCTGTCATCAAAATATTCCATTACACTTTTCATCAAATTGCTGCATGACCCTGTCATCAAAATGCTCCCTGCCCTGGGCTTCCCTGGTGGTGCAGTGGTTGAGAGTCCGCCTGCCGATGCAGGGGACACGGGTTCGTGCCCCGATCCCGGAAGATCCCACATGCTGCGGAGCGGCTGGGCCCGCGAGCCATGGCCGCGGAGCCTGTGTGTCCGGAGCCTGTGCTCCACAACGGGAGAGGCAACAAGAGTGAGAGGCCCGCGTACAGCAAAAAAAAAAAAAAAAAAAAAAAAAAAAAAAATGCTCCCTGCCCTTCTCATCACAATGCACCACACACTTGTCATCAAAATGCTCCATTACCTTTGTCATCACAAAGCTCCATGACCCTTGGCATCACAATGCTCCATGTCATTGTCATCAGAATGCTCCATGAACCCTCTCATCACATTGCTCCATGCCTTTGTCATCACAATGCTCCATGAACCCTCTCATTACATTGCTCCATGCCTTTGTCATCACAAAGCTCCATGACACTTGTCATCACAATGCTCGATGCCATTCTCATCACAATGCTCCATGCCGTTGTCATTACAATCCTCCATGAACCATGTATCACAGTGTACCATGCCCTTTTCATCACAATGCTCCATGCCCACTCTCATCACAATAATCCATGAAACATTTCAGACAAATGCTCAATGCCCTTCTCATCACAATGCTCCATGACCACTGTCATAACAATGCTCTATGACCCCTGCCATCAAAATGTTCCACGGCCTTGCCATCAAATGGCTCCATGACCCTTGTCATCACAATGCTCCAAGACCCCTGTAATCACAATGCTCCATGCCCTTGTCATCACAAATCTCCATGACGCATGCCATCAGAAAGTTCCATGGCCATCTACTCACAGTACTCCATGCCCTTGTCATCACAATGCTCCAAGACCCCTGTAATCACAATGCTCCATGCCCCTTTTCATCAGAATGCTCCATGAGACTTGTCATCACAAGTCTCCATCGTCATCTCATCACAATACTCCAGGACCTTGTCATCACCATGCTCCATTCCCTTGTCATCACAATGCTCCATGACACCTGTCATCACAATACTCCATGAACATTTTCAACCCAGTGCTCCATTACCTTCTCATCACAATGCTCCATGACCAGTATCATCACAATGCTCCATGACCACTGTCATCACAATGCGCCATTCCAACTGTCATCACAATAATCCATGAAACTTATTATACCAATGCTCCATGCCCTTGTCATCACAATGCTCCATGTCCTTGCTATCACAATGTTCCAAGACCCCTCTAATCAGATTGCTCCATGCCCCTTTTCATCAGTATGCTCCATGAGACCTGTCATCACAAGGCTCCATGGTTTTCTCATCACAATGCTCAAGGACCTTGTCATCACAATGCTTCACGACATTGTCATGAAAATACTCAATGGCCCTTTTCATCATAATGCTCCAAGACCTAGTCATCACAATGCTCCATCATATTTGTCATCACAATCCTCCATTACATTTGGCATCACAATGCACCATGCCATTGTCATCGAAATGGACCATGACATATGTCATCAAAATGCTCCCTGACACCTGTCTTCACAATACTCCATGACTTTGTCATCACAATGCTCCATGCCCTGGTCATCACAATGCTCCATGAACCCTGTCAACACAATGCTCCGTGACTCCAGTCATCACAATGCTTCATAACGTTTGTCATCACAACGGTCCATGCCCGCGTCATCACAAGTCTCTCTGACATTTGTAACCACAATGCTCCATGAACATTTCAACACAGTGCTCCGTGACCCTTGTCATCACAATGTTCCATGCCTTTGTCAGAAAAATGCTCCATGACCCTTGTCATCAAAATGTGCCACGGGCTTTCCATCAAAATGATACACAACCTTGTCATCGCTACGCTCCATAAACCTTGTAATCACAATGCTCCATGCACTTCTCATCCAAATGCTCTCTCACCTGAGATATGACGATGTTCCCTCACTAGTCATCACAATCCTCCCTCACCCCTGTAATCAAAATGTTCCATGACACCTGTCATCACCATGTTCCATTCCCTTGTCATCACAATGTTCCATGACCACTGTCATCACAATACTCCATGAACATTTTCAGCCAAATACTCCATGACCTTCTCATCACAATGCTCCATGACCACTGTCATCACAACACTCCATGACAACCGACAACACAATGATCCGGGACTCTTGTCATTACACTGCTCCATTCCCTAGTCATCACAATGCTCCATGACACCTGTCATCACAATACTCCATGGACATTTTCAGCCCAATGCTCCATGACCCTTGTCATCAAAATGATCCATGCCCTTGTCATCCCAAAGCTCCATGACCCCTGTATTCACAATGCTCCGTGACACTTTTCATCACAGTGCTCCATGACACATGTCATAACAATGCTCCATGCCTTTGTCAGCAAAATGCTACATGACATTTTCATTACAATGCTCTAGGTGCTTGTCATCAGAATACTCCATTTCCATTGTCATCACAATCCTCCATGAACCTTGGGATCACATTGCTTCATGCCCTTGTCATCACAATGCTCCATGCTCCTTGAAATCAAAATGATCCATGACCTCTGTTATCACAATACTCCAAATTCTTGTGATCACAATGTTCCATAACACTTGTCATCACAACGCTCCATGATGCCTGTCATCACAATACTCCATGCCCTTTTCATCACAATGCTCCATGACCTTTGTCATCACAATGCTCAATACACTTGTCATCAGAATGCTCCCTGACACTTGTCATCAGAATGCTCCTTGAAACCTGTCACGAAAAGGCTCCATGCCTTTTTCATCACAATGCCCCATGCCGTTTTCATCACAATGCTCCATGCCATTGTCATCAAAATACTCCACAAGCTTGTCATCAGAATGTTCCATGACCCTTGTCATCACAATTCTCCATGCACTTGTCAGCACAATGTTCCCTGAACTTTGTCATCACAATGCTCCAAGCCAATGTTATCACAATGCTCCATTACCTTTGTCTTCAGAATCCTCCATGACACTTGGCATCCCAATGCTCCATGCCATTGTCATCACAATGGGCCATTATATATGTCAGCACAATGCTCCCTGACAACTGTCTTCACAATACTGCATGACAAGGTCATCACAATGCTCCATGCCCTTGTAATCACAATGCTCCATGCCCTTGTTATCACAATGCTCCAAGACCCCTGTCATCACAATGCTCCGTGACTCCAGTCATCACAATGCTTCATGACCTTTGTCATCACAATGCTCCATGCCCTCATCATCAAGAGTCTCTGTGACCTTTATAACCACAATGCTCCATGAACTTTTCTTCACAATGCTCTTTATCCCCTGTCATCACAATGCTCTATGCCTTTCTCAGCACAATGCTCCATGACGTATGTCATCAGAATGCTCCATGGACTTCTCCTCACAGTGCTCCTTGCCCTTGTCATCACAATGCTCCAAGACCCCTGAAATCACAATGCTCCTTGCCCCTTTTCATCAGAATGCTCCATGAGACTTGTCATCACAAGTCTCCATGGTCATCTCATCACAATGCTCCAGGACCTTGTCATCACAATGCTCTGTGACTCCGGTCATCACAGTGTTTCATAATATTTATCATCACAATGGTCCATGCCCAAGTCATCACAAGGCTCTGTTACTTTTGTATCCACAATGCTCCATGAACATTTCATCACAATGTTCCGTGACACTTGTCATCACAATGCTCCATGCCTTTGTCATTAAAATGCTCCATGACCATTGTCATCACAATGTGCCACGCGCTTTTCATCACATAGGTCCAAAAATTTGTCATCACAATGCACCATAAAAATTGTAATCACAATGCTGCATGCCCTTCTCATCACAATGCTCCATTACACCTGTCATAACAATGCTCCATGACCCCTGCCATCACAATGTTCCACGGCCTTGTCATCACAAGGCTCCATGACACTTGTCATCACAATGCTCCAAGACCCCTTTAATCACAATGCTCCATGCCGTTGTCATCACAAAGCTCCATGACACATGTCATTAGAATGTTCCATGGCCGTCTCATCAAAATGCCGCATGCCCTTTCCATCAAAATGCTCCATTACCCCTGTC
Source organism: Mesoplodon mirus (assembly GCF_964341445.2). Taxonomy (NCBI): domain Eukaryota; kingdom Metazoa; phylum Chordata; class Mammalia; order Artiodactyla; family Ziphiidae; genus Mesoplodon; species Mesoplodon mirus. Next base: position 3,811,580 of record NW_028295803.1, on the reverse strand, counting down.
ATAACAATGCTCCATGACACATGCCATCACGATGTTCCATGGATTTGTCATCACAAGGCTCCATGACCCTTCTCATCACATTGTTCCAAGACCACTGTAATCACAATGCTCCATGCCCATTTTCATCTCAATGATCCAAGTTCCCTGTAATCACAATGCTCCATGCCCCTTTTCATCTCAATGCTCCATGAACCCTGTCATCACAACACTCCATGACACGTGACAACACAATGATCCGGGACTCTTGTCATCACAGTGCTCCAAGACCCCTGTAATCAAAATGCTCCATGACCCCTGTCATCACAATACTCCATGAACATTTTCAGCCCAATGCTCCATGACCCTTGTCATCACAATGATCCATGCACTTGTCATCCCAATGATCCATAACTTCTGTATTAAAAATGCTCCATGACAATTGTGTCACAGTTCTCCATGACACCTGTCATCACAATGCTCCATGCCAATCTCAGGAAAATTCTACATGACCTTGTCATTACAATGCTCTATGTGCTTGTCATCACAATGCTCCAAGACCCCTGTAATCACAATGCTACATGCCCCTTTTCATCTCAATGCTCCATGAACTCTGTCATCACAATGCACCATGCCCATCATCATAATGCTTCAGGCTATTGTCATCACGATGAAATCAAAATTCTCCATGACCTCTGTCATCATAATGCTCCAAAGCCTTGTGATCACAATGTTCCATATCACTTATAATAACAACACCCCATGACGATCATCATCACAATTATCCATGGCCTTCTCATCACCATGCTCCATGACTTTTGTCATCACAATTCTCAATACACTTCTCATCACAATGCTCCCTGACACTTGTCATCAGAATGCTCCTTGAACCCTGCCACGAAAAGGCTGCATGCAATTTTCATCACATGGTCCCATGCCGTTTTCATCACAATGCTCCATGCCATTGTCATCAAAATACTCCACAAGCTTTTCATCAGAATGCTGCATGACACTTGTCATCACAATTCTCCATGCACTTGTCAGCACAATGCTCCCTGACCCTTGTCATCACAATGCTCCAAGCCATTGTCATAACAATGCTCCATTACCTTTCTCATCAGAATCTTTCATGAAACTTGGCATCACAATGCTCCATGCCATTTTCATCACAATGGGCCATTACATATGTCATCACAATGCTCCCTGACACTTCTCTTCACAATACTGCATGAGCTGGTCATCACAATGCTCCATGCCCTTGTCATCACAATGCGCCATTCCAAATGTCATCGCAATAATCCATGAAATATATTAGACCAATGCTCCATGCCCTTGTCATCACAATGCTCCATGCCATTGTTATCACAATGCTCCATGACCCCTGTCATCACCATTTTCCGTGACTCCAGTCATCACAATGCTTCATGACCTTTGTCATCACAATGGTCCACTACCTCATCATCAAGAGTCTCTGTGACCTTTTTAACCACAATGCTCCATGAACTTTTCATCACAATGCTCTTTGACCCTTGTCATCACAATGATCTACGCCTTTCTCAGCACAATGCTCTATGCCCCTGTCATCACAATGCTCCATGACCCTGTCATCACAATGCTCCGTGACTCCAGTCATCACAATGCTTCATAACATTTGTCATTACAATGGTCCATGTCCGTGTCATCACAAGGCTTTGTGACATTTTTAACCACAATGCTTCATGAACTTTTCATCACAATGCTCCGTGAACCTTGTCATCACAGTGCTCCATGCCTTTGTCAGAAAAATGCTCCGTGACCCTTGTCATCACAATGAACCACGCGCTTTTTATCCCAAAGGTCCACAGATTTGTCATTGCAATGCTCCATAAAACTTGTAATCACAATGCTCCATGCCGTTCTCATCACAATGCTCCATTACCCCTGTCATAACAATGCTCCTTGACCCCTGCCATCACAATGTTCCACGGCCTTGTCATCACAAAGCTCCATGACCCTTGTCATCATAATGCTCCAAGACCCCTGTAATCACAATGCTCCATGCCCTTGTCATCACAAAGCACCATGACACATGTCATCAGAATGTTCCATGTCCTTCTCATCAAAATGCTCCATGCCCTTGTCATCACAATGCTCCAAGACCCCTGTAATCAAAATGCTCCATGCCCCTTTTCATCTCAATGCTCCATGAACTATGTCATCACAATGCATCATGCCCATCATTATAATGCTTCCGGCTATTGTCAGCACAATGAAATCAAAATTCTCCATGATCTCTGTCATCACAATGCTCCATGACCCCTGTCATCACAATACTCCATGAACATTTTCAGCCCAATGCTCCATGACCCTTGTCATCACAATGATCCATGACCCCTGTATTCAGAATGTTCCGTGACACATGTCATCACAGTGCTCCATGACACCTGTCATCACAGTGCTCCATGCCTTTGTCTGCAGAATTCTACATGATCTTGTCATTACAATGCTCTATGCGCTTGTCATCACAATGCTACAAGACCCCTGTAATCACAATGCTCCATGCCCCTTTTCATCTCAATGCTCCATGAAGCCTGTCATCACAATGCACCATGCCCATTATCATAATGCTTCAGGCTATTGTCATTAAAATGAAATCAAAAGTCTCCATTACCTCTGTCATCATAATGCTCCAAACACTTGTGATCACAATGTTCCATAACATTTATCATCACAACACCCCATGACGATCATCACAATTATCCTTGGTCTTCTGATCACAATGCTCCCTGATCTTTGTCATCACATTGCTCAATACACTTGTCTTCACAATGCTCCCTGACACATGTCGTCAGTATGCTCCTTGAACCCTGTCATGACAAGGCTCCATGCCTTTTTCATCACAATGATCCATGCCCTTTTCATCACAATGCTCCAAGACCCCTGTAATCACAATGCTCCATGCCCTTGTCATCAAAAAGCTCCATGAGGCATGTCATCAGAATGCTCCATGGCCATTTCCTCACAATGCTCCATGTACCCTCTCATCACATTGCTCCATGCCCTTGTCATTAAAATCCTCCATGACCCATGTATCACATTGTTCTGTGCCCTTGTCATCACAGTGCTCCAGCCCTCTCTCATCACAATAATCTATGAAATATTTCAAACCAATGCCCAATGCCCTTCTCATCACAATGCTCCATTACCTCTGTCATAACAATGGACCATGCCCACTGGCATCACAATGTTCCACGGCTTTGTCATCACAAGGCTCCATGATATTTGTCATCACAATGCTCCAAGAAACTTGTAATCAAAATTCTCCAAGCCCTTGTCATAACAAAGCTCCATGACGCATGTATCAGAAGGTTCCATGGCCTTCTCATCACAATGCTCTATGCCCTTGTCATCACAATGCTCCAAGACCCCTGTAAACACTATGATCCATGCCCATTTTCATCTCAATCCTCCATGAACTCTGTCATCACAATGCACCATGCCCATCATCATAATGCTTCAGGCTATTGTCACTACAATGAAATCCAAATTCTCCATGACCTCTGTCATCATAATTCTCCAAACCCTTGTGATCACAATGTTCCATAACACTTATCATCACAACACCCCATGACGATCATCATCACATTTATCCATGGTCTTCTCATCACAAAGCTCCATGATCATTGTCATCAAAATGCTCAATACACTTGTCATCACAATACTCCCTGACACCTGTCGTCAGTATGCTCCTTGAACCCTGTGATGAGAAGGCTCCATGCCTTTTTCATCACAATGATCCATGCCTTTTCATCACAATGCTCCAAGACCCCTGTTATCAGAATGCTCCATGGCCTTGTCAGTACAAAGCTCCATGACGCATGTCATCAGAAATCTCGATGGCCTTCTCCTCAAAATGCTCCATGCCCTTGTCATCACAATGCTCCAAGACCACTGTAATCACAATGCTCCATGCCCCTTTTCATTAGAATGCTCCATGAGACTTGTCATCACAAGTCTCCATGGTCATCTCATCACAATGCTCCAGGACATTGTCATCACCATGCTCTATTCCCTTGTCATCACAATGCTCCATGACCCCTGTCATTACAATAATCCATTAATATTTTCAGCCCAATGCTCCATGACCTTCTCATCACAATGCTCCATGACCAATATCATCACAATGCTCCATGACCACTGTCATCACAACCACCCATAACACCTGACAACACAATGATCCGGGACTATTGTCATCACAATGCTCCATGCCCTTGTCATCACAATGCACCATGTCCACAGTCATCACAATAATCTATGAAACTTGTCAGACCAATGCTCCATTCCCCTTTCATCACAATGCTCCATGCCCTTGTTATCACAATGCTCCATGACCCCTGTTATCACAATGCTCCGTGACTCCTGTCATCACAATGTTCCATAACACTTGTCATCACAAAGCTCCATGACCACTGTCATCACAATACTCCATGCACTTTTCATCACAATGCTCCATGAACTTTGTCATCACAATTCTCAGTACATTGTCATCACAATGCTCACGGACATTTGTCGTCAGAATGCTCCATGAAACCTGTCACGAAAAGTCTCCATGCCATTTTCATCACAATGCCCCATGCCGTTTTCATCACAATGCTCCATGCCATTCTCATCAAAATACTCCACAAGCTTGTCACCAGAATGCTCCATGACCCTTGTCATCACAATTCTCCATGCACTTGTCAACACAATGCTCCTTGACCCTTGTCATCGCCATGCTCCAAGCCATTGTCATCGCAATGCTCTATTAACTTTGTCATCAGAATCCTCCATGACACTTGGCATCACAATGCTCCATGCCATCGTCATCACATTGGGCCATTACATATGTCATCACAATGCTCCCTGACACCTGTCTCACAATACTGCATGACCTGATCATCACAATGCTCCATGCCCTTGTCATCACAAAGCGCCATTCCAACTGTCATCGCAATAATCCATGAAACTTATTAGACAAATGTTCCATGCCCTTGTCATCACAAAGTTCCTTGCCCTTTTTATCACAATGCTCCATGTCCCCTGTATTCACAATGCTCCGTGATGCTTGTCATCACAGTGTTCCATGACACCTGTCATCACAATGCTCCATGCCTTTGTCAGCAAAATGCTACATGACCTTGTCATTATAATGCTCTATGCGCTTGTCATAACAATACTCCATTACCATTGTCATCACATCCTCCATGAACCTTGGGATCACATTGCTTCATGCCCTTGTCATCACAATGCTCCATGCTCCTTGAAATCAAAATGATCCATGACCTCTGTCATCACAATGCTCCAAACCCTTCTGATCACAATGTTCCATAACACTTGTCATCACAACGCTCCATGATGCCTGTCATCACAATACTCCATGCACTTTTCATCACAATGCTCCATGACCTTTGTCATCACAATTCTCAATACACCTGTCATCACAGTGCTCCATGCCTTTGTCTGCAGAATTCTACATGATCTTGTCATTACAATGCTCTATGCGCTTGTCATCACAATGCTACAAGACCCCTGTAATCACAATGCTCCATGCCCCTTTTCATCTCAATGTTCCATGAAGCCTGTCATCACAATGCACCATGCCCATTATCATAATGCTTCAGGCTATTGTCATTAAAATGAAATCAAAAGTCTCCATTACCTCTGTCATCATAATGCTCCAAACACTTGTGATCACAATGTTCCATAACATTTATCATCACAACACCCCATGACGATCATCACAATTATCCTTGGTCTTCTGATCACAATGCTCCCTGATCTTTGTCATCACATTGCTCAATACACTTGTCTTCACAATGCTCCCTGACACATGTCGTCAGTATGCTCCTTGAACCCTGTCATGACAAGGCTCCATGCCTTTTTCATCACAATGATCCATGCCCTTTTCATCACAATGCTCCAAGACCCCTGTAATCACAATGCTCCATGCCCTTGTCATCAAAAAGCTCCATGAGGCATGTCATCAGAATGCTCCATGGCCATTTCCTCACAATGCTCCATGGCATTTTCATCACAATGCTCCATGTACCCTCTCATCACATTGCTCCATGCCCTTGTCATTAAAATCCTCCATGACCCATGTATCACATTGTTCTGTGCCCTTGTCATCACAATGCTCCAGCCCTCTCTCATCACAATAATCTATGAAATATTTTAAACCAATGCTCAATGCCCTTCTCATCACAATGCTCCATTACCTCTGTCATAACAATGCACCATGACCACTGGCATCACAATGTTCCACGGCTTTGTCATCACAAGGCTCCATGATATTTGTCATCACAATGCTCCAAGAAACTTGTAATCAAAATTCTCCAAGCGTTGTCATAACAAAGCTCCATGACGCATGTATCAGAAGGTTCCATGGCATTCTCATCGCAATGCTCTATGCCCTTGTCATCACAATGCTCCAAGACCCCTGTAAACACTATGATCCATGCCCATTTTCATCTCAATCCTCCATGAACTCTGTCATCACAATGCACCATGTCCATCATCATAATGCTTCAGGCTATTGTCACTACAATGAAATCCAAATTCTCCATGACCTCTGTCATCATAATTCTCCAAACCCTTGTGATCACAATGTTCCATAACACTTATCATCACAACACCCCATGACGATCATCATCACATTTATCCATGGTCTTCTCATCACAAAGCTCCATGATCATTGTCATCAAAATGCTCAATACACTTGTCATCACAATACTCCCTGACACCTGTCGTCAGTATGCTCCTTGAACCCTGTGATGAGAAGGCTCCATGCCTTTTTCATCACAATGATCCATGCCTTTTCATCACAATGCTCCAAGACCCCTGTTATCAGAATGCTCCATGGCCTTGTCAGTACAAAGCTCCATGATGCATGTCATCAGAAATCTCGATGGCCTTCTCCTCAAAATGCTCCATGCCCTTGTCATCACAATGCTCCAAGACCACTGTAATCACAATGCTCCATGCCCCTTTTCATTAGAATGCTCCATGAGACTTGTCATCACAAGTCTCCATGGTCATCTCATCACAATGCTCCAGGACATTGTCATCACCATGCTCTATTCCCTTGTCATCACAATGCTCCATGACCCCTGTCATTACAATAATCCATTAATATTTTCAGCCCAATGCTCCATGACCTTCTCATCACAATGCTCCATGACCAATATCATCACAATGCTCCATGACCACTGTCATCACAACCACCCATAACACCTGACAACACAATGATCCGGGACTATTGTCATCACAATGCTCCATGCCCTTGTCATCACAATGCACCATGTCCACAGTCATCACAATAATCTATGAAACTTGTCAGACCAATGCTCCATTCCCCTTTCATCACAATGCTCCATGCCCTTGTTATCACAATGCTCCATGACCCCTGTTATCACAATGCTCCGTGACTCCTGTCATCACAATGTTCCATAACACTTGTCATCACAAAGCTCCATGACCACTGTCATCACAATACTCCATGCACTTTTCATCACAATGCTCCATGAAATTTGTCATCACAATTCTCAGTACATTGTCATCACAATGCTCACTGACATTTGTCGTCAGAATGCTCCATGAAACCTGTCACGAAAAGTCTCCATGCCATTTTCATCACAATGCCCCATGCCGTTTTCATCACAATGCTCCATGCCATTCTCATCAAAATACTCCACAAGCTTGTCACCAGAATGCTCCATGACCCTTGTCATCACAGTTCTCCATGCACTTGTCAACACAATGCTCCTTGACCCTTGTCATCGCCATGCTCCAAGCCATTGTCATCGCAATGCTCTATTAACTTTGTCATCAGAATCCTCCATGACACTTGGCATCACAATGCTCCATGCCATCGTCATCACATTGGGCCATTACATATGTCATCACAATGCTCCCTGACACCTGTCTCACAATACTGCATGACCTGATCATCACAATGCTCCATGCCCTTGTCATCACAAAGCGCCATTCCAACTGTCATCGCAATAATCCATGAAACTTATTAGACAAATGTTCCATGCCCTTGTCATCACAAAGTTCCTTGCCCTTTTTATCACAATGCTCCATGTCCCCTGTATTCACAATGCTCCGTGACGCTTGTCATCACAGTGTTCCATGACACCTGTCATCACAATGCTCCATGCCTTTGTCAGCAAAATGCTACATGACCTTGTCATTATAATGCTCTATGCGCTTGTCATCACAATACTCCATTACCATTGTCATCACATCCTCCATGAACCTTGGGATCACATTGCTTCATGCCCTTGTCATCACAATGCTCCATGCTCCTTGAAATCAAAATGATCCATGACCTCTGTCATCACAATGCTCCAAACCCTTCTGATCACAATGTTCCATAACACTTGTCATCACAACGCTCCATGATGCCTGTCATCACAATACTCCATGCACTTTTCATCACAATGCTCCATGACCTTTGTCATCATAATTCTCAATACACTTGTCATCACAATGCTCCGTAACACTTGTCATCAGAATGCTCCTTGAACACTGTCACGGAAAGGCTCCATGCCTTTTTCATCACAAAGCCCCATGCCATTTTCATCACAATGCTCCATGCCATTGTCATCAAAATACTCCACAAGCTTGTCATCAGAATGCTCCATGACACTTCTCATCACAATTCTCCATGCAATTGTCAGCACAATGCTCCCTGACCCATGTCATCACAATGCTCCAAGCCATTGTCATCACAATGCTCCTTTACCTTTGTCTTCAGAATCCTCCATGACACTTGCTATCACAATGCTCATGCTACTGTCATAACAATGGGCCATTACGTATGTCATCACAATGCGCCCTGACACCTCTCTTCACAATACTTCATGCCCTTGTCATCACAATGCTCCATGCCCTTGTCATCACAAATCGCCATTTCAACTCTCATCGCAATAATCCATTAAAACTTATTAGAACAATGCTCCATGCCATTGTCATCACAATGCTCCAAGCCCTTGTTATCACAATTCTCCATGACCCCTGTCATCACAATGCTCCATGACTCCAGTCATCACAATGCTTCATGACCTTTGTCATCACAATGGTCCATGCCCACATCATCAACAGTCTGTGTGACATCTTTAACCACAATGCTCCATGAACTTTTCATCACAATGATCTTTGACCGTTGTCATCGCAATTCTCTATGCCTTTCTCAGCACAATGCTCCATGACCCTTTTCATCACAATTTTCCCTGCGCTTGTCAGCACCATGCTCCTCGACACATGTCATCATAATACACCATGCGTTTTTCATCACAGTGCTCCACAATCTTGTCATCACAATGCTCCAGAAACATTGTCATCACAATGCTCCATGCGCTTCTCATCAAAATGCTCTCTCCCCACTGATATCACAATGTTACATCACTATTTGTCACAATATTCCCTCGCCCCTGTCATCACAATCTTCCATGACTCCTGTCATCAAAATGCTACATGCATTATGATCACAATGTTCGATGACCACTGACATCACAGTGTTCCATAACCCCTGTCATCAAAATGTTCCATGACACTTTTCATCAAATTGCTCCATGACCATGTCATCACAATGCTCCATGCACTTCTCATCCAAATGCTCTCTCACCTGAGAAATTACAATGTTCCATCACTAGTCATCACAATCCTCCCTCAACCCTGTAATCACAATGTTCCATGACACCTGACATCACAATATTCCATAACCACTGTCATCACAATGCTGCATGACACATTTCATACCAAAGCTCCATGACCCATGGCATCACAATGTTCTGTAACCCCTGTCATCAAAATGTTACATTACACTTTTCATCAAATTGCAGCATGAACCTGTCATCAAAATGCTCCCTCTCCTTCTCATCACAATGCACCACACGCTTGTCATCAAAATGCTCCATGACCGTTGTCATCACAAAGCTCCATGACCCTTGGCATCACAATGCTCCATGTCATTGTCATCACAATGCTCCCTGAACGCTCTCATCCCATTGCTCCATGCCCTTGTCATCACAAAGCTCCATGACACTTGTCATCACAATGCTCGATGCCCTTCTCATCAAAATGCTCCAGGCCATTTTCCTCACAATCCTCCATGACCCATGTATCACAGTGATCCGTGCCCTTGTCATCACAATGCTCCATGCCCACTCTAATCACAATAATCCATGAAACCTTTCGGGCCAATGCTCAATGCACTTCTCATCACAATGCTCCATTACCTCTGTCATAAAAATGCTCCATGACCCCTGCCATCACAATGTTCCACGTCCTTGTCATCACAAGGCTCCCTGACCCTTGACATCACAATGCTCCAAGACCCCTGTAATCACAATGCTCCATGCCCCTTTGCATCTCAATGCTCCATGAACCCTGTCATCACAATACACCATGCCCATCATCATAATGCTTCAAGCTATTGTCATCACAATGAAATCAAAATTCTCCATGACCTCTGTCATCATAATCCTCCAAACACTTGTGATCACAATGTTCCATAACACTTATCATCACAAATCCCCATGACACTCATCATCACAATTATCCATGGTATTCTCATCACAATGCTCCATGACCTTTGTCCTCACAATGCTCAATACACTTGTTATCACAATGCTCCCTGACACTTGTCGTCAGTATGCTCCTTGAACCTTGTCATGACAAGGCTCCATGCCTTTTTCATCACAATGATCCGTGCCTTTTTCATCACAATGCTCCAAGATCATTGTCATCACAATTCTCCATGTGCTTGTCATCACAAAACTCCATGAAGCATGTCATCAGAAGGCCCCATGGCCTTCTAATCACAATGCTCCATGCCCTAGTCATCACAATGCTCCAAGACCCTTGTAATCACAATGCTCCATGCCCCTTTTCATCAGAATGCTCCGTGAGACTTCTCATCACAAGTCTCCATGGTCATCTCATCACAAAGCTCCAGGACCTTGTCATCACCATTCTCCATTCCCTTGTCATCACAATGCTCCATGACCCCTGTCATCACAATGATCCATTAACATATTCAGCCCAATGCTCCACGACCTGCACATCACAATACTCCATGGCCAATATCACCACAATGCACCATGACCACTGTCATCACAAGAGTCCATGACTCCTGAGAACACAATGATCCGGGACTCTTGTCATCACAATGCTCCATTCCCTACTCATCAGTATGCTCCATGACCCCTGTCATCACAACACTCCATGAACATTTTCAGCCCAGTGCTCCATGACACTTGTCATCACAGTGCTCCTTGACACATGTCATCACAATGCTCCATGCGTTTGTCAGCAAAATGCTACATTACCTTGTCATTACAATGCTCTATGCGCTTGTCATCACAATACTCCATTTCCATTGTCATCACAATCCTCCATGAACCTTGGAATCACATTGCTTCATGCCCTTGTCATCACAATGCTCCATGCTCCTTGAAATCAATATGATCCATGACCTCTGTCATCACAATGCTCCAAACACTTGTGATCACAATCTTCCATAACACTTGTCATCACAATGCTCCATGATGCCTGTCATCACAATACTCCATGCCCTTTTCATCACAATGCTCCATAACCTTTGTCATCACAATTCTCAATATACATGTCATCACAATGCTCCCTGACATTGTCATCAGAATGCTCCTTGAAACCTTCCACGAAAAGGCTCCATGTCTTTTTCATCACAAAGCCCCATGCCATTTTCATCACAATGCTCCATGCCATTGTCATCAAAATACTCCACAAGCTTGTCATCAGAATGCTCCATGACCCTTGTCATCACAATTCTCCATGCAATTGTCAGCACAATGCTCCCTGTCCCATGTCATCACAATGCTCCAAGCCATTGTCATCACAGTATTCCATAACCTTTGTCATCAGAATCCTCCATGACACTTGGCATCACAATGCTCCATGCCATTGTCATCACAATGGGCCATTACATATGTCATCACAATGCTCCCTGACACCCCTCTTCACAATACTGCATGACTTGGTCATCACAATGCTCCATGCCCTGGTCATCACAGTGTGCCATTCGAACTGTCATCGCAACAATCCATGGAACTTATTAGACTAATGTTCCATGCCCTTGTCATCACAGTGTTCCATGCCCTTCTTATCACAATGCTTCATGACCTTTGTCATCACAATGGTCCATGCCCTCATCCTCAACTGTCTCTGTGACCTTTTTAACCACAATGCTACATGAACTTTTCATCAAAATGCTCTTTGACCGTTGTCATCACAATACTCCATGCACTTCTCATCAAAATGCCCTCTCACCACTGATATCACAATGGTACATCACTATTTGTCACAATACTCCCTCACCCGTCATCACAGTGTTCCATGACTCCTGTCATCACATTGCTACATGCACTTATCATCACAATGTTCGATGACCCCTGGCATCACAATGTTCCATAACATCTGTCATCAAAATGTTCCATGACCCTTTTCATCAAATTGCTCCATAACCCTGTCATCACAATGCTCCCTACCCTTCTCATCACAATGCACAATGCCCTTGTCATCAAAATGCTCCATGACCTTTGTCATCACAAAGATCCATGACCCTTGGCACCACAATGCTCCATGTCATTGTCATCACAATGCACCATGAAGGTTCTCATCACATTGCTCCATGTCCTTGTCATCACAAACCTCCATGACACATGTCATCCGAATTCTCCATGGCCTTCTCATCACAATGCTCCATGCCCTTGCCATCACAATGTTCCATAACCCCTGTCATAAAAATGCTCCATGAACCCTGTAATCACGATGTTCCATGGCCTTGTCATCACAAAGCTCTATGACCCTTCTCATCACAGTGCTCCCAGAACACTGTAATCACAATGCTCCATGCCCGTTTTCATCTCAATGATCCATGAACCCTGTCATCACAATGCACCATGCCCATCATCATAATGCTTCATGCTATTGTCATCACAATGAAATCAAAAGGCTCCATGACATCTGACATAACAATGCTCCAAACCCTTGTGATCACAATATTCCATGACACTTGTTATCACAATTCCCCATGAAGCTCATCATCACAATTATCCATGGTCTTCTCATCACAATGCTCCATGACCTTTGTCATCACAATGATCAATACACTTGTCATCAATATGCTCCCTGACCCTTGTTGTCTGTATGCTCCTTGAACCCTGTCATGACAAGGCTCCATGCCTTTTTTATCACAATGATCCATGCACTTTTCATCACAATGCTTCAAGACCCCTGTAATCACAAAGCTCCATGCCCTTGTCATCACAAAGCTCAATGACGTATGTCTTCAGAATGCTACTTGTCCTTCTCCTCACAATGCTCCATGCCCCTGTCATCACAATGCTCCATGACATCTGTCATCACAATGCTCCGTGATTCCAGTCATCACAATGCTTCATAACGTTTGTCATCACAATTGTCCTTGCCAGCGTCATCACAAGGCTCTGTGACCTTTGTAATCACAATGCTCCATGAACTTTTCATCACAATTCTCTGTGACCTTTTTCATCAGAATGCTCCATGTCTTTGTCAGAACAATGCTCCATGACCATTGTCGTCACAATGTGCCACGTGCATTTCATCACAACGGTCCACAACCTTATAATTGCAATGCTCCATAATCTTTGTAATCACAATGGTCCATGCACTTCTCATCAAAATGCTCTCTCACCAGAGATATCACAATGTTCCATCACTAGTCATCACAATAATCCCTCAACCATGGAATCAAAATGTTCCATGACCCTGTCATCACAATGCTACATCCCCTTATCATCACAATGTTCCATGACCTCTGACATCACAATGTTCCATAAGCCCTGTCATCAAAATGCTCCATGACCCTTGTCATCACAATTCTCCATGCACTTGTCAGCACAATGCTCCCTGACCCTTGTCATCACAATGTTCCAAGCCATTGTCATCACTGTGCTCCATTACCTTTGTCATTTGAATCCTCCATGTCACTTGGCATCACAATGCTCCATGCCATTGTCATCACAATGCGCCATTCCAACTGTCATCGTAATAATCCATGAAGCTTACTAGACCAATGTTCCATTCCCTTGTCATCACAATGCTCCATGTCTTGTTATCACAATGTTCCATGACCCCTGTCATCACAATGCTCCGTGACTCCAGTCATCACAATGCTTCATGACTTTTGTCATCACAATGGTCCATGCCCTCGTCATCAACAGTCTCTGTGACCTTTTTAACCACAATGCTTCATGAACTTTTCATCACACTGCTCTTTGACCCTTGTCATCACAATGCTCTATGCCTTTCTCAGCACAATGCTCCATGACCCTGGTCATCACAATGCTCCATGCGCTTGTCAGCACAATGCTCCATGACACATGTCATCACAATGCACCATGCGCTTGTCATCACTGTGCTCCACAATCTTGTCATCACAATGCTCCATAAAACATGTCATCACAATGCTCCATGCACTTCTCATCAAAATGCTCTCTCACCACTGATATCACAATGTTACATCACTATTCGTCACAATACTCCCTCACCTCTGTCATCACAATGATCCATTATTCCTGTCATCACAATGCTACATGCACTTATCATCACAGTGTTCGATGACCCCTGATATCACAATGTTCCATAACCCCTGTCATCAAAATGTTCCTTGACACTTTTCATCAAATTGCTCCATGACCCTGTCATCAAAATGCTCCCTGCCCTTCTCATCACAATGCACAATGCCCTTGCCATCAAAATGCTCCATGACCTTTGTCATCACAAATATCCATGACACTTGGCATCACATTGCTCCATGCCCTTGTCATCACTAAGCCCCATGACACATGTCATCAGAATGCTCCATGGAATTCTCATCACAATGCTCCATGCCCTTTCCATCAAAATGCTCCATTACCCCTGTCATAACAATGCTCCATGACACCTGCCATCACGATGTTCCATGGATATGTCATCACAAGGCTCCATGACCCTTCTCATCACATTGTTCCAAGACCACTGTAATCACAATGCTCCATGCCCATTTTCATCTCAATGATCCAAGATCCCTGTAATCACAATGCTCCATGCCCCTTTTCATCTCAATGATCCATGAACCCTGTCATCACAATGCACCATGCTCATCATCATAATGCTTCATGCTATTGTCATCACAATGAATTCAAAATGCTCCATGACCTCTGTCATAACAATGCTCCAAACCTTTGTGATCACAATATTCCATAACACTTGTCATAACAATGCCCCATGACGCTCGTCATCACAATTATCCATGGACTTCTCATCACAATGCTCCATGACTTTTGTCATCACAATGCTCTATACACTTGTCATCAATATGCTCCTTGACACTTGTTGTCTGTATGCTCCTTGAAACCTGTCATGACAAGGCTCCATTCCCTTTTCATCACAATGCTCCAAGACCCCTGTAATCACAATGCTCCATGCACTTGTCATCACAAAGCTCAATGACGCCTGTCCTCAGAATGCACCTTGGCCTTCTTTTCACAATGCTCCATGCCATTTTCATCACAATGTTCCAAGACCCCAGTAATCACAATGGTCCATGCCCCTTTTCATCAGTATGTTATATGAGAATTGTCATCACAAGGCTCCATGGATTTCTCATCACAATGCTCCAGGACCTTGTCATCACAATGCTTCACGAACTTGTCATGACCATTCTCAATGGCCCTTGTCATCATAGTGCTCCAAGCCCTAGTCATCACAATGCTCCATTGTATTTGTCATCACAATCCTCCATTTCATTTAGCATCACAATGCTCCATGCCATTGTCATCGCAATGAACCCTGACATATGTCATCACAATGCTCGCTGACACCTGTCTTCACAATACTCCATGACCTTCTCATCACCATGATCCATGCCCTTGTCATCACAATGCACCATGTCCACTGTCATCACAATAATCTATGAAATTTGTCAGACCAATGCTCCATGCCCCTGTCACAACAATGCTCCATGCCCTTGTCATCACAATGCTCCATGACCCCTATCATCACAATGCTCTGTGACTCCAGTCATCACAATGCTTCATAACGTTTGTCATCAAAACGGTCCATGCCCGCGTCATCACAAGGCTCTGTGACCTTTGTAACCACAATGCTCCATGAACTTTTCATCACAATGCTCCGTGACCCTTGTCATCACAATGCTCCATGCCTTTGTCCGAAAAATGCTCCATGACCATTGTCATCACAATGTGCCACGTGCTTTTCATCACATCGTTCCACAACCTTGCCATCGCTATGCTCCATAAACCTTGTAATCACAATGCTCCAGGCACTTCTCATCCAAATGCTCTCTCACCAGAGATATCACAGTGTTCCATCACTAGTCATCTCAATACCCCTCACCCCTGTAATCATAATGTTCCATGACCCCTGTCATCACAGTGCTACATACACTTATCATCACAATGTTCCATGACCCCTGGCATCACAATGTTCCATAACCCCTGTCATCAAAGTGCTCCATGACACTTTTCATCCCAAAGCTCCATGAGCCCTGACATCACAATGTTCTATAACACTTGCCCTCAAAATGTTCCATTACACTTTTAATCAAATTGCTGCATGAACCTGTAATCAAAATGCTCCCTGCCCTTCTCATTACAATGCACCACACCATTGTCATCGAAATGCTCCTTGTTATTTGTCATCACAAATCTCCATGACCCTTGTCATCACAAAGCTCCATGACACTTGTCATCACAATGCTCCATGCCTTTGTCATTACAATCCTCCATGAACCATGTATCACAGTGTTCCGTGCCCTTGTCATCCCAATGCTCCAAGCCCACTCTCATCACAATAATCCATGAAATAATTTAGACCAAAGCTCAATGCCCTTCTCATCACAATACTCCATTACCTCTGTCACAACAATGGTCCATGACCACTGCCATCACAGTGTTCAATGACATGTCATCACAAGACTCCATGACCCTTGTCATCACAATGCTCCAAGACCACTGTAATTACAATGCTCCATGTCCTTGTCATCGCAGTGCTCCATGACGCATGTCATCAGAATGTTCCATGGCCTTCTCCTCACAATGCTCCATGCCCTTGTCATCACAATGCTCCAAGACCCCGGTAATCACAATGCTCCATTCCCCTTTTCATCTCAATGCTCCATGAACCCTGTCATCACAATGCACCATGCCCATCATCATAATGTTTCATGCTATTGTCATCACAATGAATTCTTAATTCTCCATGACCTCTGTCATCATAATGCTCCAAACCCTTGTGATCACAATATTCCATAAGACTTATAATCACAACACCCCATGACCCGCATCATCACAATTATCTATGGTCTTCTCATCACAATGCTCCATGACATTTGTCATCAAATGCTCCATGCCCTTGTCATCACAATGCTCCAAGACCATTGTCATCACAATGCTCCATTCCCCTATTCATCTCAATGCTCCATGAACCCTGTCATCACAATGGACCATGCCCATCATCATAATGCTTCCGGCTATTGTCATCACAATGAAATCAAAATTCTCCATGACTCTGTCATAACAATGCTCCATGACCCCTGTCATCACAATACTCGATGAACATTTTCAGCCAAATGCTACATGACCCTTGTCATCACAATGATCCATGCCCTTGTCATCCCAATGCTCCATGACCCCTGTATTCACAATGCTCCATGACGCTTGTCATCACAGTGCTCCATGACACCTGTCATCGCAATAATCCATGAAACTTATTACACCAATGCTCCATGACCTTGTCATCACAATACTCCATGACACTTGTCATCACAATGCTCCATGTGCTTGTCAGCACGATGCTCCATGACACATGCCATCACAATGCACCATGCACTTGTCATCACAGTGCTCCACAAGCTTGTCATCACAATGCTCCATCAAACTTGTCATCACAATGCTCCATGCACTTCTAATCAAAATGCTCTCTCACCACAGATATCACAATGTTACATCACTATTCGTCACAATACTCCCTCACCCCTGTTATCACAATGTTCCATGACTCCTGTCATCACAATGCTACATGCACTTATCATCACAATGTTCGATGACCACTGACATCACAATGCTCCATAACACCTGTCATCAAAATGCTCCATGACCTTTTTCATAAAAATGCTCCATGACCCCTGACATCACAATGTTCCAAAACCTCTGTCATTAAAATGTTCCATGACCCTTTTCATCAAATTGCTCCATGGCCCTGTCATCACAATGCTCCCTGCCCTTCTCATCACAGTGCACAACGCACTTGTCATCAAAATGCTCCATGACCTTTGTCATCACAAAGATCCATGACCCTTGGCATCACAAAGCTCCATGTCATTGTCATCACAATGCTCCATGAACACTCTCATCACATTGCTCCATGCCCTTGTCATCACAAAGCTCCATGACACATGTCATCAGAATGCTCCATGGCCTTCTCATCACAATGCTCCATGCGCTTGCCATCACAATGCTCCATTACCCTGTCATAACAATGCTCCATGACCCCTGCCTTCACGATGTTCTGTGGCCTTGTCATCACAAGGCTCCATGACCCTTCTCATCACAATGCTCCAAGACCCCTGTAATCACAATGCTCCATGCCCCTTTTCATCTCAATTATCCATGAACCCTGTCATCACAATGCACCATGCCCTTCATCATAATGCTTCATGCTATTGTCATCACAATGAAATCAAAATGCTCCATGACCTCTGTCATAACAATTCTCCAAAACCTTGTGATCACAATATTCCATAACACTTGCCATCACAGTGCCCCATGATGCTCGTCATCACAATTATACATGGTCTTCTCATCACAATGCTCCATGACCTTTGTCATCACAATGCTCAATACACTTGTCATCAAAATGCTCCCTGACACGTGTTGTTTGTATGCTCCTTGAACCCTGTCATGACAAGGCTCCATGCCTTTTTCATCACAATGATCCATGCCATTTTCATCACAATGCTACAAGACCACTTTAAACACAATGCTCCATGACCTTGTCATCACAAAGCTCAATGAAACATGTCTTCAGAATGCTCCTTCGCCTTCTCCTCACAATGCTCCATGCCCATGTCATGACAATGTTCCATGACCCCTGTCATCACAATACTCCATGAATATTTTCAGCCTAATGCTCCATGATCCTTGTTATCACATTGAACCATGCCGTTGTCATCCCAATGCTCCATGACCACTGTATTCACAATGCTTCTTGACGCTTGTCATCACAGTGCTCCATGACACCTGTAATCACAAAGCTCCATACCTTTGTCAGCAAATGCTACATGACCTTGTCATTACAATGCTCTATGCGCTTGTCAACACAGTACTCCATTGCCATTGTCATCACAATCCTCCATGAACTTTGGGATCACATTGCTTCATGCCCTTTTCATCACAATGCTCCATGCTCCTTGAAAACAAAATGATCCATGACCTCTGTCATCACAATTCTCCAAACCCTTGTGAGCACAATGTTCCATAACACTTGTCATCACAACGCTCCATGATGCCTGTCATCAAAATACTCCATGCCCTTTTCATCACAATGCTCCATTACCATTGTCATCACAATTCAAAATACACTTGTCATTACAATGCTTCCTGAAACTTGTCGTCAGAATGCTTCTTGAAACCTGTCACGGAAAGGCTCCATGCCTTTTTCATCACAATGCCCCATGCCGTTTTCTTCACAATGCTCCATGCCATTGTCATCAAAATACTACACAAGCATGTCATCAGAATGTTCCATGACCCTTGTCATCACAATTCTCCATGCACTTGTCAGCACAATGCTCCCTGACCCTTGTCATCACAATGCTCCAAAGCATTTTCATCAAAATGCTCCATTACCTTTGTCATCAGAATCCTCCATGACACATGGCAAAACAATGCTACATGCCATTGTCATCACAATGGGCCATTACATATGTCATCACAATGCTCCCTGACACCTGTCTTCACAATACTGCATGACCTGGTCATCACAATGTTCCATGCCCTTGTCATCACAATGCACCATTCCAACTGTCATCACAATAATCCATGAAACTTAGACCAATGTTCCATGCCCTTGTCATCACAATGCTCCATGCCCTTTTTATCACAATGGGCCATTACATATGTCATCAAATTGCTCCCTGACACCTGTCTTCACAGTACTGCATGACCTGTTCATCACAATGCTCCATGCCCTTGTCATCACAGTGCGCCATTCCAACTGTCATCACAATAATCCATGAAACTTACTAGAACAGTGTTCTATCCCCTTGTCATCACAATGCTCCATGTCCTTGTTATCACAATGCTCCATGACCCCTGTCATCACAATGCTCCGTGACTCCAGTCATCACAATGCTTCATGACCTTTTTCATCACAATGCTCCATGCCCTCGTCATGAACAGTCACTGTGACCTTTTTAACCACAATGCTCCATGAACTATTCATCACAATGCTCTTTGACCCTTCGCATCACAATGCTCCATGCGCTTGTCAGCACAGTGCTCCATGACACATGTCATCACAATGAACCATGCGCTTGTCATCACAGTGCTCCTCAATCTTGTCATCACAATGCTCCATAATATTTGTCATCACAATGCTCCATGCACTTCTCATCAAAATGCTCTCTTACCACTGATATCACAATGCTACACCACTATTTGTCACAATACCCCCTCAGCCCTGTCATCACAGTGTTCCATGACTCCTGTCATAACAATGCTACATGCACTTATCATAACAACGTTCGATGACCCATGACATCTCAATGTTCCATAACCACTGTCATCAAAATGTTCCATGACACTTTTCATCAAATTGGTCCATGACCCTGTCATCACAATGCTCCCTGCCATTCTCATTCCAATGCACAACGCCCTTGCCATCAAAATGCTCCATAACCTTTGTCATCACAAAGATCCATGACACTTGGCATCACAATGCTCCATGTCATTGTCATCACAATGCTCCATGAACGCTCTCATCACATTGCTCCATGCCCTTGTCTTCACATAGCTCCATGACACATGTCATCAGAATGCTTCATGGCCTTCTCATCATGATGCTTCATGCCCTTGCCATCACAATGCTCCATTACCCCAGTCATAACAATGCTCGATGACCCCTGCCATCACGATGTTCCATGTCCTTGTCGTCACAAGGCTCCATGTCCGTTCTCATCACAATGCTCCAAGAACACTGTAATCACAATGCTCTATGCCACTTTTTATCTCAATGATCCATGAACCCTGTCATCACAATGCACCATGCCCATCATCATAATGCTTCATGCTATTGCCATCACAATGAAATCAAAATGCTCCATGACCTCAGTCATAACAATGCTCCAAACCCTTGTGATCACAATATTCCATAACACTTGTCATATCAATGCCCCATGAAGCTCGTTATCACAATTATCCATGGTCTTCTCATCACAATGCTCCATGACCTTCGTCATCACAATGCTCAATACACTTTTCATCAAAATGCTCCCTGACACTTGTTGTCTGTATGCTCCTTGAACCCTGTCATGACAAGTCTCCATGCTTTTTTCATCACAATGATCCATGCCATTTTCATCACAACGATCCAAGACCCATGTAATCACAATGCTCCATGACCTTGTCATCACAAAGCTCAATGACACATGCCATCAGAATGCTCCTTGGTCTTCTCCTCACAGTGCTCCATGCCCTTGTCATCACAGTGTTCCAAGACCCCTGTAATCACAATGCTCCATGCCCCTTTTCCGCAGAATGCTCCATGAGAATTGTCATTACAAGTGTCCATGGTCTTCTCATCACAATGCTCCAGGACCTTGTCATCACCATGCTCCTTTCCCTTGTCATCACAATGCTCCATGACACCTGTCATCACAGTAATCCATGAGCATTTTCAGCCCAATGCTCCACGACCTAATCATTCCAATGCTCCATGGCCAATATCATCACAATGCTCCATGACCACTGTCATCACAACACTCCATGACACCTGACAACACAATGTCCAGGACTCTTGTCATCACATTGCTCCATTCCCTATTCATCACAATGCACCATGACACATGTCATCACAAAGCTCCAAGACCCCTTATATCACAATGTTCTATAACCCCTGCCATCAGAATGTTCCATTACACTTTTTATCAAATTGCTGCGTTACCCGGTCATCAAACTGCTCCCTGTACTTCTCATCACAATGCACCATGACCCTTGGCATCACAATGCTCCATGTCATTGTCATCACAATGCTCCATGAACACTCTCATCACATTGCTCCATGCCCTTGTCATCACAAAGCTCCATGACACATGTCATCACAATGCTCGATGCGTTCTCATCACAATGCTCTATGTCCCTGTCATTACAATCCTCCATTACCAATGTATCACAGTCTTCCGTGCCCTTGTCATCACAGTGCTCCATGCCCACTCTCATCACAATAATCCATGAAATATTTCAGACCAATGCTCCATGCCCTTCTCATCAAAATGCTCTATTACTTCTGTCATAAGTATGATCCATGACCACTGCCATCACAATGTTCCACGGCGTAGTCATCACAAGGCTCCATGACCCTTGTCATCACAATGCTCCAAGAACCCTGTAATCACAATGCTCCATGCCCTTGTCATCACAATGCTCCAAGATCCCTGTAATCACAATGCTCCATGCCCCTTTTCATCTCAATGCTCCATTAACCCTGTCATCGCAATGCACCCTGCCCATCATCATAATGATTCATGCTATTGTCATCACAATGAAATCAAAATTCTCCATGACCTCTGTCATCATAATGCTCCAAAACCTTGTGATCACAATGTTCCATAACACTTATCATCACAACACCCCATGACGATCATCATCACAATTATCCATGGCATTCTCATCACAATGCTCCATGACTATTGTCATCAAAATTCTCAATACATTTGTCATCACAATGCTCCCTGACACTTGTCATCAGAATGCTCCTTGAACCCTGTCACGAAAAGGCTCTATGCCTTTTTCATCACAATGCTCCATGCCGTTTTCATCACAATTCTGCATTCCATTGTCATCAGAACACTCCACAAGCTTGTCATCAGAGTGTTCCTCGACCCTTGTCATCACAATTCTCCATGCACTTGTCAGCACAATGCACCTTGACCCTTGTCATCGCAATGCTCCAAGCCATTGTCATCACAATTCTCCATTACCTGTGTCATCAGAATCCTCCATGACACTTGGCATCACAATGTTCCATGCCATCGTCATCACAATGTGCCATTACATATGTTATCACAATGCTCCCTGACACCTGTCTTAACCATACTGCATGACTTCATCATCACAATGCTCCATGCCCTTGTCATCACAATGTTCCTTGTCCTTTTTATCACAATGCTCCATGAACCCTGTCATCACAATGCTCCGTGACTCCAGTCATCACAGTGCTTCATGACCTTTGTCATCACAGTGGTCCAAGCCCTCGTCATCAACAGTCTCTGTGACCTTTTTAACAACAATGGTCCATGAACTATTCATCACAATGCTCTTTGACCCTTGTCATCACAATGCTCTATGCCTTTCTCAGCACAATGCTCCATGACCCTTGTCATCACAATGCTCTATGCCTTTCTCAGCACAATGCTCCATGACCCTGGTCATCACAATGCTCCATGCGCTTGTCAGCACAATGCTCCATGACACATGTCATCACAGTGCACCATGCGCTTGTCATCACAGTGCTCCACAATCTTGTCATCGCAATGCTCCATAAAATTTGTCATCACAATGCTCCATGCACTTGTCATCAAAATGATCTCTCAACACTGATATCACAATGTTACATCACTATTCGTCACAATACTCCCTCACCTCTGTCATCACAATGATCCATTATTCCTGTCATCACAATTGTACATGCACTTATCATCACAGTGTTCGATGACCCCTGATATCACAATGTTCCATAACCCCTGTCATCAAAATGTTCCTTGACACTTTTCATCAAATTGCTCCATGACCCTGTCATCAAAATGCTCCCTGCCCTTCTCATCACAATGCACAATGCCCTTGCCATCAAAATGCTCCATGACCTTTGTCATCACAAATATCCATGACACTTGGCATCACATTGCTCCATGCCCTTGTCATCACTAAGCTCCATGACACATGTCATCAGAATGCTCCATGGACTTCTCATCACAACGCTCCATGCCCTTTCCATCAAAATGCTCCATTACCCCTGTCATAACAGTGCTCCATGACACATGCCATCACGATGTTCCATGGATTTGTCATCACAAGGCTCCATGACCCTTCTCATCACATTGTTCCAAGACCACTGTAATCACAATGCTCCATGCCCATTTTCATCTCAATGATCCAAGATCCCTGTAATCACAATGCTCCATGCCCCTTTTCATCTCAATGATCCATGAACCCTGTCATCACAATGCACCATGCTCATCATCATAATGCTTCATGCTATTGTCATCACAATGAATTCAAAATGCTCCATGACCTCTGTCATAACAATGCTCCAAACCCTTGTGATCACAATATTCCATAACCCTTGTCATCACAATGCCCCATGACGCTCATCATCACAATTATCCATGGACTTCTCATCACAATGCTCCATGACCTTTGTCATCACAATGCTCTATACACTTGTCATCAATATGCTCCCTGACACTTGTTGTCTGTATGCTCCTTTTAGCCTGTCATGACAAGGCTCCATGCCTTTTTCATCACAATGATCCATGCCCATTTCATCAAAATGCTCCAAGACCCATGTAATCACGAAGCTCCATGCCCTTGTCATTACAAAGCTCAATGACGCATGCCATCAGAATGCTCCTTTGTCTTCTCCTCACAATGCTCTATGTCCATGTCATCACAAAGTTCCAAGACCCCTGTAATCACAGTGCTCCATGCCCTTTTTCATCAGTATGCTCCATGACCCCTGTCATCACAATGCTCCGTGACTCCAGTCATCACATTGCTTCATCACATTTGTCATCACAACGGTCCATGCCCGCGTCATCACAAGGCTCTGTGTCCTTTGTAACCACAATGTTCCATGAACATTTCATCACAATGCTCCGTGACCCTTGTCATCACAATGCTCCATGCCTTTGTCAGAACAATGCTCCATGACCCTTGTCATCACAATGTGACACGCACTTTTCATCACAATGATCCACAACCTTGTCATCGCTATGCTCCATAAACCTTGTAATCACAATGCTCTATGCACTTCTCATCCAAATGCTCTCTCACCTGAGATATCACAATGATTCATCACTAGTTATCACAGTCCTCCCTCACCCCTGTAATCACAGTGTTCCATGACCGTGTCATCACAATGCTACATCCCCTTATCAACACAATGTTCCATGACCCCTGACATCACAATGTTCCATAACCCCTGTCATCAAAATGCTCCATGACAATTTTCATCCCAAAGCTCCATGCCCGATGTCATCACAATGTTCTATAACCCCTGTAATCTAAATGTTCCATTACACTTTTCATCAAATTGCTGCATGACCCTGTCATCAAAATGCTCCCTGCCCTTCTCATCACAATGCACCACACCCTTGACATCAAAATGCTCCATGACATTCATCATCACAAATCTCCATGACCCTTGTCATCACAATACTCCATGTCATTGTCATCACAATGCTCCATGAACCCTCTCATCACATTGCTCCATGCCCTTGTCATCACAAAGCTCCATGACACTTGTCATCACAATGCAAGATGCCCTTGTCATCACAATGCTCCATGCCCACTCTCATCACAATAATCCATGAAACATTTCAGACAAATGCTCAATGCCCTTCTCATCACAATGCTCCATTACATCTGTCATAACAATGCTCCATGACACCTGCCATCACAATGTTCCACGGCCTTGTCATCACAAGGCTCCATGACCCTTGTCATCACAATGCTCCAAGTACCCTGTAATCACAATGCTCCATGCCCTTGTCATCACAAAAATCCATGACGCATGTCATCAGAATGTTCCATGGCCTTCTCCTCACAATGCTCCATGCCCTTTTCATCACAATGCTCCAAGACCCCTGTAATCACAATGCTCCATGCCCCTTTTCATCAGAATGCTCCATAAGATTTGTCATCACAAGTCTCCATGGTCATCTCATCAAAATGCTCCAGGACCTTGTTATCACCATGTTCCATTCCCTTGTCATCACGATGCTCCATGACCCATGTCATCACAATACTCCATGAACATTTTCAGCCCAATGCTCCATGACTTTGTCATCATAATGCTCCATGTCCACTCTCATCACAATGCCCCATTTCATCTGTCATCACAATAATCCATGAAACTTATTAGACCAATGCTCCATGCCATTGTCATCACAATGCTACATCCCGTTGCTATCACAATGTTCCAAGACCCCTGTAATCAGAATGCTCCATGCCCCTTTTCATCAGTATGCTCCATGAGACTTGTCATCACAAGGCTCCATGGTTTTCTCATCACAATGCTCCAGGAACTTGTCATCACAATGCTTCACGACATTGTCATGAAAATACTCAAAGGCCCTTGTCATCATAATGCTCCAAGCCCTAGTCATCACAATGCTCCATCATATTTGTCATCACAATCCTCCATTACATTTGGCATCACAATGCACCATGCCATTGTCATCGAAATGGACCATTATATATGTCATCACAATGCTGCCTGACACCTGTCTTCACAATAAACCATGACTTTCTCATCACAATGCTCCATGCCCTTGTCATCACAATGCTCCATGAACCCGGTCAACACAATGCTTCGTAACTCCAGTCATCACAATGCTTCATAACGTTTGTCCTCACAACGGTCCATGCCCGTGTCATCACAAGGCTCTGTGACCTTTGTAACCAGAATGCTCCATGAACATTTCATCACAATGCTCCGTGACCCTTGTCATCACAATGCTCCATGCCTTTGTCAGAACAGTGCTCCATGAAGCTTGTCATCAAAATGTGCCACGGGCTTTCCATCACAATGATCCACAACCTTGGCTTCGCTATGCTCCATATAACTTGTAATCACAAAGATCCATGCTCTTCTCATCCAAATGCTCTCTCCTGAGATATCACCATGTTCCCTCACTAGTCATCAATATCCTCCCTCACCCCTGTAATCAAAATGTTCCATGACCCCTGTCATCACCATGTTGCATTCCCTTGTCATTACAATGCTCCATTCCCTAGTCATCACAATGCTCCATGACCCCTGTCATCACAATATTCCATGAACATTTTCAGCCCAATGCTCCATGACACTTGTCATCACAATGATCCATGCCCTTGTCATCCCAAAGTTCGATGACCCCTGTATTCACAATGCTCCGTGACGCTTGTCATCACAGTGCTCCATGACACATGTCATCACAATGCTCCATGCTTTTGTCAGCAGAATGCTACATGACCTTGTCATTAAAATGCTTTATGTGCTTGTCATCACAATACTCCATTACCATTGTCATCAAAATCCTCCATGAATCTTGGGATCACATTGCTTCATGCGTTTGTCATCACAATGTTCCATGCTCCTTGAAATCAAAATGATCCATGACCTCTCTCATCACAATGCTCCAAACCTTTGTGATCACAGTGTTCCATAGCACTTGTCATCACAACGCTCCATGATGCTTGTCATCACAATACTCCATGCACTTTTCATCACAATGCTCCATGACATTTGTCATCACAATTCTCAATACATTGTCATCACAATGCTCCATGATGCTTGTCATCACAATACTCCATGCCCTTTTCATCACAATGCTCCATGACATTTGTCATCACAATTCTCAATACATTGTCATCACTATGCTCCCTGACATTTGTCGTCAGAATGCTCATTGAACCCTGCCACGAAAAGTCTCCATGCATTTTTCATCACAAAGCCCCATGCGGTTTTCATCACAATGCTCCATGCCATTGTCATCAAAATACTCCACAAGCTTGTCACCAGAATGCTCCATGACACTTGTCATCACAATTCTCCATGCACTTGTCAGCACAATGCACCCTGACACTTGTCATCACAATGCTCCAAGCCATTGTCATCACAATGCTCCATTACCTTTGTCTTCAGAATCCTCCATTACACTTGGCATCACAATGTTCCATGCCATTGTCATCACAATGGGCCATTACATATGTCATCACAATGCTCCCTGACACCTGTCTTCACAATACTGCATGACCTGGTCATCACAATGCTCCATGCACTTGTTATCACAATGCTCAATGACCCCTGTCATCACAATGCTCCGTGACTCCAGTCATCACAATGCTTCATGACCTTTTTCATCACAATGCTCCATGCCCTCATCATCAACAGTCTCTGTGAAATTTTTAACCACAATGCTCCATGAAATTTTCTTCAGAATGCTCTTTATCCCCTGTCATCACAATGCTCTATGCCTTTCTCAGCAAAATGCTGCATGATGTATGTCATTAGAATACTCCATGGCCTTCTCCTCACAATGTTCCATGCCCTTGTCATCACAATGCTCCAAGACCCCTGTAATCACAATGTTCCATGCCCCTTTTCATCAGAATGCTCCATGAGACTTGTCATCACAAGTCTCCATGGTCATCTCATCACAATGCTCCAGGACCTTGTCATCACCATGCTCCATTCCCTTGTCATCACAATGCTCCATGACCCCTGTCATTACAATAATCCATTAACATTTCCAGCCTAATGCTACATGACATTCTCATCACAATGCTCCATGACAAATATCATCACAATGCTCCATGACCCCTGTCATCACAACCATCCATAACACCTGACAACACAATGATCCGGGACACTTGTCATCACAATGCTCCATTCCCTATTCATCACGATGCTCCATGACCCCTGTCATCACAATAGTCCATGAACATTTTCAGCCCAATGCTCCATGAACCTTGTCATCACAATGATCCATGCCCTTGTCATCCCAATGCTCCATGACCCCTTTATTCACAATGCTCCTTGACGCTTGTCATCACAATGCGCCATTCTAACTGTCATCACAATAATCCATGAAACTTATTAGACCAATGTTCCATGCCCTTGTCATCACAATGCTCCATGCCCTTGTTATCACAATGCTCCATGACCCCTGTCATCACAATGCTCCGTGACTCCAATCATCACAATGCTTCATGACCTTTGTCATCACAATGGTCCATGCCCTGGTCGTCAACAGTCTCTGTGACTTTTTTGAACCACAATGCTCCATGAACTTTTCATCACAATGCTCTTTGACCCTTGTCATCACAATGCTCCATGACACATGTCATTGCAGTGCACCATGTGCTTGTCATCACAGTGCTCCACAATCTTGTCATCACAATGCTCCATAAAATTTGTCATCACAATGCTCCATGCACTTCTCATCAAAATGCTCTCTCACCACTGATATCCCAATGCTACATCACTATTTGTCACAATACTCCGTCCCTCCTGTCATCACAGTGCTACATGCACTTATCATCACAATGTTCGTTGACCCCTGACATCACAATGTTCCATAACACCTGTCATCAAAATGTTCCATGACACTTTTCATCAAATTGCTCAAAGACCCTGTCATCAGAATGTTCCCTGCCTTTCTCATAACAATGCACAACGCTCTTGCCATCAAAATGTTCCATGACCTTTGTCATCACAAAGATCCGTGACCCTTGGCATCACAATGCTCCATGTCATTGTCATCACAATGCCCCATGCACGCTCTCATCACATTGCTCCATGCCCTTGTCTTCACAAAGCTCCATGACACATGTCATCAGAATGCTCCATGGCCTTCTCATCACAATGATCCATGCCCTTGCCATTACAATGCTCCATTACCACTGTCATAACAATGCTCCATGACCCCTGCCATCACGATGTTCCATGGCCTTGTCATCACAAAGCTCCATGACCCTTCTCATCACAATGCTCCAAGAACGCTGTAATCACAATGCTCTATGCCCCTTTTCATCTCAATGATCCATGAACCCTGTCATCACAATGCACCATGCCCATCATCATAATGCTTCATGCTATTGTCATCACAATGAAATCAAAATGCTCCATGACCTCTGTCATAACAATGCTCCAAACCCTTGTGATCACATTATTCCATAACACTTGTCATCACAATGCCCCATGACGCTCATCATCACAATTATCCATGGTCTTCTCATCACAATGCCTCATGACCATTGTCATCACAATGCTCAATACACTTGTCATCAAAATGCTCCCTGACACTTGTTGTCTGTATGCTCCTTGAAACCTGTCATGACAAGGCTCCATGCCTATTTCATCACAATGATCCATGCCATTTTCATCACAATGCTCCAAGTCCCATGTAATCACAATGCTCCATGGCCTTGTCATCACAAAGCTCGATGACTCATGCCATCAGAATGCTCCTTGGTCTTCTCCTCACAATGCTCCACGCCCTTATCATCACAATGTTCCAAGACCCTTTTCATCAATATGCTCCATGAGACTTGTCATCACAAGGCTCCATGGTTTTGTCATCACAATGCTCAAGGAACTTGTCATCACAATGCTTCACGACCTTGTCATGAAAATTCTCAATGGCCATTGTCATCATAATGCTCCAAGCCATAGTCATTACGATGCTCCATTATATTTGTCATCACAATTCTCCATTTCATTTGGCATCACAATACTCCCTGCCATTGTCATCGCAATGGACCATGACATATGTCATCACAATGCTCCCTGACACCTGTCTACACAATAAACCATGACCTTCTCTACACAATGATCCATGCCCTTGTCATCACAATGCACCATGTCCACTGTCATCACAATAATCTATGAATCTTGTCAGACAAATGCTCCATGCTCCTGTCATCACAATGATCCATGCCCTTGTCATCACAATGCTCCATGACCCATGACACATGTATAAGAATGTTCCATGCCCTAGTCATCACAATGCTCCAAGACCCCTGTAATCACAATGCTCCATGCCCCTTTTCATCAGAATGCTCCATGAGACTTGTCATGACAAGTCTCCATGGTCTTCTCATCACAATGATCCTGGACCTTGTCATCACCATGCTCCATTCCCTTCTCATTACAATGCACCATGACCCTTGTCATCACAAAAATCCATGAATATTTTCAGCCCAATGCTCCAAGACCTATTCATCACAATGCTCCATGGCCAATATCATCACAATGCTCCATGACCACTGTCATCACAACACTCCATGACACCCGACAACACAATGATCCGTGACTCTTGTCATCACAATGCTCCATTCCATAGTCATCACAATGCTCCATGACACCTGTCATCACAACACTCCATGAATATTATCAGCCCAGTGCTCCATGACCCTTGTCATCACAATGATCCATGCCCTTGTCATCCAAATGCTCCATGACTCCTGTATTCACAATGCTCCGTGACGCATGTCATCACAGTGCTCCATGACACATGTCATCACAATGCTCCATGCCTTGGTCAGCAAAATGCTACATGACCTTGTCATTACAATGCTCTATGCACTTGTCATCACAATACTCCATTTCCATTGTCATCA
Source organism: Mesoplodon mirus (assembly GCF_964341445.2). Classification (NCBI taxonomy): domain Eukaryota; kingdom Metazoa; phylum Chordata; class Mammalia; order Artiodactyla; family Ziphiidae; genus Mesoplodon; species Mesoplodon mirus. Next base: position 3,779,895 of record NW_028295803.1, on the reverse strand, counting down.
CAATCCTCCATGAAACTTGGGATCACATTGCTTCATGCCCTTGTCCTCACAATGCTCCATGCTCCTTGAAATAAAAATGATCCATGACCACTCTCATCACAATGCTCCAAAACCTTGTGATCACAATGTTCCATAACACTTGTCATCACAATGCCCCATGATGCCTGTCATCACAATACTCCATGCCCTTTTCATCACAAAGCTCCATGACCTTTGTCATCACAATTCTCAATACACTTGTCATCACAAGGCTCCCTGACACTTGTCATCAGTATGCTCCTTGAACCCTGTCAGGAAAAGGCTCCATGCCTTTTTCATCACAATGCCCCATGTCGTTTTCATCACAATGCTCCATGCCATTGTCATCAAAATACTCCCCAACCTTGTCATCAGAATGCTCCATGACCCTTGTCATCACATTTCTCCATGCACTTGTCAGCACAGTGCTCCCTGACCCTTGTCATCACAATGCTCCAAGCCATTGTCATCACAATGCTCCATTACCTTTGCCATCAGAATCCTCCATGACACTTGGCATCCCAATGCTCCATGCCATTGTCATCACAATGGGCCCTTACATATGTCATCACAATGCTCCCTGACACCTGTCTTCACAATACTGCATGACCTGGCCATCACAATGCTCCATGCCCTTGTCATCACAATGCGCCATTCCAACTGTCATCGCAATAATCCATGAAACTTATTAGACCAATGCTCCTTGCCCTGGTCATCACAATGCTCCATGCCCTTGTTATGACAATGCTCCATGACCCCTGCCATCACAATGCTCTGTGACTCCAGTCATCACAATGCTTCATGACCTTTGTCACCACAATGGGCCATGCCCTCGTCATCATCACTCTCTGTGAGCTTTTTAACCAAAATGATCCATGAACTTTTCATCACAATGCTCTTTGACCCTTGTCATCACAATGCTCTATGCCTTTCTCAGCACAATGCTCCATGACCCTTGTCATCACAATTCTCCATGCGCTTGTCAGCACAATGCTCCATGACACATGTCATCACAATGCTCCATGACCCCTGTCATCACAATGCTCCGTTTCTCCAGTCATCACAATGCTTCGTAACGTTTGTCATCACAGTGATCCATGCCCGTGTCATAACAAGTTTCTGTGACCTTTGTAACCACAATGCTCCATGAACATTTCATCACAATTCACAGTGACCCTTGTCATCACAATGCTCCATTTCTTTGTCAGAACAATGCTCCATGACCATTGTCTTCACAATGTGCCACGCACATTTCATCACAACGGTCCACAACCTTGTCATTGCAATGCTCCATAAACATTGTAATCACAATGGTCCATGCACTTCTCATCAAAATGCTCTCTCACCAGAGATATCACAGTGTTCCATGACTAGTCATCACAATACACCCTCACCCCTGTAATCACAATGTTCCATGACCCTGTCATCACACTGCTACATCCCCTTATCATCACAATGTTCCATGACCATTGACATCACAATGTTCCATAACCCATGTCATCAAAATGCTCCATGATCCTTTTCATCCCAAAGCTCCAAGACCCCTGACATCACAATGATCTATAACAACTGCCATCAGAATATTCCATTACACTTTTCATCAAATTGCTGCATGGCCCGGTCATCAAAATGCTCCCTGCACTTCTCATCACAATGCACCATGCCCTTGTCATCAAAATGCTCCATGACTTGTCATCACAAAACTCCATGACCCTTGGCATCACAATGATCCATGTCATTGTCATCACAATGCTCCATGAACCCTCTCATAACATTGCTCAATGCCCTTGTCATCACAAAGCTCCATGACACTTGTCATCACAATGCTCGATGCCCTTCTCATCGCAATGCTCCATGCCCTTGTCATTACAATCCTGCATGACCAATGTATCTTAGTGTTCCTTACCCTTGTCATCACAATGCTCCATGCCCACTCTCATCACAATAATCCATGAAACATTTCAGACGAATGTTCCATGCCCTTCTCATCACAATGCTCCATTACCTCTGTCATAACAATGCACCATGACCCCTGCCATCACAATGTTCAACGGCCTAGTCATCACAAGGTTCCATGACACTTGTCATCACAATGCTGAAGACCCCTGTAATCACAATGCTCCTTGCCCTTGTCATCACAAAGCTCCATGACGCATGTCATCAGAAAGTTCCATGGCCTTCTTATCACAATGCTCCATGCCCTTGTCATCACAATGCTCCAAGACCTTTGTAAACACAATGCTCCATGCCCCTTTTCATCTCAATGCTCCATGAACCCTGCCATCACAATGGACCATGCCCATCATCATAATGCTTCAGGCTATTGTCATCACAATGAAATCAATATTCTCCATGACCTCTGTCATCATAATGCTCCAAACACTTGTGATCACAATGTTCCATAACTCTTATCATCACAACACCCCATGACGCTCATCATCACAATTATCCATGGTCTCCTCTTCACAATGCTCCATGATCTTTGTCATCACAATGCTCAATACAGTTGTCATCACAATGCTCCCTGACAGTTGTCGTCAGTATGCTCCTTGAACCCTGTCATGACAAGGCTCCATGCCTTTGTCATCACAATAATCCATGCCCTTTTCATCACAATGCTCCCAGACCCCTGTAATCACAATGATCCATCCCCCATTTCATCAGAATGCTCCATGAGACTTGTCATCACAAGTCTCCATGGTCTTCTCCTCACAGTGCTCCAGGACCTTGTCATCACCATGCACCATTCCCTTGTCATCACAATGCGCCATGACCCCTGTCATCACAATAGTCCATGAACATTTTCAGCCCAATGCTCCACGACCTACTCATCACAATGCTCCATGGCCAATATCATCAAAATGCTCCATGACCACTGTTATCACAACACTCCATGACAACTGACAACAAAATGATCTGGGACTCTTGTCATCACAATGCTCCATTCCCTAGTCATCACAATGCTCAATGAACCCTGTCATCACAACACTCCATGAACATTTTCAGCCCAGTGCTCCATGACCCTTGTCATCACAATGATCCATGCCCTTGTCATCCCAATGCTCCATGACCCGTGTATTCACAATGCTCCGTGACGCTTGTCATCACAGTGCTCCATGACACATGTCATCACAATGCTCCATGCCTTTGTCAGCAAAATGCTACATGACTTTTCCATTACAATGCTCTATGCGCTTCTCATCACAGTACTCCATTTCCATTGTCATCACAATCCTCCATGAACCTTGGGATCACATTGCTTCATGCCCTTGTCATCACAATGCTCCCTGCTCCTTGAAATCAAAATGATCCATGACCTCTGTCATCACAATACTCCAAACGCTTGTGATCACAAAGTTCCATAACACTTGTCATCACAACGCTCCATGATGCCTGTCATCACAATACTCCATGCCCTTTTCATCACAATGCTCCATGACCTTTGTCATCACAATTTTCTATACACATGTCATCACAATGCTCCCTGACACTTGTCATCAGAATGCTCCTTGAACCCTGTCACGAAAAGGCTCCATTCCTTTTTCATCACAATGCCCCATGCCGTTTTCATCACAATGCTCCATGCCATTGTCATCAAAATACTACACAAGCTTGTCATCAGAATGCTCCTTGACACTTGTCATTACAATTCTCCACGCACTTGTCAGCACAATGCTCCCTGACCCTTGTCATCACAATGCTCCAAGAAGCCATTGTCATCACAATGCTCCATTACTTTTGTCATCAGGATCCTCCATGACACTTGGCATCCCAATGCTCCATGCCATTGTCATCAAAATGGGCCATTACATATGTCATCACAATGCTCCCTGACACCTGTCTTCACAATACTGCATGACCTGGTCATCACAATGCTCCATGCCGTTGTCATCACAATGCGCCATTCTAACTGTCATCACAATAATCCTTGAAACATATTAGACCAATGTTCCATGCCCTTGTCATCACAATGCTCCATGCTCTTGTTATCACAATGCTCCATGACCCCTGTCATCACAATGCTCCGTGACTCCAGTCATCACAATGCTTCATGACCTTTGTCATCACAATGGTCCATGCCCTGGTCATCATCAGTCTCTGTGACCTTTTTAACCACAATGCTCCATGAACTTTTCATCACAATGCTCTTTGACCCTTGTCATCACAATGCTCCATGCGCTTGGCAGCACAATGCTCCATGACACATGTCATCACAATGCAGCATGTGCTTGTCATCACACTGCTCCACAATCTTGTCATCACAATGCTCCATAAAATTTGTCATCACAATGCTCCATGCACTTCTCATCAAAATGCTCTCTCACCAATTATATCACAATGCTACATCACTATTTGTCACAATACTCACTCACCTCTGTCATCACAATGTTTCACGGCACCTGTCATCACAATGCTACATGCACTTATCATCACAATGTTCGATGACCCCTGACATCAAAATGTTCCATAACACCTTTTATCAAACTGCTCCATGATCCTTTTCATCAAAAGGCTCCATGACCCCTGACATTACAATGTTTCATAATACCTGTCATCAAAATGTTCCATGACACTTTTCATCAAATTGTTCCATGAACCTGTCATCAAAATGCTCCCTTCACTTCTCATCAAAATGCACCTCACCCTTGTCATCAAAATGCTCCATGACTTGTCATCACAATGCTCCATGCACTTGCCATCACAATGCTCCATTATCCCAATCATAACAATGCTCCATGACCCCTGCTATCACTATGTTCCATGGCCTTGTCATCACAAAGCTCCTTGACACTTCTCATCACAATGCTCCAAGAACCCTCTAATCACAATGCTCTATGCACCTTTTCATCTCAATGATCCACGAACCCTCTCATCACAATGCACCATGCCCATCATCATAATGATTCATGCTATTGTCATCAAAATGAAATCAAAATGCTCCATGACCTCTGTCATAACAATGCTCCAAACCCTTGGGTTCACAATATTCCATATCACTTGTCATCACAATGCAACCTGACGCTCGTCATCACAGTTATCCATGGTCTTCTCATCAAAATGCTCCATGACCTTTGTCATCACAATGCTCAGTACACTTGTCATCAAAATATTCCCTGACACTTGTTGTCTGCATGCTCCTTGAATCCTGTCATGACAAGGCTCCATGCATTTTTCATCACAATGATCCATGCCATTTTCATCACAATGCTCCAAGACCCCTGTAATCACAGTGCTCCATGCCCTTGTCATCACAAACTCAATGACCCATGTCATCAGAATGCTCTTGGCCTTCTCCTCACAACGCTCCATGCACTTGTCATCACAATATGCCAAGACCCCTCTAATCACAATGCTCCATGCCCATTTTCATCAGTATGCTCCAGGAGACTTGTCATCACAAGGCTCCATGGTTTTCTCATCACAGTGCTCCAGGAACTTGTCATCACAATGCTTCACGACCTTGTCATGAAAATTCTCAATGGCCATTGTCATCATAATGCTCCAAGCCCTAGTCATCACAATGCTCCATTATATTTGTCATCACAATCCTCCATTACATTTGGCATCACAATACTCCCAGCCATTGTCATCGCAATGGACCATGACATAAGTCATCACAATGCTCCCTGACACCTGTCTTCAGAATAATCCATGACCTTCTCTTCACAATGATCCATGTCCTTGTCATCACAATGCACCATGTCCACTGTCATCACAGTAATCTGTGAATCTTGTCAGACCAATGCTCCATGCCCCTGTCATCACAATGCTCCATGCCCTGGTCATCACAATGCTCCATGACTTGTCATCACAAAGCTCCATGACCCATGACTCATGTATCACAGTGTTCCATGCCCTAGTCATCACAATGCTCCAAGACCCCTGTAGTCACAATGCTCCATGTCCCTTTTCCTCAGAATACTCCATGCGACTTGTCATCATAAGTAGCCATGGTCTTCTCATCACAATGCTCCAGGACCTTGTCATCACCATGCTCCATTCCCTTGTCATCACAATGCGCCATGACCACTGTCATCACAATAATCCATGAATATTTTCAGCCCAATGCTCCACGACCTATTCATCACAGTGCTCCTTGGCCAATATCATCTCAAAGCTCCATGACCACTGTCATCACAACACTCCATGACACCTGACAAGACAATGATCCGGGACTCTTGTCCTCACAATGCTCCATTCCCAAGTCATCACAATGCTCCATGACCCCTGTCATCACAACACTCCATGAAAATTTTCAGCCAAGTGTTCCATGACAGTTGTCATCACAATTATCCATGCCCTTGTCATCCCAATGCTCCATGACCCCTGTATTCACAATGCTCTGTGACGCTTGTCATCACAGTGCTCCATGACCCCAGTCATCACAGTGTTCCATGCCTTTCTCAGCAAAATGCTACATGACCTTGTCATTACAATGCTCTATGCGCTTGTCATCACAATACTCCATTACCATTATCATCACAATCCTCCATGAACCTTGGGATCACATTGTTTCATGCCCTTGTCATCACAATGCTCCATGCTCCTTGAAATCAAAATGATCCATGACCTCTGTCATCACAATGCTCCAAACCCTTGTGATCACAATGTTCCATAACACTTGTCATCACAACGCTCCATGATGCCTTTCATCACAATACTCCATGCCCTTTTCATCACAATGCTCCATGACTTTTTCATCAAAATTCCCAATACAATTGTCATCACAATGCTCCCTGACACTTGTCATCAGAATCCTCCTTGAACCCTGTCACGAAAAGGCTCCATGCCTTTTTCATCACAATGCCCCATGCCGTTTTCATCACAATGCTCCATGCCATTGTCATCAAAATACTCCACAAGCTTGTCATCAGAATGCTCCATGACCCTTGTCAGCACAATTCTCCATGCACTTGTCAGCACAATGCTCCCTGACCCTTGTCATCACAATGCTCCAAGCTATTGTCATCACAATGCTCCATTACCTTTGTCATCAGAATCCTCCATGACACTTGGCATCCCAATACTCCATACCATTGTCATCACAATGGGCCATTACATATGTCATCACAATGCTCCCTGACACCTGTCTTCACAATACTGCATGACCTGGTCATCACAATGCTCCATTCCCTTGTCATCACAATGCACCATTCCAACTGTCATCGCAATAATCCATGAAACTTATTAGACCAATGATCCATGCCCTTGTAATCACAATGCTCCATGCCCTTTTTATCACAATACTCCATGACCCCTGACATCACAATGCTCCGTGACTCCAGTCATCACAATGCTTCATGACCTTTGTCACCACAATGGTCCATGCCCTCGTCATCAACAGTCTCTGTGACCTTTTTAACCACAATGCTCCATGTACTTTTCATCACAATGCTCTTTGACCCTTGTCATCACAATGCACTATGCCTTTCTCAGCACAATGCTCGATGACCCTTGTCAGCACAATGCTCCATGCACTTTTCAGCACAATGCTCCATGACACATGTCATCACAATGCTCCATGACCCCTGACATCACAATGCTCCGTGACTCCAGTCATCACAATGCTTCAGAACGTTTGTCATCACAATGGTCCATGCCCATGTCATCACAATGCTCTGTGACCTTTGTAACCACAATGCTCCATGAACATTTCATCACAATTCCCTGTGACCCTTGTCATCACAATGCTCCATTTCTTTGTGAGAACAATGCTCCATGACCATTGTCTTCAAAATGTGCCACGCACATTTCATCACAACGGTCCACATACTTGTCATTGCCATGCTCCATAATCCTTGTAATCACAATGCTCCATGCACTTCTCATCAAAATGCTCTCTCACATGAGATATCACAGTGTTCCATCACTAGTCATCACAATACTCCCACACCCCTTTAATCACAATGTTCCATGAACCTGTCATCACACAGCTACATCCCCTTATCTTCACAATGTTCCATGACCCCTGACATCACAATGTTCCATAACCCCTGTCATCAAAATGCTCCATGATCCGTTTCATCCCAAAGCTCCAAGACCCCTGACATCACAATGTTCTATAACCCCTGCCATCAAAATGTTCCATTACACTTTTCATCAAATTGCTGCATGACCCGGTCATCAGAATGCTCCCTGCCCTTCTCATCACAATGCACCATGCTCTTGTCATCAAAATGCTCCATGACTTGTCATCACAAAGCTCCATGACCCTTGGCATCACAATGCTCCATGTCATTGTCATCAGAATGCTCCATGAACTCTCCCATCATATTGCTCAATGCCCTTGTCATCACAAAGCTCCATGACACTTGTCATCAAAATGCTCGATGCCCTTCTCATCACAATGCTCCATGCCCTTGTCATTACAATCCTGCATGACCCTGTATCATAGTGTTCCGTACCCTTGTCATCACAATGCTCCATGCCCACTCTCATCACAATGCTCCATGCCCTTGTCATTACAATCCTGCATGACCCATGTATCATAGTGTTCCGTACCCTTGTCATCACAATGCTCCATGCCCACTCTCATCACAATAATCCCTAAAACATTTCAGACCAATGTTCCATACGCTTCTCATCACAATTCTCCATTACCTCTGTCATAACAATGCACCATGACACCTGCCATCACAATGTTCCACGGCCTAGTCATCACAAGGTTCCATGACACCTGTCATCACAATGCTGAAGGCCCATTAAATCACAATGCTCCATGCCCTTGTCATCACAAAGCTCCATGACACATGTCATCAGAATGTTCCATGGCCTTCACATCACAGTGCTCCATGCCATTGTCATCACAATGCTCCAAGAACCCTGTAATCACAATGCTCCATGCCATTGTCATCACAATGCTCCAAGGCCCCTGTAATCACAATACTCCATGCCCCTTTTCATCAGAATGCTCCATGAGAATTGTTATTACAAGGCTCCATGGTCTTCTCATCACAATGCTCCAGGAACATTTCATCACAGTGCTCCATTCCCTTGTCATCACAATGCTCCATGACCCCTGTCCTCACAATACTTCCTGAACATTTTCAGTCCAATTCTCCAGGAACTTCTCATCACAATGCTTCATGATCCCTATCATCACAATACTCGTTGACCACTGTCATCACAACGCTCCATGACCCCTGACAACACAGTGATCCGGGACTCTTGTCATCACAATGCTCCATTCCCTAGTCATCACAGTGCTCCATGAACATTTTCTGCCCAATGCTCCATGACACTTGTTATCACAATTATCCATGCCCTTGCCATCCCTATGCTCCATGACCCCTGTAATCACAATGATCCGTGATGCTTCTCATCACAGTGCTCCATGACCCTTATCATCACAATGCTCCATGCCTGTGTCAGCAAAATGCTATATGACCTTGTCATCACAATGCTCCATTTGCTTGTCATCACAATACTCCATTACCATTGTCATCACAATCCTCCATTAAACTTGGGATCACATTGCTTCATGCCCTTGTCATCACAATGCTCCATGCACCTTGAAATCTAAATGATCCATGACTTCTATCATCACAATGCTCCAAACCCTTGTGATCACAATGTTCCATAACACTTGTCATCACAATTCTCCATGATGCCTGTCATCACAATACTCCATGTCCTTTTCGTCAAAATGCTCCATGATCTTTTTCATCACCATTCTCAATACACTTGTCATCACAATGTTCCCTGACACTTGTCTTCAGAATGCTCCTTGAAACCTGTCATGAAGTGGCTTCATGCATTTTTTTATCACAATGCTCCATTCCCTTTTCATCACAATGTTCCATGCCATTGTCGTCACAATACTCCACAAACTTGTCATCAGAATGCTCCATGACCCTTGTCATCACAATGCTCCATGGCCACTGTCATCACAATGCTCCATACCCGTTGTCATTACTGTGCTCCATGACGCTCGTTATCACAATTATCCATGGTCTTCTCATCACAATGCTCCACGCCCTTGTCATCAAAATGCTCCATGACCCTTGTCATCACAATGCTCCATGGCCACTCTCATCACAATGCTCCATTGCTCTTGTCATTACAGTGCTCCATGACGCTCGTCATCACAATTATCCATGGTCTTCTCATCAAAATACTCCACGGTCTTGCCATCACAATGCTCCATGCCCTGTTCATCACAATGCTCCATGTCCCCTGTCATCACAATTCTCCTCGTTCTTGGCATCACTGTGCTCCATGACACTTCTCATCACCGTGTTACATGAATTGTCATCACAATTCTCTATGCACTTGTCATCGCAATGCTCCATGACCCCTGTCATAGGAAGCTCCAAGTGCTTGTCATCACAATGCTTCATGAACATGTCATCAAAATTCTCAATGGCCCTTGTCATCACAATGCTCCATGCCCCTGTCATCACAATGCTCCATGTCCATTGTCATCACAATGCTCCAAGCCCTTGTCATCAAAATGCTCCATTTCATTTGTCATCACAATCCTCCATGACACTTGGCATCACAATATTCCATTCCATTGTCATCGCAATGGACCATGACATATGTCATCACAATGCTCCCTGACACCTGTCTTCAAAATACTCCATGACCTTCTCATCACAATGCTCCATGCCTTTCTCATCACACTGCACCATGCCCACTGTTATCACAATAATCCATGAAACATGTCAGGCCAATGCTCCATGCCCCTGTCATCACAATGCTCATTGCCTTTTCATCACAAAGCTCTATGACCCCTGTCATCACAATGCTCCGTGACTCCAGTCATCACAATGCTTCATGACCTTTGTCATCACAATTGTCCATGCCCTCGTCATCACAGGGCTCTGTGACCTTTGTCACCAAAATGCTACATGAAATTTTCATCACAATGCTCGTTGACTCTTGTCATCACATTGCTCCATGCCTTTGTCAGCACAAAGCTCCATGATGCATGTCATCAGAACGCTCTATGACATTCTCATCCCAATGTTCCATGCCCTTGTCATCACAATGCCCCAAGACCCCTGTAATCACAATGCTCCATGACCCTTTTCATCAGAATGCTCCATGAGACTTGTCATCACATGGCTCCATGGTCTTCTCATCACAATGCTCCAGTACCTTGTCATCACAATGCTCCTTGACCGCTGTCATCACAATACTCCATGAACATTTTCAGCCCAGTGATCCATGACGTTCTCATCACAATGCTCCATGACTTCTGTCATCACAATGCGCCATGACCACTGTCATCACAACGTTCCATGAACCCTGACAACACAATGATCCAGGAATCTTGTCATCAAAATGCTCCATGCCCTTGTCATCCCAATGCTCCATGAACCCTGTAATCACAATGCTCCATGACGCTTGTCATCACAGTGCTCCATGAACCTTGTCATCACAATGCCTTTGACAGCAAAATGATACATAATCTTGTCATCACAATGCTCCATACACTTGTCGTCACAATCCTCCATGACCCTTTGGATCATATTGCTTTATGCCCTTGTCATCTCTATCTTGCCTTTCTGGTTTTTACAGATTTTCGGATGTCCTTTTGGACCGGTGGGAAGTGAAAATTCTTTGTAGTGTGGATTTGCATTGCGCGCTTGCTTGATTGGCCAAAAAGGGCCTATGCCTTTTCTCTTGAATATATTCAGGAGAAAAGTCATACACTGGTTTTGGCCAAGTGCATCATTCTCGAAGTTGTGATGCCTTTCCTGTGCTTTAAAGGCGATTCCAATTTACCTCTTGAAATATGTTTTGTGCAATTCTGACTCATTTTCAAGTCCGCTTTGTTGCCTTCCCTCAACAGATTTTTGGAAGAGAGTAGTCCTTTATAACTCTGCAGGTTTTTGATTTGCTTTGCCCCTGAGCTCCAATTTTCAAATCCCATTTTTGGGAGCTGACCGCAAATCCACAATTTTGCTTCAGGACCTATACTGGTTCCAGGGGTGGCTATACTGGTTCCCTGTGGGTGGCTGAGGCTTTGCTTAATTCTTCTTCCTGAAGGGAATTTAGAGTGACATGTGTCCGTCCAAAGGCCTACATCTACTCTCTGATTGGTTCTCCCTCTTCCCTTTCATCCTCTGCACAATTAGCAAACTGTGCGAACCAGGAGGTTATAGGGGATGACTCTCCTAAGTTGGGAGATTGATAGTAAAGTTGTTGGAATGCCAAACTGGAGCACAAGGAGAGGAAAAAGTAGGAGACTTTCAGAAACCTTACGCCATCACAGGGTGTCCATTCTCTAGGTTTCCCATACATGTTATAACTGTAGTGATATTCCCTTCTACCTGGAAATTTGGGACCCATGGAATGGTGGCATGCATTACTACTTTAAAGGGTCTGCAGTTTCTCTCCCAATCTCACCAGTCCTCTCAGTCCCAAGTGTCCAGCCTTATGTCTCATCCAGCTGTCTTTGCAGATAGGGTCATTCTAGGTTTCATCAGAACCCCTGAAGGAATTGTGTAAGAATTTCGCTGTTTTTTTGTTATGTTTTAGAAATTCATTTTTATAATGGGGTTGAGCTGATTTTCACTGACGTGTTTATGACGGTCTAGACACACTTGATTCCCTTACAGAGGCATATCAATACATAGGTTTTAAGATTCTTACTAATCAGATATATTCCTCTGTGGGGAATAGGGGTTTTGAGTCCCGTTCACTGAGGAAGGTGTAGGTCTTGTCTATTCTGTATTTGGTTTATGGAATGGTACCTGTGCTAATATCAAACTCGGGTTTTATGCATCACCCCACCTCTCCTTTCCCCTTAAGGAGGCATAAGAGTGTTTTCTAAATGTGAGACGCTGCTCTCTTTCCTAATTCAGTTCATTTGTTGTGATGTTGACATTCCCTCTGTAAGTGATATCTTATGATAAGATTCTTTTTCTGTGTGACTAATTTCCCTTAGAATCATCATACCTAAATCCTCTCATTATGCTGCTACTGGCCTTATGACATTCATTTCACGTCTGAGTGATATTCCTTTGTACAAAATTACCACAAGTTCTTTATGCATTTCTCTTTTTCCTGGGATACTTTAGGTGTACCGAAGTTGAGGTTCTTGTATGCAGAGCAGCCCTAAACTTTGGGGTGCCTGTGTCTTGTTGATATTTAGTCTTCCCAAGTTATATGTCCATGAGTTGAAGTCCCCTTTGCTCGGGGACTTTGTATTTTAGATGTTTTAGGAAACAGCATACACTTCTTCAGAGTAGCTCTTGGATATTTATACCCCACCCATCAGCGTGACTAGTCTCCCTGTTTTCCATGGCCTCTCCTGCATTTTTGATTTGTACACATTTTTTGGATGGACTTTCTGAGCAGTGGAAAGTGAGACTTCTTTATTGTGCGGATTTGCATTTCCCTCTTGCTTGGTTGGCCAAAAACTCTGTATGTGTTTTTTTTCCTGAAGATATTCACGAAAAAAACGCATACACCCTTTTGCCCAACTGCATCATTTGAGAAATTCTGCTGCTTTTCATATGTTTTAAATGTGAGTACAATCTACCTTTTGAAGAATGTTTCCTGCAATTCTGCCTCTCATTCGGAACCTCTTCGTTGCCTTACCTGAATATATTTTTGGACGTTTGTTATCATTTATATCTTTGCAGGTATTTGAATTGTCTGCTCCTGAGCTCCATTTTGCAACTCGCTTTTTTTGTGAGCTGACCGCCAAACCATTGGATTGATTCCGGCCCTATTCTGATCCTGGGGAGGCAGGCTGTGCCTTTGGATAATTCTTCTTCCTAATGGGAAATTAGAGTGACATGTGCCTGTCAAAACTCCTACAGCTAATCTCTCATTGGTTCCTCCTCTTCCCATTTATCCTCTGCAAAAATTGAAAACTGTGTGAAACAGGAGGTTAAAGGTGCTGATTCTCCAAGTTGGGAGATTGTTAGTAATGTGGCTGGAATGGCGAACCCCAGCACCAGGAGATCAAAAATGAGGTGCATTTTAGACACCTCTCCTGAGCACACGGTGTACATTCATCTCGGTTTCCCAGGCATGTTTTCCCTGTCAGAAGATTCCCTTGAAACTGCAGATTTGGGACCCATGGAATGGGTACCAGGCAGTATTACTTTAAAAGGTCTGCATTTCCTCACCCAGCTTCTCTAGCATCTCTTAGCGTGCATAGCTTCCAGCCTTATATATCATCCTGCTGTGGGTCTACATGTGTTCAATCCATGTTACATCGTAGCCCTTCAACAAAAGTTGTAAGAATTTTTGTCTGTCTCACTGTTTTTATAAATATATGTAAATTTATTTTTATATTGGTTACAGCTGATTTTCAAAGCTCTGTTTTTGCTGCTGTACATCCACTTGATTCATGTACTGTGTGACAACAATAAATTCTTTCTCAGATGCTTACGAGTCATATGTATTATTTTCCAGTGACTTGAGTGGACTGAGTGCAGTTCTTTGAGGTACCGTGTAGGCCTTGCCAGTTATTCAATGCGGTACTTGGAATGGTATCTTTGCTAATTTCAACCTCCTGAATAATACCTCACCATTCCCCACCTTTCCCATTTAGCAGCCTTATGTCTATTTTCTACATATGTGACTATGTTTCTGTTTTGTAGTTTATTTCATGTGTAGCCATTTTTGATTCCACCTCTAAGTGACATCTTATGATATGTGTCTTTTTCTTTCTGACATGTGTCACTTAGAATGATCGTATGTAACTCCTCCAGAGTTGTTACAACTGGCCTTATTTCATTGATTTCTGGATGAGTAATATTCCACTCTACATAAGTACCCCATCTCTTTTATCCATTTTATCCTGAATATACTCAGGAGAAAACGCATACGCCCTCTTTGGCCAAGTGCATCATTGTCGAAGTTGTGCCCCTCTTCCTGTGCTTTAAAGGCGATTCCAACATTCCTCTTGAAATCTGTTTCCTGCTATTCTGCCTCACATTTAAGTCTGCCTCGTTGCCTTCCCTCAACAGATTTTTGGATGATAGTTGTCCTTTATTACTCTGACAGTTTGTGAATTGCTGTGCCCCTGAGCTCCATTTCTTAACTCGATTTTTGTGAGCTGAAAACAAGTCCCATATTTTGGTTCAGGACCTATACTAGTTCCAGGTGGGTGGCTGAGACTTTGGTTAATTCTTCTTCCTCCCGGGAAATATGAGTGACATATGCCCATGCAGATGCCTAACAGCTACTCTCTCTTTGGTTCTCCCTCTTCCCTTTCATCCTTTGCCAAAGTGGCAACCTGTGTGAACCTGGGGGTTAAAGGTGCTGTCTCTCCAAGTTGGGAGATTGATAGTAAAGCAGTTGGAAAGTCAAACTGGAGCACCAGCAGAGCGATTATTCGTTGAGTTTTAGAAAGCTTTCGTATTCACAGTGTGTCCATTCTCTAGGTTTCCCATACCTGTTATAGCTGTAGTAATATTCCCTTCAACCTGGAGAGTTGGGACCCATGGAATGGGTGACATGCATTATTGCTTTACAAGGTCTGCATTTGCTCACCCAATCTCACCAATCCTCTCAGTCCCATGTGTCCAGCCTTATGCCACCTCCAGCTGTCGTTGTAGATAGGGTCATTCCAAGGTTCATCAGAGAGCCTGAAGGAATTGTAAAGAATTTCCCTGTTTTTTTGTTTCGTTTTTGAAATTCCGTTTTATAGTGGGTTTGATGTGATTCTCGCTGAAATCTTTATGCCAGTCTAGACACACATGATTCCCTTACGGAGACATATCAATACATAGGTTTTAAGATGCTTACTTCTCATATATATTCCTCTGCGGGAAGTATGGGGTTTTGAGTCCCTTTCACTGAGGAAGGTGTAGGTGTTGTTTATTCCGTAGTTGGTTTTTGGAAGGGTACCTGTGCTTATATCAAACTCTGGTTTTGTGCATCACCCCACCTCTCCTTCCCCCTTAAGCAGGCATAAGCGTGTTTTCTGAATGTGAGACTCTGTTCTCTTTCCTAACTCAGTTCATGTGTAGCCATGTTTACAGGATCTTCATAAGTGATATCTTATGATATTTTTTTTTCTTCTGTGTGACTTAATTCACTTAGAATCATCGTACCTGAATCGACTCATTTTGCTGCTACTGGTCTTATGACATTGATTTCATGGCTGAGGGATATTCCATCATACGTAAGTACCACAATTTTTTGAACCATTTTTACCTTTCCTGGGATAGTTAAGGTGTACCCAAGTTGAGGTTCTTGTAATCAGTGCAGCTCTAAATTTTGGGGTGGATCTGTCTTATTCATTTTCAGTTTTCCCAAGGTATATTCCATAGACTGGGAGTGTACTTGGCTCTGTAGCTCTGTTGTTTACTTGTTTTAGGGAACACAATGCACTACTCCATAGAGGCAGTTGGCAATTTACATCCCGGCCATCAGCATAACAAGGCTCCCTGTTCTCCAGGGCCTGTCTTGCCTTTCTGGTTTTTACCCATTTTGTGGATGTCCCTTGTGACCGGTGGGAAGTGATACTTCTTTGTAGTGCAGACTTGCATTGCCCACTTGCTTGCTTGGTGAAAAGTGCGTATGCGTTTTCCCCTGAATATATTCAGGGGAAAACGCATACGGCCTTTTTGGCCATGTGCATCATTGTCGAAGTTGTGTTCCTCTTCCTGTGCTTTAAAGGCGATTCCAACGTACCTCTTGAAATCTGTTTCCTGCTATTCTGCCTCACTTTCAAGTCCGCCTAGTTGCCTTCCCTCAACAGATTGTTGGAAGATAGTTGCCGTTTATTACTCTGCCAGTTTGTGAATTGCTTTGCCCCTGAGCTCCATTTTTTAACTCGTTTTTTGTGAGCTTAACGCAAGTCCAGTATTTTGGTTCAGGACCTATACTGGTTTTCGGTGGGGGGCTGAGACTTTTGTTAATTCTTCTTCTTGCCGGAAAATTAGAGTGACCTTTGGCGGTCCAAAGGCTTAACAGCTACTCTCTCATTGGTTCTCCCTCTTCCCTTTCATCCTCTGCCAAATTGGCAACCTGTGAGAACCAGGAGGTTAAAGGGGCTGTCTCTCTAAGTTGGGAGATTGATAGTAAAGCAGTTGGAAAGTCAAACCGTAGTACCAGGAGAGGGACTATTAGTTGAGTTTTAGAAACCTTTCATATTCACAGTGTGTCCATTGTCTAGGTTTCCCAAACATGTTATAGCTGTTGTAATATTCCCTTCAACCTGGAGAGTTGGGACCCATGGAATGGGTGCCACTCATTTTTGCTTTAAAGGGTCTGCATTTGCTCACCCAATCTCAACATTCCTCTCAGTCCAAAGTGTCCAGGCTTATGCCACATCCAGCTGTCATTGTAGATAGGGTCATTCCCGGTTTCATCAGAGACCCTGAAGGAATTGTAAGGAATTTCCCTGTTTTTTTGTTTTGTTTTTGAAATTCCTTTTTATAGTGGGTTGAGCTGATTCTCACTACCATGTTTATGCCAGTCTTGACACACTTGATTCCCTTATGGAGACATATCAATACATAGGTTTTAAGATTCTTACTAGTAAGATATATTACTCTGCGTTGAATATGGGGTGTTGAGTCCCTTTCACTGAGGAACGTGTAGGTCTTGTCTATTCTGTATTTGGTTTTTGGAACTGTACCTGTACTAATATCAGACTCTGGTTTTATGCATCACCCCACCTCTCCTTCCCCCTTAAGAAGGCATAAGGTTGTTTTCTCAATGTGAGACTCCCTTCTCTTTCCTATCTCTGTTCATGTGTAGCCATGTTTACAGGATCTTCATCATTGATATCTTATGATAATTTTCTTTTTCTGTTTGACTTATTTCACTTAGAATTATCGTACCTGAATCCACTCATTTTGCTGCTACTGGCCTTATGACATTGATTTCATGGCTGAGGGATATTCCGTCATACGTAAGTATCACAATTTCTAGAACCATTTTTGTCTTTCCGGGGATATTTAAGGTGTACCCAATTTGAGGTTTTTGTAAGCAGTGCAGCCCTGAATTTTGGTGTGGATCTGTCTTATTAATTTTCAGTTTTCCCAAGCTATATTAACTAGACTGGAAGTGCCACTGGCTGTGTAGCTCTGTTTTTTACTTGTTTTAGGGAACACAGTGCACTCCTCCAGAGAGGCAGTTGGCAATTTACATCCCGCCCATCAGCATAACAAGGCTCCATGTTCCCCAGGGCCTGTCTTGCCTGTCTGTTTTTTACACATTTTGCTGATGTCCCTTTTGGCTGGTGGGAAGTGACACTTCTTTTTAGTGCAGATTTGCATTGCCTGCTTGCTTGCTTTGCTGAAAAGGGCATATGCGTTTTCTCCTGAATATATTCACGTGAACCCCATATGCCCTTTATGGCCATTTCCATTATTTTCGAAGTTGTGATGCTTTTCCTGTGTTTAAAGGCGATTCCAATGTACCTCTTGAAATCTGTTTCATGCCATTCCGCCTCATTTTCACTTCCGCCTCGTGGCTTTCCCTCAACAGATTTTTCGAAGAGAGTAGTCCTTTTTAACTCTGAAGGTTAGTGAATTGCTGTGACCCTGAGCTCCATTTTATAACTCGCGTTTTTGTGAGCTGACCACAAATCCACAGTTTTGCTTCTGGACCTATACTGGTTCTGGGGGGGTCAGGCTGAGTCTCTGGTTAATTCCTCATCGTGACGGGTAATTAGAGTGAAATGTGGCCGTCCAAATGCCTACAGCTACTCTCTCATTGGTTCTCTCTCTTCCCTTATATACTCTGCTCAATTTGCCAGCTGTGTGAACCAGGAGGTTATAGGGCCTGACTCTCCAAGTTGGGAGACTGATAGTAAAGCAGTTGGAATGTCAAACTGGAGCACAAGGAGAGAAAAAAGTAGTAGAGTTTTAGAAACCTTTCACCATCATATGGTTTCCATTCTCTAGGTTCCCATACATGGTATAACTGTAGTGATATTCCCTTCTACCTGGAGAGTTGGGAACCATGGAATGCGTGGCAGGCATTATTGCTTTAAAGGGTCTGCATTTTTTCACCCAATCTCACCAATCCTCTCAGTCCCAAGTGACCAGCGTTATGCCACATCCAGCTGTCATTGTAGATAGGGTCATTCCAGGTTTCATCAGAACCCCTGAAGGTATTGTGTAAGAATTTTACTATTTTTATGTTTTGTTTTGAAATTCATTTTTATAGTGGGTTTGAGCTGATTCTCACTGCCATGTTTATGTCGTTCTAGACACACTTGGTTCCCTTACGGAGACATATCAATACATAGGTTTTAAAATTCTTACTAGTCAGATATATTTCTCTGCGGGGAATAAGGATGTTGAGTTCCGTTTACTGAGGAAGGAGTAGGGCTTGTCTCTTCTCTTTTTGGATTATGGAAGGTACCTGTGCTAATATCAAACTTTTGTTTTGTGAATCTCCCCACCTGTCTTTCCCCTTAAACAAGCATTAGAGTGTTTTCTAAATCTGAGACTCTGTTCTCTTCCCTAAATCAGTTCATATGTAGCCATGTTTACATTCCCTTCATAAGTGATATCTTATGTCAGAATGCAACATGGCCTTGTCATAATAATGCTCCATGAGCCCTGTCATCACAATGCTCCATGCCCTGGTTATCACAAAGCTCCATGTCCCTTGCCATCACAATTCTCCACGTCCTTGTCATCACAATGCTACATGACACTTCTCATCAAAATATTACATGCTCTTGTCATCACAATTCTCCATGCATTTGAAATTGCAATGCTCCATGCACTTGTCATCACAATGCTCCATGCACTTGTCATCACAATGCTCCATGCCCTTGTCATCACATTGCTCCATGACACCTGTCATCACAATGCTCCCTGACACCTGTCATCACAATGCTTCATGCCCCTTTTCATTATAGTGTTCCATGATGCTCGACACCACAATTACCCAAGGTCTTCTCATCAAAATGCTCCACGGTTTTGCCATCACCATGCTCCATGCCTAGTCATCACAAAGCTAAATGTCCCTTTTCCTCACAATTCTCCACGTCCTTGTCATTACAATGCTCCTGGCACTTCACATCAAAATGTTATATGCTCTTGTCATCACAATACTCCATGCCCTTTTCATCACAATGCTCCATGACCTTTGTCATCACAATTCTCAATACACTTGTCATCACAATGCTCCCTGACACTTGTCTTCAGAATGCTCCTTGAACACTCTCACGAAAAGGCTCCATGATGTTTTTATCACAATGCCCCATGCCGTTTTCATCACAATGCTCCATGTCATTGTCATCACAATGGGCCATTACATATGTCATCACAAAGTTCTCTAACACCTATATTCACAATAATGCATGACCTGGTCATCACAATGTTCCATGCCCTTGTCATCACAATGCGACATTCCAACAGTCATCACAATACTCCATGAAACATATTAGACCAATGATACATGCCCTTTTTATCACAATGCTCCATGACCCCTGTCATCTCAATGCTCCGTGACTCCAGTCATCACAATGCTCCATGACGTTTGTCATCACAGTGGTCCATGCCCTCATCATCAACAGTCTCTGTGAACTTTTTAACCACAAAGCTCCATGAACATTTCATCACAATGCTATTTGACCCATGTCATCACAATTCTCTATGCCTTTCTCAGCAAAATTCTCCATGTCCTTCTCATCACAATGCTCCATGACCCCTGTCATCACAATGCTCCGTGACTCCAGTCATCACAATTCTTCATAACATTTGTCATCACAATGGTCGATGCCCACGTCATAGCAAGGCTCTGTGACATTTGTAACCACAATGCTCCATGAACTTTTCATCACAATGCTCCGTGACACTTGTCATCACATTGCTCCATGCCTTTGTCAGAAAAATGCTCCATGACCCTTGTCATCACAGTGTGCCAAGCGCTTCTCACCCCAATGGTCCAAAAATTGGTCATGACAATGCTCCATAAACCTTGTAATCACAATGCTCCATGCCCTTCTCATCACAATGCTCCATGCCCTTGCCATCACAATGCACCATGTGCACTGTCAACACAATAGTCTATGAAACATGTCAGACAAATGCTCCATGCCCCTTTCATCACAATACTCCATGCCCTTGTCATCACAATGCTCCATGACACATGTCATCACAATGCTCCTTGACTCCAGTCATCACAATGCTTCATAACGTTTGTCATCACAATGGTCCATGCCCGCGTCATCACAAGGCTCTGTGACCTTTGTAACCACAATGCTCCTTGAACATTTCATCACAATGCTCTGTGACCCTTGTCATCACAATGCTCCATGCCTTTGTCAGAACAATGCTCAATGAAACTTGTCATCAAACTGTGCCACGCGCTTTTCATTACAACGGTCCACAACCTTGTCTTCGGTATGCTCCATAAATCTTGTAATCACAATGCTCCATGCACTTATCATCAAAATGCTCTCTCACCAGAGATATCAGAGTGTTCCATCACTAGTCATCACAATACTCCCTCACTCCTGTAATCACAATGATCCATGACACCTGATATCACAATGTTCTATAACCCCTGTCATCAAAATGCTCCATGACCCTTTTCATCCCAAAGCTCCATGACCCCTGGCATCACAATGTTCTATAACCCCTGTCATCAAAATGTTCCATGACACTTTTCATCAAATTGCTGCATGACCCTGTCATCAAAATGCTCCCTGCCCTTCTCATCACAATGCACCACACACTTCTCATCAAAATGCTCCATGACTTTGTCATCACAAAGCTCAATGACCCTTGGCATCACAATGCTCCATGTCATTGTCATCACAATGCTCCATGAACCCTCTAATCACATTGCTCCATGCCCTTGTCATCACAAAGCTCCATGACCCTTGTAATCACAATGCTCAATGCCCTTCTCATCACAATGATCCATGCCCTTGTCATTACAATCCTCCATGACCCATGTATCACAGTGTTCCATGCCATTGTCATCACAATGCTCCATGCCCTCTCTCATCACAATAATACATGAAACATTTCAGACCAGTGCTCAATGCCCTTCTCATCACAATGCTCCATTACCTCTGTCATAACAATGCTCCATGAACCCTGACATAACAATGATCCACGGCCTTGTCTTCACAAGGCTCCATGACCCTTGTCATCACAATGCTCCAAGACCCCTGTAATCACAATGCTCCATGCCCTTGTCATCACAAAGCTCCATGACGCATGTCATCAGAATGTTCCATGGCCTTCTCATCACAATGCTCCAAAACCACTGTAATCACAGTGCTCCATGACCCTTTTCATCTCAATGCTCCATGAACCCTGTCATCACAATGCACCATGCCCATCATCATAATGCTTCAGGCTATTGTCATCACAATGAAATCAGTAATCTCCATGATCTCTGTCATCATAATGCTCCAAAACCTTTTGATCACAATGTTCCATAACACTTATCATCACAACACACCATGACACTCATCATCACAATTATCCATGGTCTTCTCATCACAATGCTCCATGACATTTGTCATCACAATGCTCAATACACTTGTCATCACAGCTCCCTGACACTTGTCGTCAGTATGCTCCTTGAACCCTGTCATGACAAGGCTCCATGCCTTTTTCACCACAATGATCCATGCCCTTTTCATCACAATGCTCCAAGACACCTGTAATCACAATGCTCCATGCCCTTGTCATCACAAAGCTCCATGACGCATGTCATCAGAATGCTGCATGGCCGTCTCATGACAATGCTCCATGCCCTTGTCATCACAATGCTCCAAGACCACTGTAATCACAATGATCCATGACCCTTTTCATTAGAATGCTCCATGAAACTTGTCATCACAAGCCTCCATGGTCTTCTCATCACAATGCTACAGGACCTTGTCATCACCAAGCTCCATGACCCTTGTCATCACAATAGTCAATTAATATTATCAGCACAATGCTCCATGACATTCTCATCACAATGCTCCATGACCAATATCATCACAATGCACCATGACAACTGTCATCACAATACTCCATGAATATTATCAGCAAAATGCTCCATGACCTTCTCATCACAATGCTGCATGTCCACTGTCCTCACAATGCACCATGACAACAGTCATCACAACACTCCATGACACCTGACAACACAATGATCCGGGACTCTTGTCATCACTATGCTCCATTCCCTAGTCATCACCATTATCGATGACCCCTGTCATCACAATGCTCCGTGACACCTGTCATCACAATGCTTCATAACGTTTGTCATCACAGTGGTCCATGCCCGCGTTATCCCAAGTCTCTGTGACATTTATAACCACAATTCTCAATGAACTTTTCATCACAATGCTCCGTGACCCTTTTCATCACAATGCTCCGTGACTCCAGTCATCACAATGCTTCATGACCTTTGTCATCCCAATGCTCCATGCCCTTGTCATTACAATCCTGCATGACTCATGCATCATAGTGTTCCGTGCCCTTGTCGTCACAATGCTCCATGCCCACTCTCATCTCAATAATCCATGAAACATTTTAGACCAATGTTCCATGCCATTCTCATCACAATGCTCCATTACCTCTGTCATAACAATACACCATGACCCCTGCCATCACAGTGTTCCACGGCATAGTCATCACAAGGTTCCATGAGACTTGTTATCACAATGATGAAGACCCTTGTAATCACAATGCTCCATGCCATTGTCATCACAAAGCTCAATGATGCATGTCATCAGAATGTTCCATGGCCTTCTCATCACAATGCTCCATGCCCTTGTCATCAGAATGCTCCAAGACCACTGTAATCACAGTGCTCCATGACACTTTTCATCTCAATGCTCCATGAACCCTGTCATCACAATGCACCATGCCCATCATCAAAATGCTTCAGGCTATTTTCATCACAATGAAATCAGTAATCTCCATGACCTCTGTCATCATAATGCTCCAAACCCTTGTGATCACAATATTCCATAACACTTATCATCACAACACCCCATGACGCTCATCATAACAATTAACCATGGTCTTCTTATCACAATGCTCCATGATCTTTGTCATCACAATGCTCAATACACTTGTCATCACAATGCTCCCTGACACTAGTCGTCAGTATGCTCCTTGAAGCCTGTCATGACAAGGCTCTATACCTGTTTCATAACAATGATCCGTGCCGTTTTCATAACAATGCTCCAAGATCCCTGTAATCACAATGCTCCATGCCCTTGTCATCACAAAACTCCATGACACATGTCATCTGAAAGCTCCATGGCGTTCTCATCACAATGCTCCATGCCCTAGTCATCACAGTGCTCCAAGACTCCTGTAATCACAATGCTCCATGCCCCTTTTCATCAGAATACTCCATGAGACTTGTCATCACAAGGCTCCATGGTTTTGTCATCACAATGCTCAAGGAACTTGTCATCACAATGCTTCACGACCTTGTCATGAAAATTCTCAATGGCCATTGTCATCATAATGCTCCAAGCCATAGTCATTACGATGCTCCATTATATTTGTCATCACAATTCTCCATTTCATTTGGCATCACAATACTCCCTGCCATTGTCATCGCAATGGACCATGACATATGTCATCACAATGCTCCCTGACACCTGTCTACACAATAAACCATGACCTTCTCTACACAATGATCCATGCCCTTGTCATCACAATGCACCATGTCCACTGTCATCACAATAATCTATGAATCTTGTCAGACAAATGCTCCATGCTCCTGTCATCACAATGATCCATGCCCTTGTCATCACAATGCTCCATGACCCATGACACATGTATAAGAATGTTCCATGCCCTAGTCATCACAATGCTCCAAGACCCCTGTAATCACAATGCTCCATGCCCCTTTTCATCAGAATGCTCCATGAGACTTGTCATGACAAGTCTCCATGGTCTTCTCATCACAATGATCCTGGACCTTGTCATCACCATGCTCCATTCCCTTCTCATTACAATGCACCATGACCCTTGTCATCACAAAAATCCATGAATATTTTCAGCCCAATGCTCCAAGACCTATTCATCACAATGCTCCATGGCCAATATCATCACAATGCTCCATGACCACTGTCATCACAACACTCCATGACACCCGACAACACAATGATCCGTGACTCTTGTCATCACAATGCTCCATTCCATAGTCATCACAATGCTCCATGACACCTGTCATCACAACACTCCATGAATATTATCAGCCCAGTGCTCCATGACCCTTGTCATCACAATGATCCATGCCCTTGTCATCCAAATGCTCCATGACTCCTGTATTCACAATGCTCCGTGACGCATGTCATCACAGTGCTCCATGACACATGTCATCACAATGCTCCATGCCTTGGTCAGCAAAATGCTACATGACCTTGTCATTACAATGCTCTATGCACTTGTCATCACAATACTCCATTTCCATTGTCATCACAATCCTCCATGAAACTTGGGATCACATTGCTTCATGCCCTTGTCCTCACAATGCTCCATGCTCCTTGAAATAAAAATGATCCATGACCACTCTCATCACAATGCTCCAAAACCTTGTGATCACAATGTTCCATAACACTTGTCATCACAATGCCCCATGATGCCTGTCATCACAATACTCCATGCCCTTTTCATCACAAAGCTCCATGACCTTTGTCATCACAATTCTCAATACACTTGTCATCACAAGGCTCCCTGACACTTGTCATCAGTATGCTCCTTGAACCCTGTCAGGAAAAGGCTCCATGCCTTTTTCATCACAATGCCCCATGTCGTTTTCATCACAATGCTCCATGCCATTGTCATCAAAATACTCCCCAACCTTGTCATCAGAATGCTCCATGACCCTTGTCATCACATTTCTCCATGCACTTGTCAGCACAATGCTCCCTGACCCTTGTCATCACAATGCTCCAAGCCATTGTCATCACAATGCTCCATTACCTTTGCCATCAGAATCCTCCATGACACTTGGCATCCCAATGCTCCATGCCATTGTCATCACAATGGGCCCTTACATATGTCATCACAATGCTCCCTGACACCTGTCTTCACAATACTGCATGACCTGGCCATCACAATGCTCCATGCCCTTGTCATCACAATGCGCCATTCCAACTGTCATCGCAATAATCCATGAAACTTATTAGACCACTGCTCCTTGCCCTGGTCATCACAATGCTCCATGCCCTTGTTATGACAATGCTCCATGACCCCTGCCATCACAATGCTCTGTGACTCCAGTCATCACAATGCTTCATGACCTTTGTCACCACAATGGGCCATGCCCTCGTCATCATCACTCTCTGTGAGCTTTTTAACCAAAATGATCCATGAACTTTTCATCACAATGCTCTTTGACCCTTGTCATCACAATGCTCTATGCCTTTCTCAGCACAATGCTCCATGACCCTTGTCATCACAATTCTCCATGCGCTTGTCAGCACAATGCTCCATGACACATGTCATCACAATGCTCCATGACCCCTGTCATCACAATGCTCCGTTTCTCCAGTCATCACAATGCTTCGTAACGTTTGTCATCACAGTGATCCATGCCCGTGTCATAACAAGTTTCTGTGACCTTTGTAACCACAATGCTCCATGAACATTTCATCACAATTCACAGTGACCCTTGTCATCACAATGCTCCATTTCTTTGTCAGAACAATGCTCCATGACCATTGTCTTCACAATGTGCCACGCACATTTCATCACAACGGTCCACAACCTTGTCATTGCAATGCTCCATAAACATTGTAATCACAATGGTCCATGCACTTCTCATCAAAATGCTCTCTCACCAGAGATATCACAGTGTTCCATGACTAGTCATCACAATACACCCTCACCCCTGTAATCACAATGTTCCATGACCCTGTCATCACACTGCTACATCCCCTTATCATCACAATGTTCCATGACCCTTGACATCACAATGTTCCATAACCCATGTCATCAAAATGCTCCATGATCCTTTTCATCCCAAAGCTCCAAGACCCCTGACATCACAATGATCTATAACAACTGCCATCAGAATATTCCATTACACTTTTCATCAAATTGCTGCATGGCCCGGTCATCAAAATGCTCCCTGCACTTCTCATCACAATGCACCATGCCCTTGTCATCAAAATGCTCCATGACTTGTCATCACAAAACTCCATGACCCTTGGCATCACAATGATCCATGTCATTGTCATCACAATGCTCCATGAACCCTCTCATAACATTGCTCAATGCCCTTGTCATCACAAAGCTCCATGACACTTGTCATCACAATGCTCGATGCCCTTCTCATCGCAATGCTCCATGCCCTTGTCATTACAATCCTGCATGACCAATGTATCTTAGTGTTCCTTACCCTTGTCATCACAATGCTCCATGCCCACTCTCATCACAATAATCCATGAAACATTTCAGACGAATGTTCCATGCCCTTCTCATCACAATGCTCCATTACCTCTGTCATAACAATGCACCATGACCCCTGCCATCACAATGTTCAACGGCCTAGTCATCACAAGGTTCCATGACACTTGTCATCACAATGCTGAAGACCCCTGTAATCACAATGCTCCTTGCCCTTGTCATCACAAAGCTCCATGACGCATGTCATCAGAAAGTTCCATGGCCTTCTTATCACAATGCTCCATGCCCTTGTCATCACAATGCTCCAAGACCTTTGTAAACACAATGCACCATGCCCCTTTTCATCTCAATGCTCCATGAACCCTGCCATCACAATGGACCATGCCCATCATCATAATGCTTCAGGCTATTGTCATCACAATGAAATCAATATTCTCCATGACCTCTGTCATCATAATGCTCCAAACACTTGTGATCACAATGTTCCATAACTCTTATCATCACAACACCCCATGACGCTCATCATCACAATTATCCATGGTCTCCTCTTCACAATGCTCCATGATCTTTGTCATCACAATGCTCAATACAGTTGTCATCACAATGCTCCCTGACAGTTGTCGTCAGTATGCTCCTTGAACCCTGTCATGACAAGGCTCCATGCCTTTGTCATCACAATAATCCATGCCCTTTTCATCACAATGCTCCCAGACCCCTGTAATCACAATGATCCATCCCCCATTTCATCAGAATGCTCCATGAGACTTGTCATCACAAGTCTCCATGGTCTTCTCCTCACAGTGCTCCAGGACCTTGTCATCACCATGCACCATTCCCTTGTCATCACAATGCGCCATGACCCCTGTCATCACAATAGTCCATGAACATTTTCAGCCCAATGCTCCACGACCTACTCATCACAATGCTCCATGGCCAATATCATCAAAATGCTCCATGACCACTGTTATCACAACACTCCATGACAACTGACAACAAAATGATCTGGGACTCTTGTCATCACAATGCTCCATTCCCTAGTCATCACAATGCTCAATGAACCCTGTCATCACAACACTCCATGAACATTTTCAGCCCAGTGCTCCATGACCCTTGTCATCACAATGATCCATGCCCTTGTCATCCCAATGCTCCATGACCCGTGTATTCACAATGCTCCGTGACGCTTGTCATCACAGTGCTCCATGACACATGTCATCACAATGCTCCATGCCTTTGTCAGCAAAATGCTACATGACTTTTCCATTACAATGCTCTATGCGCTTCTCATCACAGTACTCCATTTCCATTGTCATCACAATCCTCCATGAACCTTGGGATCACATTGCTTCATGCCCTTGTCATCACAATGCTCCCTGCTCCTTGAAATCAAAATGATCCATGACCTCTGTCATCACAATACTCCAAACGCTTGTGATCACAAAGTTCCATAACACTTGTCATCACAACGCTCCATGATGCCTGTCATCACAATACTCCATGCCCTTTTCATCACAATGCTCCATGACCTTTGTCATCACAATTTTCTATACACATGTCATCACAATGCTCCCTGACACTTGTCATCAGAATGCTCCTTGAACCCTGTCACGAAAAGGCTCCATTCCTTTTTCATCACAATGCCCCATGCCGTTTTCATCACAATGCTCCATGCCATTGTCATCAAAATACTACACAAGCTTGTCATCAGAATGCTCCTTGACACTTGTCATTACAATTCTCCACGCACTTGTCAGCACAATGCTCCCTGACCCTTGTCATCACAATGCTCCAAGAAGCCATTGTCATCACAATGCTCCATTACTTTTGTCATCAGGATCCTCCATGACACTTGGCATCCCAATGCTCCATGCCATTGTCATCAAAATGGGCCATTACATATGTCATCACAATGCTCCCTGACACCTGTCTTCACAATACTGCATGACCTGGTCATCACAATGCTCCATGCCGTTGTCATCACAATGCGCCATTCTAACTGTCATCACAATAATCCTTGAAACATATTAGACCAATGTTCCATGCCCTTGTCATCACAATGCTCCATGCTCTTGTTATCACAATGCTCCATGACCCCTGTCATCACAATGCTCCGTGACTCCAGTCATCACAATGCTTCATGACCTTTGTCATCACAATGGTCCATGCCCTGGTCATCATCAGTCTCTGTGACCTTTTTAACCACAATGCTCCATGAACTTTTCATCACAATGCTCTTTGACCCTTGTCATCACAATGCTCCATGCGCTTGGCAGCACAATGCTCCATGACACATGTCATCACAATGCAGCATGTGCTTGTCATCACACTGCTCCACAATCTTGTCATCACAATGCTCCATAAAATTTGTCATCACAATGCTCCATGCACTTCTCATCAAAATGCTCTCTCACCAATTATATCACAATGCTACATCACTATTTGTCACAATACTCACTCACCTCTGTCATCACAATGTTTCACGGCACCTGTCATCACAATGCTACATGCACTTATCATCACAATGTTCGATGACCCCTGACATCAAAATGTTCCATAACACCTTTTATCAAACTGCTCCATGATCCTTTTCATCAAAAGGCTCCATGACCCCTGACATTACAATGTTTCATAATACCTGTCATCAAAATGTTCCATGACACTTTTCATCAAATTGTTCCATGAACCTGTCATCAAAATGCTCCCTTCACTTCTCATCAAAATGCACCTCACCCTTGTCATCAAAATGCTCCATGACTTGTCATCACAATGCTCCATGCACTTGCCATCACAATGCTCCATTATCCCAATCATAACAATGCTCCATGACCCCTGCTATCACTATGTTCCATGGCCTTGTCATCACAAAGCTCCTTGACACTTCTCATCACAATGCTCCAAGAACCCTCTAATCACAATGCTCTATGCACCTTTTCATCTCAATGATCCACGAACCCTCTCATCACAATGCACCATGCCCATCATCATAATGATTCATGCTATTGTCATCAAAATGAAATCAAAATGCTCCATGACCTCTGTCATAACAATGCTCCAAACCCTTGGGTTCACAATATTCCATATCACTTGTCATCACAATGCAACCTGACGCTCGTCATCACAGTTATCCATGGTCTTCTCATCAAAATGCTCCATGACCTTTGTCATCACAATGCTCAGTACACTTGTCATCAAAATATTCCCTGACACTTGTTGTCTGCATGCTCCTTGAATCCTGTCATGACAAGGCTCCATGCATTTTTCATCACAATGATCCATGCCATTTTCATCACAATGCTCCAAGACCCCTGTAATCACAGTGCTCCATGCCCTTGTCATCACAAACTCAATGACCCATGTCATCAGAATGCTCTTGGCCTTCTCCTCACAACGCTCCATGCACTTGTCATCACAATATGCCAAGACCCCTCTAATCACAATGCTCCATGCCCATTTTCATCAGTATGCTCCAGGAGACTTGTCATCACAAGGCTCCATGGTTTTCTCATCACAGTGCTCCAGGAACTTGTCATCACAATGCTTCACGACCTTGTCATGAAAATTCTCAATGGCCATTGTCATCATAATGCTCCAAGCCCTAGTCATCACAATGCTCCATTATATTTGTCATCACAATCCTCCATTACATTTGGCATCACAATACTCCCAGCCATTGTCATCGCAATGGACCATGACATAAGTCATCACAATGCTCCCTGACACCTGTCTTCAGAATAATCCATGACCTTCTCTTCACAATGATCCATGTCCTTGTCATCACAATGCACCATGTCCACTGTCATCACAGTAATCTGTGAATCTTGTCAGACCAATGCTCCATGCCCCTGTCATCACAATGCTCCATGCCCTGGTCATCACAATGCTCCATGACTTGTCATCACAAAGCTCCATGACCCATGACTCATGTATCACAGTGTTCCATGCCCTAGTCATCACAATGCTCCAAGACCCCTGTAGTCACAATGCTCCATGTCCCTTTTCCTCAGAATACTCCATGCGACTTGTCATCATAAGTAGCCATGGTCTTCTCATCACAATGCTCCAGGACCTTGTCATCACCATGCTCCATTCCCTTGTCATCACAATGCGCCATGACCACTGTCATCACAATAATCCATGAATATTTTCAGCCCAATGCTCCACGACCTATTCATCACAGTGCTCCTTGGCCAATATCATCTCAAAGCTCCATGACCACTGTCATCACAACACTCCATGACACCTGACAAGACAATGATCCGGGACTCTTGTCCTCACAATGCTCCATTCCCAAGTCATCACAATGCTCCATGACCCCTGTCATCACAACACTCCATGAAAATTTTCAGCCAAGTGTTCCATGACAGTTGTCATCACAATTATCCATGCCCTTGTCATCCCAATGCTCCATGACCCCTGTATTCACAATGCTCTGTGACGCTTGTCATCACAGTGCTCCATGACCCCAGTCATCACAGTGTTCCATGCCTTTCTCAGCAAAATGCTACATGACCTTGTCATTACAATGCTCTATGCGCTTGTCATCACAATACTCCATTACCATTATCATCACAATCCTCCATGAACCTTGGGATCACATTGTTTCATGCCCTTGTCATCACAATGCTCCATGCTCCTTGAAATCAAAATGATCCATGACCTCTGTCATCACAATGCTCCAAACCCTTGTGATCACAATGTTCCATAACACTTGTCATCACAACGCTCCATGATGCCTTTCATCACAATACTCCATGCCCTTTTCATCACAATGCTCCATGACTTTTTCATCAAAATTCCCAATACAATTGTCATCACAATGCTCCCTGACACTTGTCATCAGAATCCTCCTTGAACCCTGTCACGAAAAGGCTCCATGCCTTTTTCATCACAATGCCCCATGCCGTTTTCATCACAATGCTCCATGCCATTGTCATCAAAATACTCCACAAGCTTGTCATCAGAATGCTCCATGACCCTTGTCAGCACAATTCTCCATGCACTTGTCAGCACAATGCTCCCTGACCCTTGTCATCACAATGCTCCAAGCTATTGTCATCACAATGCTCCATTACCTTTGTCATCAGAATCCTCCATGACACTTGGCATCCCAATACTCCATACCATTGTCATCACAATGGGCCATTACATATGTCATCACAATGCTCCCTGACACCTGTCTTCACAATACTGCATGACCTGGTCATCACAATGCTCCATTCCCTTGTCATCACAATGCACCATTCCAACTGTCATCGCAATAATCCATGAAACTTATTAGACCAATGATCCATGCCCTTGTCATCACAATGCTCCATGCCCTTTTTATCACAATACTCCATGACCCCTGACATCACAATGCTCCGTGACTCCAGTCATCACAATGCTTCATGACCTTTGTCACCACAATGGTCCATGCCCTCGTCATCAACAGTCTCTGTGACCTTTTTAACCACAATGCTCCATGTACTTTTCATCACAATGCTCTTTGACCCTTGTCATCACAATGCACTATGCCTTTCTCAGCACAATGCTCGATGACCCTTGTCAGCACAATGCTCCATGCACTTTTCAGCACAATGCTCCATGACACATGTCATCACAATGCTCCATGACCCCTGACATCACAATGCTCCGTGACTCCAGTCATCACAATGCTTCAGAACGTTTGTCATCACAATGGTCCATGCCCATGTCATCACAATGCTCTGTGACCTTTGTAACCACAATGCTCCATGAACATTTCATCACAATTCCCTGTGACCCTTGTCATCACAATGCTCCATTTCTTTGTGAGAACAATGCTCCATGACCATTGTCTTCAAAATGTGCCACGCACATTTCATCACAACGGTCCACATACTTGTCATTGCCATGCTCCATAATCCTTGTAATCACAATGCTCCATGCACTTCTCATCAAAATGCTCTCTCACATGAGATATCACAGTGTTCCATCACTAGTCATCACAATACTCCCACACCCCTTTAATCACAATGTTCCATGAACCTGTCATCACACAGCTACATCCCCTTATCTTCACAATGTTCCATGACCCCTGACATCACAATGTTCCATAACCCCTGTCATCAAAATGCTCCATGATCCGTTTCATCCCAAAGCTCCAAGACCCCTGACATCACAATGTTCTATAACCCCTGCCATCAAAATGTTCCATTACACTTTTCATCAAATTGCTGCATGACCCGGTCATCAGAATGCTCCCTGCCCTTCTCATCACAATGCACCATGCTCTTGTCATCAAAATGCTCCATGACTTGTCATCACAAAGCTCCATGACCCTTGGCATCACAATGCTCCATGTCATTGTCATCAGAATGCTCCATGAACTCTCCCATCATATTGCTCAATGCCCTTGTCATCACAAAGCTCCATGACACTTGTCATCAAAATGCTCGATGCCCTTCTCATCACAATGCTCCATGCCCTTGTCATTACAATCCTGCATGACCCTGTATCATAGTGTTCCGTACCCTTGTCATCACAATGCTCCATGCCCACTCTCATCACAATGCTCCATGCCCTTGTCATTACAATCCTGCATGACCCATGTATCATAGTGTTCCGTACCCTTGTCATCACAATGCTCCATGCCCACTCTCATCACAATAATCCCTAAAACATTTCAGACCAATGTTCCATACGCTTCTCATCACAATTCTCCATTACCTCTGTCATAACAATGCACCATGACACCTGCCATCACAATGTTCCACGGCCTAGTCATCACAAGGTTCCATGACACCTGTCATCACAATGCTGAAGGCCCATTAAATCACAATGCTCCATGCCCTTGTCATCACAAAGCTCCATGACACATGTCATCAGAATGTTCCATGGCCTTCACATCACAGTGCTCCATGCCATTGTCATCACAATGCTCCAAGAACCCTGTAATCACAATGCTCCATGCCATTGTCATCACAATGCTCCAAGGCCCCTGTAATCACAATACTCCATGCCCCTTTTCATCAGAATGCTCCATGAGAATTGTTATTACAAGGCTCCATGGTCTTCTCATCACAATGCTCCAGGAACATTTCATCACAGTGCTCCATTCCCTTGTCATCACAATGCTCCATGACCCCTGTCCTCACAATACTTCCTGAACATTTTCAGTCCAATTCTCCAGGAACTTCTCATCACAATGCTTCATGATCCCTATCATCACAATACTCGTTGACCACTGTCATCACAACGCTCCATGACCCCTGACAACACAGTGATCCGGGACTCTTGTCATCACAATGCTCCATTCCCTAGTCATCACAGTGCTCCATGAACATTTTCTGCCCAATGCTCCATGACACTTGTTATCACAATTATCCATGCCCTTGCCATCCCTATGCTCCATGACCCCTGTAATCACAATGATCCGTGATGCTTCTCATCACAGTGCTCCATGACCCTTATCATCACAATGCTCCATGCCTGTGTCAGCAAAATGCTATATGACCTTGTCATCACAATGCTCCATTTGCTTGTCATCACAATACTCCATTACCATTGTCATCACAATCCTCCATTAAACTTGGGATCACATTGCTTCATGCCCTTGTCATCACAATGCTCCATGCACCTTGAAATCTAAATGATCCATGACTTCTATCATCACAATGCTCCAAACCCTTGTGATCACAATGTTCCATAACACTTGTCATCACAATTCTCCATGATGCCTGTCATCACAATACTCCATGTCCTTTTCGTCAAAATGCTCCATGATCTTTTTCATCACCATTCTCAATACACTTGTCATCACAATGTTCCCTGACACTTGTCTTCAGAATGCTCCTTGAAACCTGTCATGAAGTGGCTTCATGCATTTTTTTATCACAATGCTCCATTCCCTTTTCATCACAATGTTCCATGCCATTGTCGTCACAATACTCCACAAACTTGTCATCAGAATGCTCCATGACCCTTGTCATCACAATGCTCCATGGCCACT
This sequence comes from Mesoplodon mirus, assembly GCF_964341445.2. Taxonomy (NCBI): domain Eukaryota; kingdom Metazoa; phylum Chordata; class Mammalia; order Artiodactyla; family Ziphiidae; genus Mesoplodon; species Mesoplodon mirus. The sequence continues at coordinate 3,744,639 of NW_028295803.1, read as the reverse complement.
GTCATCACAATGCTCCATACCCGTTGTCATTACTGTGCTCCATGACGCTCGTTATCACAATTATCCATGGTCTTCTCATCACAATGCTCCACGCCCTTGTCATCAAAATGCTCCATGACCCTTGTCATCACAATGCTCCATGGCCACTCTCATCACAATGCTCCATTGCTCTTGTCATTACAGTGCTCCATGACGCTCGTCATCACAATTATCCATGGTCTTCTCATCAAAATACTCCACGGTCTTGCCATCACAATGCTCCATGCCCTGTTCATCACAATGCTCCATGTCCCCTGTCATCACAATTCTCCTCGTTCTTGGCATCACTGTGCTCCATGACACTTCTCATCACCGTGTTACATGAATTGTCATCACAATTCTCTATGCACTTGTCATCGCAATGCTCCATGACCCCTGTCATAGGAAGCTCCAAGTGCTTGTCATCACAATGCTTCATGAACATGTCATCAAAATTCTCAATGGCCCTTGTCATCACAATGCTCCATGCCCCTGTCATCACAATGCTCCATGTCCATTGTCATCACAATGCTCCAAGCCCTTGTCATCAAAATGCTCCATTTCATTTGTCATCACAATCCTCCATGACACTTGGCATCACAATATTCCATTCCATTGTCATCGCAATGGACCATGACATATGTCATCACAATGCTCCCTGACACCTGTCTTCAAAATACTCCATGACCTTCTCATCACAATGCTCCATGCCTTTCTCATCACACTGCACCATGCCCACTGTTATCACAATAATCCATGAAACATGTCAGGCCAATGCTCCATGCCCCTGTCATCACAATGCTCATTGCCTTTTCATCACAAAGCTCTATGACCCCTGTCATCACAATGCTCCGTGACTCCAGTCATCACAATGCTTCATGACCTTTGTCATCACAATTGTCCATGCCCTCGTCATCACAGGGCTCTGTGACCTTTGTCACCAAAATGCTACATGAAATTTTCATCACAATGCTCGTTGACTCTTGTCATCACATTGCTCCATGCCTTTGTCAGCACAAAGCTCCATGATGCATGTCATCAGAACGCTCTATGACATTCTCATCCCAATGTTCCATGCCCTTGTCATCACAATGCCCCAAGACCCCTGTAATCACAATGCTCCATGACCCTTTTCATCAGAATGCTCCATGAGACTTGTCATCACATGGCTCCATGGTCTTCTCATCACAATGCTCCAGTACCTTGTCATCACAATGCTCCTTGACCGCTGTCATCACAATACTCCATGAACATTTTCAGCCCAGTGATCCATGACGTTCTCATCACAATGCTCCATGACTTCTGTCATCACAATGCGCCATGACCACTGTCATCACAACGTTCCATGAACCCTGACAACACAATGATCCAGGAATCTTGTCATCAAAATGCTCCATGCCCTTGTCATCCCAATGCTCCATGAACCCTGTAATCACAATGCTCCATGACGCTTGTCATCACAGTGCTCCATGAACCTTGTCATCACAATGCCTTTGACAGCAAAATGATACATAATCTTGTCATCACAATGCTCCATACACTTGTCGTCACAATCCTCCATGACCCTTTGGATCATATTGCTTTATGCCCTTGTCATCTCTATCTTGCCTTTCTGGTTTTTACAGATTTTCGGATGTCCTTTTGGACCGGTGGGAAGTGAAAATTCTTTGTAGTGTGGATTTGCATTGCGCGCTTGCTTGATTGGCCAAAAAGGGCCTATGCCTTTTCTCTTGAATATATTCAGGAGAAAAGTCATACACTGGTTTTGGCCAAGTGCATCATTCTCGAAGTTGTGATGCCTTTCCTGTGCTTTAAAGGCGATTCCAATTTACCTCTTGAAATATGTTTTGTGCAATTCTGACTCATTTTCAAGTCCGCTTTGTTGCCTTCCCTCAACAGATTTTTGGAAGAGAGTAGTCCTTTATAACTCTGCAGGTTTTTGATTTGCTTTGCCCCTGAGCTCCAATTTTCAAATCCCATTTTTGGGAGCTGACCGCAAATCCACAATTTTGCTTCAGGACCTATACTGGTTCCAGGGGTGGCTATACTGGTTCCCTGTGGGTGGCTGAGGCTTTGCTTAATTCTTCTTCCTGAAGGGAATTTAGAGTGACATGTGTCCGTCCAAAGGCCTACATCTACTCTCTGATTGGTTCTCCCTCTTCCCTTTCATCCTCTGCACAATTAGCAAACTGTGCGAACCAGGAGGTTATAGGGGATGACTCTCCTAAGTTGGGAGATTGATAGTAAAGTTGTTGGAATGCCAAACTGGAGCACAAGGAGAGGAAAAAGTAGGAGACTTTCAGAAACCTTACGCCATCACAGGGTGTCCATTCTCTAGGTTTCCCATACATGTTATAACTGTAGTGATATTCCCTTCTACCTGGAAATTTGGGACCCATGGAATGGTGGCATGCATTACTACTTTAAAGGGTCTGCAGTTTCTCTCCCAATCTCACCAGTCCTCTCAGTCCCAAGTGTCCAGCCTTATGTCTCATCCAGCTGTCTTTGCAGATAGGGTCATTCTAGGTTTCATCAGAACCCCTGAAGGAATTGTGTAAGAATTTCGCTGTTTTTTTGTTATGTTTTAGAAATTCATTTTTATAATGGGGTTGAGCTGATTTTCACTGACGTGTTTATGACGGTCTAGACACACTTGATTCCCTTACAGAGGCATATCAATACATAGGTTTTAAGATTCTTACTAATCAGATATATTCCTCTGTGGGGAATAGGGGTTTTGAGTCCCGTTCACTGAGGAAGGTGTAGGTCTTGTCTATTCTGTATTTGGTTTATGGAATGGTACCTGTGCTAATATCAAACTCGGGTTTTATGCATCACCCCACCTCTCCTTTCCCCTTAAGGAGGCATAAGAGTGTTTTCTAAATGTGAGACGCTGCTCTCTTTCCTAATTCAGTTCATTTGTTGTGATGTTGACATTCCCTCTGTAAGTGATATCTTATGATAAGATTCTTTTTCTGTGTGACTAATTTCCCTTAGAATCATCATACCTAAATCCTCTCATTATGCTGCTACTGGCCTTATGACATTCATTTCACGTCTGAGTGATATTCCTTTGTACAAAATTACCACAAGTTCTTTATGCATTTCTCTTTTTCCTGGGATACTTTAGGTGTACCGAAGTTGAGGTTCTTGTATGCAGAGCAGCCCTAAACTTTGGGGTGCCTGTGTCTTGTTGATATTTAGTCTTCCCAAGTTATATGTCCATGAGTTGAAGTCCCCTTTGCTCGGGGACTTTGTATTTTAGATGTTTTAGGAAACAGCATACACTTCTTCAGAGTAGCTCTTGGATATTTATACCCCACCCATCAGCGTGACTAGTCTCCCTGTTTTCCATGGCCTCTCCTGCATTTTTGATTTGTACACATTTTTTGGATGGACTTTCTGAGCAGTGGAAAGTGAGACTTCTTTATTGTGCGGATTTGCATTTCCCTCTTGCTTGGTTGGCCAAAAACTCTGTATGTGTTTTTTTTCCTGAAGATATTCACGAAAAAAACGCATACACCCTTTTGCCCAACTGCATCATTTGAGAAATTCTGCTGCTTTTCATATGTTTTAAATGTGAGTACAATCTACCTTTTGAAGAATGTTTCCTGCAATTCTGCCTCTCATTCGGAACCTCTTCGTTGCCTTACCTGAATATATTTTTGGACGTTTGTTATCATTTATATCTTTGCAGGTATTTGAATTGTCTGCTCCTGAGCTCCATTTTGCAACTCGCTTTTTTTGTGAGCTGACCGCCAAACCATTGGATTGATTCCGGCCCTATTCTGATCCTGGGGAGGCAGGCTGTGCCTTTGGATAATTCTTCTTCCTAATGGGAAATTAGAGTGACATGTGCCTGTCAAAACTCCTACAGCTAATCTCTCATTGGTTCCTCCTCTTCCCATTTATCCTCTGCAAAAATTGAAAACTGTGTGAAACAGGAGGTTAAAGGTGCTGATTCTCCAAGTTGGGAGATTGTTAGTAATGTGGCTGGAATGGCGAACCCCAGCACCAGGAGATCAAAAATGAGGTGCATTTTAGACACCTCTCCTGAGCACACGGTGTACATTCATCTCGGTTTCCCAGGCATGTTTTCCCTGTCAGAAGATTCCCTTGAAACTGCAGATTTGGGACCCATGGAATGGGTACCAGGCAGTATTACTTTAAAAGGTCTGCATTTCCTCACCCAGCTTCTCTAGCATCTCTTAGCGTGCATAGCTTCCAGCCTTATATATCATCCTGCTGTGGGTCTACATGTGTTCAATCCATGTTACATCGTAGCCCTTCAACAAAAGTTGTAAGAATTTTTGTCTGTCTCACTGTTTTTATAAATATATGTAAATTTATTTTTATATTGGTTACAGCTGATTTTCAAAGCTCTGTTTTTGCTGCTGTACATCCACTTGATTCATGTACTGTGTGACAACAATAAATTCTTTCTCAGATGCTTACGAGTCATATGTATTATTTTCCAGTGACTTGAGTGGACTGAGTGCAGTTCTTTGAGGTACCGTGTAGGCCTTGCCAGTTATTCAATGCGGTACTTGGAATGGTATCTTTGCTAATTTCAACCTCCTGAATAATACCTCACCATTCCCCACCTTTCCCATTTAGCAGCCTTATGTCTATTTTCTACATATGTGACTATGTTTCTGTTTTGTAGTTTATTTCATGTGTAGCCATTTTTGATTCCACCTCTAAGTGACATCTTATGATATGTGTCTTTTTCTTTCTGACATGTGTCACTTAGAATGATCGTATGTAACTCCTCCAGAGTTGTTACAACTGGCCTTATTTCATTGATTTCTGGATGAGTAATATTCCACTCTACATAAGTACCCCATCTCTTTTATCCATTTTATCCTGAATATACTCAGGAGAAAACGCATACGCCCTCTTTGGCCAAGTGCATCATTGTCGAAGTTGTGCCCCTCTTCCTGTGCTTTAAAGGCGATTCCAACATTCCTCTTGAAATCTGTTTCCTGCTATTCTGCCTCACATTTAAGTCTGCCTCGTTGCCTTCCCTCAACAGATTTTTGGATGATAGTTGTCCTTTATTACTCTGACAGTTTGTGAATTGCTGTGCCCCTGAGCTCCATTTCTTAACTCGATTTTTGTGAGCTGAAAACAAGTCCCATATTTTGGTTCAGGACCTATACTAGTTCCAGGTGGGTGGCTGAGACTTTGGTTAATTCTTCTTCCTCCCGGGAAATATGAGTGACATATGCCCATGCAGATGCCTAACAGCTACTCTCTCTTTGGTTCTCCCTCTTCCCTTTCATCCTTTGCCAAAGTGGCAACCTGTGTGAACCTGGGGGTTAAAGGTGCTGTCTCTCCAAGTTGGGAGATTGATAGTAAAGCAGTTGGAAAGTCAAACTGGAGCACCAGCAGAGCGATTATTCGTTGAGTTTTAGAAAGCTTTCGTATTCACAGTGTGTCCATTCTCTAGGTTTCCCATACCTGTTATAGCTGTAGTAATATTCCCTTCAACCTGGAGAGTTGGGACCCATGGAATGGGTGACATGCATTATTGCTTTACAAGGTCTGCATTTGCTCACCCAATCTCACCAATCCTCTCAGTCCCATGTGTCCAGCCTTATGCCACCTCCAGCTGTCGTTGTAGATAGGGTCATTCCAAGGTTCATCAGAGAGCCTGAAGGAATTGTAAAGAATTTCCCTGTTTTTTTGTTTCGTTTTTGAAATTCCGTTTTATAGTGGGTTTGATGTGATTCTCGCTGAAATCTTTATGCCAGTCTAGACACACATGATTCCCTTACGGAGACATATCAATACATAGGTTTTAAGATGCTTACTTCTCATATATATTCCTCTGCGGGAAGTATGGGGTTTTGAGTCCCTTTCACTGAGGAAGGTGTAGGTGTTGTTTATTCCGTAGTTGGTTTTTGGAAGGGTACCTGTGCTTATATCAAACTCTGGTTTTGTGCATCACCCCACCTCTCCTTCCCCCTTAAGCAGGCATAAGCGTGTTTTCTGAATGTGAGACTCTGTTCTCTTTCCTAACTCAGTTCATGTGTAGCCATGTTTACAGGATCTTCATAAGTGATATCTTATGATATTTTTTTTTCTTCTGTGTGACTTAATTCACTTAGAATCATCGTACCTGAATCGACTCATTTTGCTGCTACTGGTCTTATGACATTGATTTCATGGCTGAGGGATATTCCATCATACGTAAGTACCACAATTTTTTGAACCATTTTTACCTTTCCTGGGATAGTTAAGGTGTACCCAAGTTGAGGTTCTTGTAATCAGTGCAGCTCTAAATTTTGGGGTGGATCTGTCTTATTCATTTTCAGTTTTCCCAAGGTATATTCCATAGACTGGGAGTGTACTTGGCTCTGTAGCTCTGTTGTTTACTTGTTTTAGGGAACACAATGCACTACTCCATAGAGGCAGTTGGCAATTTACATCCCGGCCATCAGCATAACAAGGCTCCCTGTTCTCCAGGGCCTGTCTTGCCTTTCTGGTTTTTACCCATTTTGTGGATGTCCCTTGTGACCGGTGGGAAGTGATACTTCTTTGTAGTGCAGACTTGCATTGCCCACTTGCTTGCTTGGTGAAAAGTGCGTATGCGTTTTCCCCTGAATATATTCAGGGGAAAACGCATACGGCCTTTTTGGCCATGTGCATCATTGTCGAAGTTGTGTTCCTCTTCCTGTGCTTTAAAGGCGATTCCAACGTACCTCTTGAAATCTGTTTCCTGCTATTCTGCCTCACTTTCAAGTCCGCCTAGTTGCCTTCCCTCAACAGATTGTTGGAAGATAGTTGCCGTTTATTACTCTGCCAGTTTGTGAATTGCTTTGCCCCTGAGCTCCATTTTTTAACTCGTTTTTTGTGAGCTTAACGCAAGTCCAGTATTTTGGTTCAGGACCTATACTGGTTTTCGGTGGGGGGCTGAGACTTTTGTTAATTCTTCTTCTTGCCGGAAAATTAGAGTGACCTTTGGCGGTCCAAAGGCTTAACAGCTACTCTCTCATTGGTTCTCCCTCTTCCCTTTCATCCTCTGCCAAATTGGCAACCTGTGAGAACCAGGAGGTTAAAGGGGCTGTCTCTCTAAGTTGGGAGATTGATAGTAAAGCAGTTGGAAAGTCAAACCGTAGTACCAGGAGAGGGACTATTAGTTGAGTTTTAGAAACCTTTCATATTCACAGTGTGTCCATTGTCTAGGTTTCCCAAACATGTTATAGCTGTTGTAATATTCCCTTCAACCTGGAGAGTTGGGACCCATGGAATGGGTGCCACTCATTTTTGCTTTAAAGGGTCTGCATTTGCTCACCCAATCTCAACATTCCTCTCAGTCCAAAGTGTCCAGGCTTATGCCACATCCAGCTGTCATTGTAGATAGGGTCATTCCCGGTTTCATCAGAGACCCTGAAGGAATTGTAAGGAATTTCCCTGTTTTTTTGTTTTGTTTTTGAAATTCCTTTTTATAGTGGGTTGAGCTGATTCTCACTACCATGTTTATGCCAGTCTTGACACACTTGATTCCCTTATGGAGACATATCAATACATAGGTTTTAAGATTCTTACTAGTAAGATATATTACTCTGCGTTGAATATGGGGTGTTGAGTCCCTTTCACTGAGGAACGTGTAGGTCTTGTCTATTCTGTATTTGGTTTTTGGAACTGTACCTGTACTAATATCAGACTCTGGTTTTATGCATCACCCCACCTCTCCTTCCCCCTTAAGAAGGCATAAGGTTGTTTTCTCAATGTGAGACTCCCTTCTCTTTCCTATCTCTGTTCATGTGTAGCCATGTTTACAGGATCTTCATCATTGATATCTTATGATAATTTTCTTTTTCTGTTTGACTTATTTCACTTAGAATTATCGTACCTGAATCCACTCATTTTGCTGCTACTGGCCTTATGACATTGATTTCATGGCTGAGGGATATTCCGTCATACGTAAGTATCACAATTTCTAGAACCATTTTTGTCTTTCCGGGGATATTTAAGGTGTACCCAATTTGAGGTTTTTGTAAGCAGTGCAGCCCTGAATTTTGGTGTGGATCTGTCTTATTAATTTTCAGTTTTCCCAAGCTATATTAACTAGACTGGAAGTGCCACTGGCTGTGTAGCTCTGTTTTTTACTTGTTTTAGGGAACACAGTGCACTCCTCCAGAGAGGCAGTTGGCAATTTACATCCCGCCCATCAGCATAACAAGGCTCCATGTTCCCCAGGGCCTGTCTTGCCTGTCTGTTTTTTACACATTTTGCTGATGTCCCTTTTGGCTGGTGGGAAGTGACACTTCTTTTTAGTGCAGATTTGCATTGCCTGCTTGCTTGCTTTGCTGAAAAGGGCATATGCGTTTTCTCCTGAATATATTCACGTGAACCCCATATGCCCTTTATGGCCATTTCCATTATTTTCGAAGTTGTGATGCTTTTCCTGTGTTTAAAGGCGATTCCAATGTACCTCTTGAAATCTGTTTCATGCCATTCCGCCTCATTTTCACTTCCGCCTCGTGGCTTTCCCTCAACAGATTTTTCGAAGAGAGTAGTCCTTTTTAACTCTGAAGGTTAGTGAATTGCTGTGACCCTGAGCTCCATTTTATAACTCGCGTTTTTGTGAGCTGACCACAAATCCACAGTTTTGCTTCTGGACCTATACTGGTTCTGGGGGGGTCAGGCTGAGTCTCTGGTTAATTCCTCATCATGACGGGTAATTAGAGTGAAATGTGGCCGTCCAAATGCCTACAGCTACTCTCTCATTGGTTCTCTCTCTTCCCTTATATACTCTGCTCAATTTGCCAGCTGTGTGAACCAGGAGGTTATAGGGCCTGACTCTCCAAGTTGGGAGACTGATAGTAAAGCAGTTGGAATGTCAAACTGGAGCACAAGGAGAGAAAAAAGTAGTAGAGTTTTAGAAACCTTTCACCATCATATGGTTTCCATTCTCTAGGTTCCCATACATGGTATAACTGTAGTGATATTCCCTTCTACCTGGAGAGTTGGGAACCATGGAATGCGTGGCAGGCATTATTGCTTTAAAGGGTCTGCATTTTTTCACCCAATCTCACCAATCCTCTCAGTCCCAAGTGACCAGCGTTATGCCACATCCAGCTGTCATTGTAGATAGGGTCATTCCAGGTTTCATCAGAACCCCTGAAGGTATTGTGTAAGAATTTTACTATTTTTATGTTTTGTTTTGAAATTCATTTTTATAGTGGGTTTGAGCTGATTCTCACTGCCATGTTTATGTCGTTCTAGACACACTTGGTTCCCTTACGGAGACATATCAATACATAGGTTTTAAAATTCTTACTAGTCAGATATATTTCTCTGCGGGGAATAAGGATGTTGAGTTCCGTTTACTGAGGAAGGAGTAGGGCTTGTCTCTTCTCTTTTTGGATTATGGAAGGTACCTGTGCTAATATCAAACTTTTGTTTTGTGAATCTCCCCACCTGTCTTTCCCCTTAAACAAGCATTAGAGTGTTTTCTAAATCTGAGACTCTGTTCTCTTCCCTAAATCAGTTCATATGTAGCCATGTTTACATTCCCTTCATAAGTGATATCTTATGTCAGAATGCAACATGGCCTTGTCATAATAATGCTCCATGAGCCCTGTCATCACAATGCTCCATGCCCTGGTTATCACAAAGCTCCATGTCCCTTGCCATCACAATTCTCCACGTCCTTGTCATCACAATGCTACATGACACTTCTCATCAAAATATTACATGCTCTTGTCATCACAATTCTCCATGCATTTGAAATTGCAATGCTCCATGCACTTGTCATCACAATGCTCCATGCACTTGTCATCACAATGCTCCATGCCCTTGTCATCACATTGCTCCATGACACCTGTCATCACAATGCTCCCTGACACCTGTCATCACAATGCTTCATGCCCCTTTTCATTATAGTGTTCCATGATGCTCGACACCACAATTACCCAAGGTCTTCTCATCAAAATGCTCCACGGTTTTGCCATCACCATGCTCCATGCCTAGTCATCACAAAGCTAAATGTCCCTTTTCCTCACAATTCTCCACGTCCTTGTCATTACAATGCTCCTGGCACTTCACATCAAAATGTTATATGCTCTTGTCATCACAATACTCCATGCCCTTTTCATCACAATGCTCCATGACCTTTGTCATCACAATTCTCAATACACTTGTCATCACAATGCTCCCTGACACTTGTCTTCAGAATGCTCCTTGAACACTCTCACGAAAAGGCTCCATGATGTTTTTATCACAATGCCCCATGCCGTTTTCATCACAATGCTCCATGTCATTGTCATCACAATGGGCCATTACATATGTCATCACAAAGTTCTCTAACACCTATATTCACAATAATGCATGACCTGGTCATCACAATGTTCCATGCCCTTGTCATCACAATGCGACATTCCAACAGTCATCACAATACTCCATGAAACATATTAGACCAATGATACATGCCCTTTTTATCACAATGCTCCATGACCCCTGTCATCTCAATGCTCCGTGACTCCAGTCATCACAATGCTCCATGACGTTTGTCATCACAGTGGTCCATGCCCTCATCATCAACAGTCTCTGTGAACTTTTTAACCACAAAGCTCCATGAACATTTCATCACAATGCTATTTGACCCATGTCATCACAATTCTCTATGCCTTTCTCAGCAAAATTCTCCATGTCCTTCTCATCACAATGCTCCATGACCCCTGTCATCACAATGCTCCGTGACTCCAGTCATCACAATTCTTCATAACATTTGTCATCACAATGGTCGATGCCCACGTCATAGCAAGGCTCTGTGACATTTGTAACCACAATGCTCCATGAACTTTTCATCACAATGCTCCGTGACACTTGTCATCACATTGCTCCATGCCTTTGTCAGAAAAATGCTCCATGACCCTTGTCATCACAGTGTGCCAAGCGCTTCTCACCCCAATGGTCCAAAAATTGGTCATGACAATGCTCCATAAACCTTGTAATCACAATGCTCCATGCCCTTCTCATCACAATGCTCCATGCCCTTGCCATCACAATGCACCATGTGCACTGTCAACACAATAGTCTATGAAACATGTCAGACAAATGCTCCATGCCCCTTTCATCACAATACTCCATGCCCTTGTCATCACAATGCTCCATGACACATGTCATCACAATGCTCCTTGACTCCAGTCATCACAATGCTTCATAACGTTTGTCATCACAATGGTCCATGCCCGCGTCATCACAAGGCTCTGTGACCTTTGTAACCACAATGCTCCTTGAACATTTCATCACAATGCTCTGTGACCCTTGTCATCACAATGCTCCATGCCTTTGTCAGAACAATGCTCAATGAAACTTGTCATCAAACTGTGCCACGCGCTTTTCATTACAACGGTCCACAACCTTGTCTTCGGTATGCTCCATAAATCTTGTAATCACAATGCTCCATGCACTTATCATCAAAATGCTCTCTCACCAGAGATATCAGAGTGTTCCATCACTAGTCATCACAATACTCCCTCACTCCTGTAATCACAATGATCCATGACACCTGATATCACAATGTTCTATAACCCCTGTCATCAAAATGCTCCATGACCCTTTTCATCCCAAAGCTCCATGACCCCTGGCATCACAATGTTCTATAACCCCTGTCATCAAAATGTTCCATGACACTTTTCATCAAATTGCTGCATGACCCTGTCATCAAAATGCTCCCTGCCCTTCTCATCACAATGCACCACACACTTCTCATCAAAATGCTCCATGACTTTGTCATCACAAAGCTCAATGACCCTTGGCATCACAATGCTCCATGTCATTGTCATCACAATGCTCCATGAACCCTCTAATCACATTGCTCCATGCCCTTGTCATCACAAAGCTCCATGACCCTTGTAATCACAATGCTCAATGCCCTTCTCATCACAATGATCCATGCCCTTGTCATTACAATCCTCCATGACCCATGTATCACAGTGTTCCATGCCATTGTCATCACAATGCTCCATGCCCTCTCTCATCACAATAATACATGAAACATTTCAGACCAGTGCTCAATGCCCTTCTCATCACAATGCTCCATTACCTCTGTCATAACAATGCTCCATGAACCCTGACATAACAATGATCCACGGCCTTGTCTTCACAAGGCTCCATGACCCTTGTCATCACAATGCTCCAAGACCCCTGTAATCACAATGCTCCATGCCCTTGTCATCACAAAGCTCCATGACGCATGTCATCAGAATGTTCCATGGCCTTCTCATCACAATGCTCCAAAACCACTGTAATCACAGTGCTCCATGACCCTTTTCATCTCAATGCTCCATGAACCCTGTCATCACAATGCACCATGCCCATCATCATAATGCTTCAGGCTATTGTCATCACAATGAAATCAGTAATCTCCATGATCTCTGTCATCATAATGCTCCAAAACCTTTTGATCACAATGTTCCATAACACTTATCATCACAACACACCATGACACTCATCATCACAATTATCCATGGTCTTCTCATCACAATGCTCCATGACATTTGTCATCACAATGCTCAATACACTTGTCATCACAGCTCCCTGACACTTGTCGTCAGTATGCTCCTTGAACCCTGTCATGACAAGGCTCCATGCCTTTTTCACCACAATGATCCATGCCCTTTTCATCACAATGCTCCAAGACACCTGTAATCACAATGCTCCATGCCCTTGTCATCACAAAGCTCCATGACGCATGTCATCAGAATGCTGCATGGCCGTCTCATGACAATGCTCCATGCCCTTGTCATCACAATGCTCCAAGACCACTGTAATCACAATGATCCATGACCCTTTTCATTAGAATGCTCCATGAAACTTGTCATCACAAGCCTCCATGGTCTTCTCATCACAATGCTACAGGACCTTGTCATCACCAAGCTCCATGACCCTTGTCATCACAATAGTCAATTAATATTATCAGCACAATGCTCCATGACATTCTCATCACAATGCTCCATGACCAATATCATCACAATGCACCATGACAACTGTCATCACAATACTCCATGAATATTATCAGCAAAATGCTCCATGACCTTCTCATCACAATGCTGCATGTCCACTGTCCTCACAATGCACCATGACAACAGTCATCACAACACTCCATGACACCTGACAACACAATGATCCGGGACTCTTGTCATCACTATGCTCCATTCCCTAGTCATCACCATTATCGATGACCCCTGTCATCACAATGCTCCGTGACACCTGTCATCACAATGCTTCATAACGTTTGTCATCACAGTGGTCCATGCCCGCGTTATCCCAAGTCTCTGTGACATTTATAACCACAATTCTCAATGAACTTTTCATCACAATGCTCCGTGACCCTTTTCATCACAATGCTCCGTGACTCCAGTCATCACAATGCTTCATGACCTTTGTCATCCCAATGCTCCATGCCCTTGTCATTACAATCCTGCATGACTCATGCATCATAGTGTTCCGTGCCCTTGTCGTCACAATGCTCCATGCCCACTCTCATCTCAATAATCCATGAAACATTTTAGACCAATGTTCCATGCCATTCTCATCACAATGCTCCATTACCTCTGTCATAACAATACACCATGACCCCTGCCATCACAGTGTTCCACGGCATAGTCATCACAAGGTTCCATGAGACTTGTTATCACAATGATGAAGACCCTTGTAATCACAATGCTCCATGCCATTGTCATCACAAAGCTCAATGATGCATGTCATCAGAATGTTCCATGGCCTTCTCATCACAATGCTCCATGCCCTTGTCATCAGAATGCTCCAAGACCACTGTAATCACAGTGCTCCATGACACTTTTCATCTCAATGCTCCATGAACCCTGTCATCACAATGCACCATGCCCATCATCAAAATGCTTCAGGCTATTTTCATCACAATGAAATCAGTAATCTCCATGACCTCTGTCATCATAATGCTCCAAACCCTTGTGATCACAATATTCCATAACACTTATCATCACAACACCCCATGACGCTCATCATAACAATTAACCATGGTCTTCTTATCACAATGCTCCATGATCTTTGTCATCACAATGCTCAATACACTTGTCATCACAATGCTCCCTGACACTAGTCGTCAGTATGCTCCTTGAAGCCTGTCATGACAAGGCTCTATACCTGTTTCATAACAATGATCCGTGCCGTTTTCATAACAATGCTCCAAGATCCCTGTAATCACAATGCTCCATGCCCTTGTCATCACAAAACTCCATGACACATGTCATCTGAAAGCTCCATGGCGTTCTCATCACAATGCTCCATGCCCTAGTCATCACAGTGCTCCAAGACTCCTGTAATCACAATGCTCCATGCCCCTTTTCATCAGAATACTCCATGAGACTTGTCATCACAAGTCTCCATGCTCTTCTCATCACAATGCTCCAGGACCTTGTCATCACCATGCTCCATTCCCTTGTCATCACAATGCTCCATGACCCGTATCATCACAATAATCCATGAACATATTCAGCCCAATGCTCCACGACCTACACATCACAGTGCTCCATGGCCAATATCATCACAATGCTCCATGACCACTGTCATCACAACACTCCATTACTCCTGACAACACAATGATCCGGGACTCTTGTCATCACAGTGCTCCATGACCCCTGTCATCACAACACTCCATGAACATTTTCAGACCAGTGCTCCATGACCCTTGTCATCACAATGATCCATGCCCTTTTCATCCCAATGCTCCATGACCCCTGTATTCACAATGCTCCCTGACGCCTGTTATCACAGTGCTACATGACACATGTCATCACAATGCTCCATGCCTTTGTCAGCAAAATGCTACATGACCTTGTCATTACAATGCTCTATGCACTTGTCATCACAATGCTCCATGCCTTTGTCAGCAAAATGCTACATGACCTTGTCATTACAATGCTCTATGCACTTGTCATCACAATACTCCATTTCCATTGTCATCACCATCCTCCATGAACTTGGGATCACATTGCCTCATGCCCTTGTCATCACAATGCTCCATGCTCCTTGAAATCAAAATGATCCATGACCTCTGTCATCACAATGCTCCAAACCCTTGTGATCACAATGTTCCGTAACACTTGTCATCACAACGCTCTATGATGCCTGTCATCACAATATTCCATGCCTTTTTCATCACAATGCTCCATGACCTTTGTCATCAAAATGCTCAATACACATGTCATCACAATGCTCCCTGACATTTGTCATCAGAATGCTCCTTGATCCCTGTCACAAAAAGGCTCAATGCCTTTTTCAAAACAATACCCCATGCCGTTTTCATCACAATGCTCCATGCCATTGTCATCAAAATACTCCAGAAGCTTGTCATCAGAATGCTCCATGACCCTTGTCATCACAATTCTCCATGCACTTGTCAGCACAATGCTCCCTGACCCTTGTCATCACAATGCTCCAAGCCATTGTCATCACAACTCTCCATTTCCTTTTTCATCAGAATCCTCCATGACACTTGGCATCAAAATTCTCCATGCCATTGTCATCACAATAGGCCATTGCATATGTCATCACAATGCTCCCTGACAACTGTCTTCACAATATTGCATGACCTGGTCATCACAATGCTCCGTGCCACTGTCATCACAATGCGCCATTCCAACTGTCATCGCAATAATCCATGAAACTTATTAGACCAATATTCCATGCCCTTGTCATCACAAATCTCCATTCCCTTATTATCACAATGCTCCATGACCCGTGTCATCACAATGCTCCATGCACTTGTCAGCACAATGCTCCATGACACATGTCATCACAATGCTCCATGAACCCTCTCATCACAATGCTCCGTGACTCCAGTCATCAAAATGCTTCATAACCTTTGTCATCACAGTGGTCCATGCCCGCGTCATCACAAGGCTCTTTGACCTTTGTAACCACAATGCTCCATGAATATTTCTTCACAATTCTCTGTGACCCTTGTCATCACAATGCTCCAAGACCCCTGTAATCACAATGCTCCATGCCCCTTTTCGTCAGTATGCTCCATGAGACTTGTCATCACAAGACTCCATAGTTTTGTCATCACAATGCTCCAGGACATTGTCATCACAATGCTTCACGACCTTGTCATGAAAATTCTCAATGACCCTTGTCATCATAATGCTCCAAGCGCTAATCATCACAATGCTCCATTATATTTGTCATCACAATCCTCCATTACATTCGGTATCACAATGCTCCATGCCATTGTCATTGCAATGGACCATGACATATGTCATCACAATGCTCCCTGACACCTGTCTTCACAATACTACATGACCTTCTCATCACCATGCTCCATGCCCTTGTCATCACAATGCACCATGCCCACTGTCATCACAATAATCTATGAAATTTGTTAGACGAATGCTCCATTCTCCTGTCAAAACAATGCTCCATGCCCTTGTCATTACATTGCTCCATGACCCCTGTCATCACAATGCTCCATGACCCCTGTCATCACAGTGCTCCGTGACTGCAGTCATCACAATGCTTCATAACGTTTGTCATCAAAACGGTCCATGCCCGCGTCATCACAAGGCTCTGTGACCTTTGTAACCACAATGCTCCATGAACTTTTCATCACTATTCTCTGTGACCCTTGTCATCACAATGCTCCATGTCTTTGTCAGAACAATGCTCCATGACCATTGTCATCACAATGTGCCACGCACATTTCATCACAACGGTCCACAAACTTATCATTGGAATGCTCCATAAACTTTGTAATCACAATGGTCCATGCACTTCTCATCAAAATGCTCTGTCACCAGAGATATCACAATGTTCCATCACTAGTCACCACAATACTCCCTCACCCATGGAATCACAATATTCCATGACCCTGTCATCACAATACTACATCCCCTTATCATCACAATTTTCCTTGAACCCTGACATAACATTGTTCCATAACCCCTGTCATCAAAATGCTCCATGACCCTTGTCAACACAATTATCCATGCACTTGCCAGCACAATGCTCCCTGACCCTTGTAATCACAATGCTCCAAGCCATTGTCATCACAATGCTCCATTACCTTTGTCATCAGAATTCTCCATGACGCTTGTCATCACAGTGCTCCATGACACCTGTCATCACAATGCTCCTTGCCTTTGTCAGCAAAATGCTACATGACCTTGTCATTACAATGCTCCATGACTTGTCCTCACAAAGCTCCATGACCCATGACCGATGTATCACAGTGTTCCATGTCCTTGTCATCAAAATGCACCATGCCACTCTCATTACAATAATCCATGAAATATTTCAGACCAATGCTCCATGCCCGTCTCATCAAAATGCTCCATTACACCTGTCATAACCATGCTCCATGACCCCTGCCATCACAATGTTCCACGGCCTTGTCATCACAAGGCCTCATGACACTTGTCATCACAATGCCCCATGACGCTCGTCATCACAATTATCCATGGTCTTCTCATCACAATATTCCATGATCTTTGTCATCACAATGCTCAATACACTTTTCATCACAATGATCCCTGACACTTGTCGTCAGTATGCTCCCGAACCCTGTCATGACAAGGCTGCATGCCTTTTTCATCACAATGTTCCATGCCCGTTTCATAACAATGCTCCAAGACCCCTGTAATCACAATGCTCCATGCCCTTGTCATCACAAAGCTCCAGGACGCATGTCATCAGAATGCTCCATGGCCTTCTCATCACCATGATCCATGCCCTTCTCATCACAATGCTCCAAGACCCCTGTAATCACAATGATCCATGCCCTTTTTCAACAGAATGCTCCATGAGACTTCTCATCAAAAGTCTACATGGTCTTATCATCACAATGCTCCAGGACTTTGTCATCAACATGCTCCATTCCCTTGTCATCGCAATGCTCCATGACCAATATCATCACAATTCTCCATGACCAATGTCATCACAACACTCCATGACACCTGACAACACAATGATCCGGGACTGTTGTCATCACAATGCTCCATTCCCTAGTCATCACAATGCTCCAGGACAATTGTCATCACAGTGATCCATGCCCTTGACATCCCAATGCTCCATAAAACCTGTATTCACAATGCTCCATGACGCTTGTCATCACAGTGCTCCATGACACCTGTCATCAAAATGCTCCATGACCCATTTCATCCGAAAGCTCCAAGACCCCTGACATCACAATATTCTATAAACACTGCCATCAAAATATTCCATTACAATTTTCATCAAATTACTGCATGGCACGGTCAACAAAATGCTCCCTGCACTTCTCATCACAATGCACCATGCCCTTGTCATCAAAATGCTCCATGACTTGTCATCACAAAGCTCCATGACGCATGTCATCAGAATGTTCCATGGCCTTCTCATCACAATGCTCCATGCCCAAGTCATCACAATGCTCCAAGACCCCTGTAAACACAATGCTCCTTGCCACTTTTCATCTCAATGCTCCATGAACCCTGTCATCACAATGCACCATGCCCATCATCATAATGCTTCAGGCTATTGTCATCACAATGAAATCAATATTCTCCATGACATCTGTCATCATAATGCTCCAAACCCTTGTGATCACAATGTTCCGTAACACTTATCATCACAACACCCCATGACGCTCCTCATCACAATTATCCATGGTCTTCTCATCACAATGCTCTATGAACTTCGTCATCACAATGCTCAATACAGTTGTCCTGACAATGCTCCCTGACACTTGTCGTCAGTATACTCCTTGAACACAGTCATGACAAGGCTCCATGCCTTTTTCATCACAATAACCCACGCCCTTTTCATCACAGTGCTCCAAGATCCCTGTAATCACAATGCTCCATGCCCTTGTCATCAAAAAGCTCCATGACCCATGTCATCAGAATGCTCCATGGCCCTTGTCATCACAATTCTCCATGCAATTGTCAGCACAATGCTCCCTGTCCCATGTCATCACAATGCTCCAAGCCATTGTCATCACAGTGTTCCATAACCTTTGTCATCAGAATCCTCCATGACACTTGGCATCGCAATGCTCCATGTCATTGTCATCACAATGGGCCATTACATATATCATCACAATGCTCCCTGACACCTCTCTTCACAATACTGCATGACCTGGTCATCACAATGCTCCATGCCCTTGTCATCACAGTGTGCCATTCGAACTGTCATCGCAACAATCCATGGAACTTATTAGACTAATGTTCCATGCCCTTGTCATCACAGTGCTCCATGCCCTTGTTATCACAATGCTTCATGAACTTTGTCATCACAATGGTCCATGCCCTCATCATCAACAGTCTCTGTGACCTTTTTAACCACAATGCTACAAGAACTTTTCATCAAAATGCTCTTTGACCCTTGTCATCACAATTCTCCATGCACTTGTCAGCACAATGCACCTTGACCCTTGTCATCGCAATGCTCCAAGCCATTGTCATCACAAAGCTCCATTACCTTTGTCATCAGAATCCTCCATGACACTTGGCATCACAATGCTCCAAGCCATCGTCATCACAATGGGCCATTACATATATTATCACAATGCTCCCTGACACCTGTGTTCACCATACTGCATGACTTCGTCATCACCATGCTCCATGCCCTTGTCATCACAATGTTCCATGTCCTTTTTATCACAATACTCCATGACCCCTGTCATCACAATGCTCCGTGACTCCAGTCATCACAGTGCTTCATGACATAAGGTCATCACAATGGTCCATGCCCTTGTCATCAACAGTCTCTGTGACCTTTTTAACCACAATGCTCCATGAACTATTCATCACAATGCTCTTTGACCCTTGTCATCACAATGCTCTATGCCTTTCTCAGCAGAGTGCTCCATGACCCTTGTCATCACCATGCTCCATGCGCTTGTCAGCACAATGCTCCGTGACACATGTCATCACAATGCATCATGCTCTTATCATCACAGTGCTCAACAATCTTGTCAACACATTGCTCCATAAAATTTGTCATCACTATGCTCCATTCATTTCTCATCAAAATGCTCTCTCAACACTGATATCACAATGCTACATCACTATTTGTCACAATACTCCCTCACCCCTGTCATCACAATGTACCATGACTCTTGTCATCACAATGCTACATGCGCATATCATCACAATGTTCGATGACCCATGACATCACAATGTTCCATAACACCTGTCATCAAAATGTTCCATGACACTTTTCATCAAATTGCTCCATGACCCTGTCATCACAATGCTCCCTGCCCTTCTCATCACAATGTACAACGCCCTTGCCATCAAAATGCTCCATGACTTTTGTCATCACAAAGATCCATGACCCTTGGCATCACAATCTTCCAAGTAATTGTCATCACAATGCTCCATGAACGCTCTCATCACATTGCTCCATGCCGTTGTCTTCACATAGCTACATGACACATGTCATCAGAATGCTCCATGACCTTCTCATCACAATGCTCCATTAACACTGTGATAAGAATGCTCCATGACCCCTGCCATCACGATGTTCCATGGCCTTGTCATCACAAGCCTCCATGACCCTTCTCATCACAAGGCTCCAAGAACACTGTAATCACGATGTTCTATGCCCCTTTTCATCTCAATGATCCATGAACCTTGTCATCACAATGCACCATGACCATCATCATAATGCTTCCTGCTATTGTCATAACAATGAAATCAAAATGCTCCATGAACTCTTTCATAACAATGCTCCAAACCCTTGTGATCACAATATTCCATAAGACTTGTCATCACATTGCCCCATGACGCTCGTCATCACAGTTATCCATGGTCTTCTCATCAAAATGCTCCATGACCTTCATCATCACAATGCTCAATACACTTGTCATCAAAATGCTCCCTGACACTTGTTGTCTTTATGCTCCTTTTACCCTGTCATGACAAGGCTCCATGCCTTTATCATCACAATGATCCATGCCCTTTTCATCACAATGCTGCAAGACCCATGTAATCACGAAGCTCCATGCACTTGTCCTCACAAAGCTCAATGACGCATGCCATCAGAATGCTCCTTGGTCTTCTCCTCACAATGCTCCATGTCCTTGTCATCACAAAGTTCCAAGACACCTGTAATCACAATGCTCCATGCCCTTTTTCATCAGTATGCTCCATGACCCCTGTCATCACAATGCTCCGTGACTCCAGTCATCACAATGCTTCATCACGTTTGTCATCACAACGGTCCATGCCCGCGTCATCACAAGGCTCTGTGTCCTTTGTAACCACAATGTTCCATGAACATTTCATCACAATGCTCTGTGACACTTGTCATCACAATGCTCCATGCCTTTGTCAGAACAATGCTCCATGACCCTTGTCATCACAATGTGACACGCACTTTTCATCACAATGATCCACAACCTTGTCATCGCTATGCTCCATAAACCTTGTAATCACAATGCTCTATGCACTTCTCATCCAAATGCTCTCTCACCTGAGATATCCAATGATCCATCACTGGTTATAACAATCCTTCCTCACCCCTGTAATCACAGTGTTCCATGACCGCTGTCATCACAATGCTACAACCCCTTATCAATACAATGTTCCATGACCCCTGACATCACAATGTTCCATAACCCCTGTCATCAAAATGCTCCATGACCCTTTTCATCCCAAAGCTCCATGACCCATGTCATCACAATGTTCTATAACCCCTGACATCTAAATGTTCAATTACACTTTTCATCAAATTGCTTCATGACCCTGTCATCAAAATGCTCCCTGCCCTTCTCATCACAATGCACCACACCCTTGACATCAAAATGCTCCATGACATTTGTCATCACAAATCTCGATGACCCTTGGCATCACAATACTCCATGACATTGTCATCACAATGCTCCATGCCCACTCTCATCACAATAATCCATGAAACATTTCAGACCAATGCTCAATGCCCTTCTCATCACAATGCTCCATTACATCTGTCATAACAATGCTGCATGACACCTGCCATCACAATGTTCCACGGCCTTGTCATCACAAGGCTCCATGACCCTTTTCATCACAATGCTCCAAGTACCCTGTAATCACAATGCTCCAAGCCCTTGTCGTCACAGAAATCCATGACGCATGTCATCAGAATGTTCCATGGCCTTCTCCTCACAATGCTCAAAGCCCTTGTCATCACAATGCTCCAAGACCCCTGTAATCACAATGCTCCATGCCCGTTTTCATCAGAATGCTCCATAAGATTTGTCATCACAAGTCTCCATGGTCATCTCATCAAAATGCTCCTGGACCTTGTTATCACCATGCTCCATTCCCTTGTCATCACAATGCTCCATGACCCATGTCATCACAATATTCCATGAACATTTTCAGCCCAATGCTCCATGACCTTGTCATCATAATGCTCCATTTCCACACTCATCACAATGCGCCATTTCATCTGTCATCACAATAATCCATGAAACTTATTAGACCAATGCTCCATGCCATTGTCATCACAATGCTACATCCCCTTGCTATCACAATGTTCCCAGACCCCTGTAATCAGAATGCTCCATGCCCCTTTTCATCAGTATGCTCCATGAGACCTGTCATCACAAGGCTCCATGGTTTTCTCACCACAATGCTCCAGGACCTTGTCATCACAATGCTTCACGACATTTTCATGAAAATACTCAATGGCCCTTGTCATTATAATGCTCCAAGCCCTAGTCATCACAATGCTCCATCATATTTGTCATCACAATCCTCCATTACATTTGGCATCACAATGCACCATGCCATTGTCATCGAAATGGACCATGATATATGTCATCACAATGCTCCCTGACACCTGTCTTCACAATAAACCATGACTTTCTCATCACAATGCTCCATGCCCTTGTCATCACAATGTTCCATGAACCCTGTCAACACAATGCTTCATAACGTTTGTCCTCACAACGGTCCATGCCCGTGTCATCACAAGGCTCTGTGACCTTTTTAACCAGAATGCTCCATGAACATTTCATCACAATGCTCCATGACACTTGTCATCACAATGCTCCATGCCTTTGTCAGAACAATGCTCCATGAACCTTGTTATCAAAATGTGCCACGGGCTTTCCATCACAATGATCCACAACCTTGGTTTCACTATGCTCCATATAACTTGTAATCACAAATCTCCATGCTCTTCTCATCCAAATGCTCTCTCCTGAGATATCACCATGTTCCCTCACTAGTCATCACAATCCTCCCTCACCCCTGTAATCAAAATGTTCCATGACCCCTGTCATCAACATGTTCCATTCCCTTGTCATTACAATGCTCCATTCCCTAGTCATCACAATGCTCCATGACCCCAGTCATCACAATATTCCATGAACATTTTCAGCCCAATGCTCCATGACACTTGTCATCACAATGATCCATGCCGTTGTCATCCCAAACCTCCATGACCCCTGTATTCACAATGCTCCGTGACGCTTGTCATCACAGTGCTCCATGACACATGTCATCACAATGCTCCATGCTTTTGTCAGCAGAATGCTACATGACCTTGTCATTACAATGCTTTATGCGCTTGTCATCACAATACTCCATTACCATTGTCATCACAATCCTCCATGAATCTTCGGATCACATTGCTTCATGCCTTTGTCATCACAATGTTCCATGCTCCTTGAAATCAAAATGATCCATGACCTCTGTCATCACAATGCTCCAAACCTTTGTGATCACAGTGTTCCATAGCACTTGTCATCACAACGCTCATTGATGCTTGTCATCACAATACTCCATGCCCTTTTCATCACAATGCTCCATGACATTTGTCATCACAATTCTCAATACATTGTCATCACTATGCTCCCTGACATTTGTCGTCAGAATGCTCATTGAACCCTGCCACGAAAAGTCTCCATGCCTTTTTCATCACAAAGCCCCATGCGGTTTTCATCACAATGCTCCATGCCATTGTCATCAAAATACTCCACAACCTTGTCACCAGAATGCTCCATGACCATTGCCATCACAATTCTCCATGCACTTGTCAGCACAATGCACCCTCACCCTTGTCATCACAATACTCCAAGCCATTGTCATCACAATGCTCCATTACCTTGGTCTTCAGAATCCTCCATTACACTTGGCATCACAATGTTCCATGCCATTGTCATCACAATGGGCCATTACATATGTCATCACAATGCTCCCTGACACCTGTCTTCACAATACTGCATGACCTGGTCATCACAATGCTCCATGCACTTGTTATCACAATGCTCAATGACCCCTGTCATCACAATGCTCCGTGACTCCAGTCATCACAATGCTTCATGACCTTTTTCATCACAATGCTCCATGCCCTCATCATCAACAGTCTCTGTGAACTTTTTAACCACAATGCTCCATGAAATTTTCTTCACAATGCTCTTTATCCGCTGTCATCACAATGCTCTATGCCTTTCTCAGCACAATGCTGCATGATGTATGTCATTAGAATACTCCATGGCCTTCTCCTCACAATGCTCCATGCCCTTGTCATCACAATGCTCCAAGACCCCTGGAATCACAATGCTCCATGCCCCCTTTCATCAGAATGCTCCATAAGACTTGTCATCACAAGTCTCCATGGTCATCTCATCACAATGCTCCAGGACCTTGTCATCACAAAGCTCCATGACACCTGTCATCACAATACTCCGTGACTCCAGTCATCAAAATGCTTCATAATATTTTTCATCACAATGGTCCATGCCCGCGTCATCACAAGGCTCTGTTACCTATGTATCCATAATGCTCCATGAATATATCATCACAATGCTCCGTGACCCTTGTCATCACAATGCTCCATGCCTTTGTCAGTAAAATGCTCCATGTCCATTGTCATCACAATGTGCCACGTGCTTTTCATCCCAACGGTCCAAAAATTTGTCATCACAATGCTCCATAAAAATTGTAATCACAATCCTCAATGCCCTTCTCATCACAATGCTCCATTACCCCTGTCATAACAATGCTCCATGACCCCTGCCATCACAATGTTCCACGGCCTTGTCATCACAAGGCTCCATGACACTTGTCATCACAATGCGCCAAGACCCCTTTAATCACAATGCTCCATGCCTTTGTCATCACAAAGCTCCATGACACATGTCATCAGATTGTTCCATGGCCTTCTCATCAAAATGCTCCATGCCATTGTCACCACAATGCTCCAAAACCCCTGTAAACACATTGCTCCATGCCACTTTTCATCTCAATGCTCCATGAACCCTGTCATCACAATGCATCATGCCGGTCATCATAATGATTCAGGCTATTGTCATCACAATGAAATAAAAATTCTCCATGATCTCTGTCATCACAATGCTCCATGACCCCTGTCATCACAACACTCCATGAATATTTTCAGCCCAATGCTCCATGACACTTGTCATCAAAATGATCCATGCACTTGTCATCCCAATGCTTCATGACCCCTGTATTCACAATGCCCCGTGACACTTGTCATCACAGTTCTCCATGACACCTGTCATCACAATGTTCCATGCCTTTGTCAGGAAAATTCTACATTACCTTGTCATTACAATGCTCTATGCGCTTGTCATCACAATGCTCCAAGACCCCTGTAATCACAGTGCTCCATGCCCCTTTTCATCTCAATTCTCCATGAACTCTGTCATCACAATGCACCATGCCCATCATCATAATGCTTCAGGCTATTGTCATCACAATGAAATCAAAATTCTCCATGACCTCTGTCTTCATAATGCTCCAAATCCTTGTGATCACAATGTTCCATAACACTTATAATCACAACACCCCATGACGATCATCATCACTATTATCCATGGCCTTCTCATCACCATGCTCCATGAACTTTGTCATCACAATTCTCAATACACTTGTCATCACAATGCTCCCTGACACTTGTAATCAGAATGCTCCTTGAACCCTGCCACGAAAAGGCTGCATGCCTTTTTCATCACATTGTCCCATGACGTTTTCATCACAATGCTCCATGTCATTGTCATCAAAATACTCCACAAGCTTGTCATCAAAATGCTCCATGACCCTTGTCATCACAATTCTCCATGCACTTGTCAGCACAATGCTCCCTGACCCTTGTCATCACAATGCACCAAGCCATTGTCATCACAATGCTCCATTACCTTTGTCATCAGAATCTTCCATGACACTTGGCATCACAATGCTCCATGCCATTTTCATCACAATGGGTCATTACATATGTCATCACAATGCTCCCTGACATTTCTCTTCACAATAATGCATGACTTGGTCATCACAATGATCCATGCCCTTGTCATCACAATGTGCCATACCAAATGTCATCGAAATAATCCATGAAACATATTAGACCATTGCTCCGTGCCGTTGTCATCACAATGCACCATGCACTTGTTATCACAATGCTCCATGACCCTGTCATCACCATGCTCCGTGACTCCAGTCATCACAAAGCTTCATAACATTTGTCATAACAATGGTCCATTCCCACATCATCACAAGGCTTTGTGACCTTTTTAACCACAATGATTCATGAACTTTTCATCACAATGCTCCGTGACACTTGTCATCACAGTGCTCCATGCCTTTGTCAGAAAAATGCTCCATGACCGTTGTGATCACAATGTTTCACGCGCTATTTATCACAACGGTCAACAAATTTGTCATCGCAATGCTCCATAAAACTTGTAATCCCAATGCTCCATGCCCTTCTCATCAAAATGCTCCATTACACCTGTCATAACAATGCTCCTTGACCCCTGCCATCACAATGTTCCAAGGCCTTGTCATCACAAGGCTCAATGACACTTGTCATCACAATGCTCCAAGACACCTGTAATCACAATGCTCCATGCCGTTGTCATCAAAAAGCTCCATGACACATGTCATCAGAATGTTCCATGGACTTCTTATCAAAATGCTCCATGCCCTTGTCATCACCATGGTCCAAGACCACAGTAATCAAAATGCTCCATGCCCCTTTTCATCTCAATGCTCCATGAACCCTGTCATCACAATGCTCCCTGCCGTTCTCATCACAATGCACAACGCCCTTGCCATCAAAATGCTCCATGACAATTGTCATCAAAAATATCTATGACACTTGGCATCACAATGTTCCATGTCATTGTCATCACAATGCTCCATGAACGCTCTCATCACATTGCTCCATGCCCTTGACTTCACATAGCTCCATGACACATGTCATCAGAATGCTCCATGACATTCTCTTCACAATTCTCCATGCCCTTGCCATCACAATGCTCCACTATAACTGTCATAACAATGCTCCATGAGCCCTGCCATCACGATGTTCAATGGCCTTGTCATCACAAGGCTCCATGACCCTTCTCATCACAATGCTCCAAGAACACTGTAATCACAATGCTCTATGCCCCTTTTCATCTCAATGATCCATGAAACCTGTCATCACAATGCACCATGACCATCATCATAATGCTTCATGCTATTGTCATAAAAATGAAATCAAATGCTCCATGACCTCTGTCATAACAATGCTCCAAACCCTTGTGATCACAATATTCCATAACACTTGACATCACAGTGCCCCATGACGCTCGTCATCACAATTATCCATGGTCTTCTCATCACAATGCTCCATGACTTCGTCATCACAATGCTCAATACACTTGTCATCATACTGCTCCCTGACACTTGTTGTCTGTATGCTACTTTTACCCTGCCATGACAAGGCTGCATGCCTTTATCATCACAATGATCCATGCCCTTTTTATCACAATGCTCCAAGACCCATGTAATCACGATGCTCCATGCCCTTGTTATCACAAAGCTCAATGATGCATGCCATCAGAATGCTCCTTGGACTTCTCCTCACAATGCTTCATGCCCTTGTCATCACAAAGTTCCAAGACCCCTGTAATCACAATGCTGCATGCCCTTTTTCATCAATAAGCTCCATGAGACTTGTCATCACATGGATCCATGGTTTTGTCATCATAATTCTCCCAGCCCTAGTCATCACAGTGCTCCATTATATTTGTCATCACAATCCTCCATTACATTTGGCATCACAATGCTCCCTGCAATTGTCATCTCAATGGCCCATGCCATATGTCATCCCAATGCTCCATGACCCCTGTATTCACAATGTTCCGTGACGCTTGTCATCACAGTGCTGCATGACACCTGTCATCACAATCCTCCATGCCTTTTTCAGCAAAATGCTACATGACCTTGTCATTACAATGCTCTATGCGCTTTTCATCACAATACTCCATTACCATTGTCATCACTATCCTCCATGAACCTTGGGATCACATTGCTGCATGCCCTTGTCATCACAATGCTCCATGCTCCTTGAAATCAAAATGATCCATGACCTCTGTCATCGCAATGCTCCAAACCCTTGTGATCACAATGTTCCATAACACTTGTCATCACAACGCTCCATGATGCCTTTCATCACAATACTCCATGCCATTTTCATCACAATGCTCCATGACGTTTGTCATCACAATTCTCAATACACTTGTCATCACAATGCCCCCTGACACTTGTCGTCAGAATGCTCCTTGAACGCTGTCACGAAAAGGCTCCATGCTTTTTTCATCACAAATCCCCATGCCATTTTCATCACAATGCACCATGCCGTTGACATCAAAACACTCCAAAAGATTGTCATCAGAATGCTCCATGACCCTTGTCATCACAATTCTCCATGCACTTGTCAGCACAATGCTCCCTGACCCTTGTCATCACAATGCTCCAAGCCATTGTCATCACAATGCTCCATTACCTTTGTCCTCAGAATCCTCCATGACAATTGGCATCACAATGCTCCATGCCATTGTCATCACAATTGGCCATTACATATGTCATCACAATTCTCCCTGACTCCTCTCTTCACAATACTGCATGACCTGGTCATCAAAATGCTCCATGACCTTGTCATCACAATGCGTCATTTCAACTGTCATCACAATAATCCATGAAACTTATTAGACCAATGCTCCATGTCATTGTCATCACAATGGACCATGACATATGTCATCACAATGCTCCCTGACACGTCTTCACAATACTCCATTCCCTTGTCATCACAATGCTCCATGACCTTTGTCATCACAATTCTCAATACACTTGTCATCACAATGCTCCCTGACACTTGTCGACAGAATGCTCCTTGAACCCTGTCACGAAAAGGCTCCATGCCTATTTCATCACAAAGCCCCATGCCGTTTTCATCACAATGCTCCATGCCATTGTCATCAAAATACTACACAAGCTTGTCATCAGAATGCTCCATGATCCTTGTCATCACAATTCTCCATGCACTTGTCAGCACAATGCTTCCTGACCCTTGTCATCAGTATGCTCCAAGCCATTGTCATCACAATGCTCCATTACCTTTGTCATCAGAATCCTCCATGACACTTGGCATCACAATGCTCCATGCCATTGTCATCACAAAGGGCCAATACATATGTCATCACAGTGCTCCCTGACACCACTTTTCACAATACTCCATGACCTGGTCATCACAATGCTCCTTGCCCTTATCATCACAATGCTCCATTACCTCTGTCATAACAATGCTCCATGACCCCTGCCATCACAATGTTCCACGGGCTTGTCATGACAAGGCTCCATGACCCTTATCAACACAATGGTCCAAGACCCCTGTAATCACAATGCTCCATGCCCTTTTTCTTCAGAATGCTCCATGAGATTTGTCACCACAAGTCTCCATGGTCATCTCATCACAATGCTCCAGGACATTGTCATCACCATGCTTCATTCCCTTGTCATCAAAATGCTCCATGACCACTGTCATCACAATACTCCATGAACATTTTCAGGCCAGTGCTCCATGACCTTCTCATCACAATGCTCCATGACCAGTATCATCACAATTATCCATGACCACTGTCATCACAACACTCCATGACACCTGACAACACAATGATCCGGGACTCTTGTCATCACAATGCACCTTTCCCTAGTCATCACAATGCACCATGACCCCTGTCATTACAATACTCCATGAATATTTTCAGCCCAATGCTCCATGACCCTTGTCATCACAATGATCCATGCCCTTGCCATCCCAATGCTCCATGACCCCTGTATTCACAATGCTCCGTGACGCTTTTCATCACACTGCTCCATGACACCTGTCATCACAATGCTCCATGCCTTTGTCAGCAAAATGCTACATGACCTTTTCATTACAATGCTCTATGCGCTTGTCATCACAATACTCCATTACCATTTTCATCACAATACTCCATGAAACTTGTGATCACTTTGCTTCATGCCCTTTTCATCACAATGCACCATGCTCCTTGAAATCAAAATGATCCATGACCTCTGTCATCGCAATGCTCCAAACACTTGTGATTCCAGTGTTCCATAACACTTGTCATCACAATGCTCCATGATGACTGTCATCACAATACTCCATGCCATTTTTATCACAATGCTCCATGACCTTTGTCATCACAATTCTCAATACACTTGTCATCACGATGCCCCCTGACACTTGTCGTCAGAATGCTCCTTGAACCCTGTTACGAAAAGGCTCCATGCTTTTTTCATCACAAAGCCCCATGCCATTTTCATCACAATGCACCATGCCGTTGACATCAAAACACTCCAAAAGATTGTCATCAGAATGCTACATGACCCTTGTCATCACAATTCTCCATGCACTTGTCAGCACAATGCTCCCTGACCCTTGTCATCACAATGCTCCAAGCCATTGTCATCACAATGCTCCATTACCTTTGTCATCAGAATCCTCCATGACACTTGGCATCACAGTGCTCCATGCCATTGTCATCACAATGGGCCATTACATATGTCATCACAATGCTCCTTGACTCCTCTCTTCACAATACTGCATGACCTGGTCATCAAAATGCTCCATGACCTTGTCATCACAATGCGCCATTTCAACTGTCATCACAATAATCCATGAAACGTATTAGACCAATGCTCCAGGCCATTGTCATCACAATGGACCATGACATATGTCATCACAATGCTCCCTGACACGTCTTCACAATACTCCATGCCCTTGTCATCACAATGCTCCATGTCCTTGTCATTCACAATGCTACATGCCCACTATCATCACAATAATCTATGAAACTTGTCAGACCAAATCTCCATGCCCCTTTCATCACAATGCTCCTTTCCCTATTCATCACAATGCTCCATGCCCTCATCATCAACAATATTTGTGACCTTTTTAACCACAGTGCTCCATGAACATTTCATCACAATGCTCTTTGACCCTTGTCGTCACAATGCTCTATGCCTTTCTCAGCACAATGCTCCATGCCCTTTTCATCACAATGCTCCATGACCCCTGTCATCACATTGTTCCGTGACTCCAGTCATCACAATTCTTCATAACATTTGTCATCACAATGGTCTATACCCGCGTCATCACAAGGCTTTGTTACCATTGTAACCACAATGCTCCATGCCCTTTTCATCACAATGCTCCATGACCCCTGTCATCACATTGTTCCGTGACTCCAGTCATCACAATTCTTCATAACATTTTTCATCACAATGGTCTATACCCGTGTCATCACAAGGCTCTGTTACCATTGTGACCACAATGCTCCATGAACATTTCATCACAATGCTCCGTGACCCTTGTCATCACAATGCTCCATGCCTTTGTCAGAAAAATGCTCCATGACACATGTCATCAAAATGTGCCACGCACTTTTCATCCCAACGTTCCACAAATTTGTCATCAAAATGCTCCATAAAACTTGTAATCACAATGCTCATGTCCTTCTCATCACAATGCTCCATTACCCCTGTCATAATAATGCTCCATGACCCCTGCCATCACAATGTTCCACGGCCTTGTCATCAGAAGGCTCGATGACACTTGTCATCACAATGCTCCATGCCCTTGTCATCACAAAGCTCCATGACACATGTCATTAGAAAGTTCCATGGCCTTCTCATCAAAATGCTCCATTCCCTTGTCATCACAATGCTCAAAGACCCCTGTAATCACAATGCTCCATTCCCCTTTTCATCTCAATGCTCCATGAACCCTGTCATCATAATGCATCATGCCAATCATAATAATGCTTCCAGCTATTGTCAGGACAAGGAAATCAAAATTCTCAATGACATCTGTCATCGCAATGCTCCATGACCCCTGTCATCACAATACTCCATGAACATTTTCAGCCCAATGCTCCATGACTCTTGTCATCACAATGATCCATGCCCTTGTCATCCCAATGCTCCATGACCCCTGAATTCACAATGCTTCGTGACGCTTGTCATCACAGTGCTCCATGACACATGTCATCACCATGCTCCATGCCTTTGTCAGCAAAATGCTACATGACCTTGGCATTACAATGCTCTATGCGCTTGTCATCACAATACTCCATTACCATTGTCATCACTCTACTCCATGAAACTTGGGATCACAATGCTTCATGCCCTTGTCTTCACAATGCTACATGCTCCTTGAAATCACAATGATCCATGACCTCTGTCATCGCAGTGCTCCAAAACATTCTGATCACAATGTTCCATAAAACCATTCATCACAACGCTCCATGATGCCTGTCATCACAATACTTCATGACCTTATCATCACAATGCTCCATGACATTTTTCATCACAATTCTCAATACACTTGTCATCACAATGCTCCCTGACACTTGTCGTCAGAATGCTCCTTGAACCCTGTCACGAAAAGGCTGCATGCCTTTTTCATCACATTGTCCCGTGCCGTTTTCATCACAATGCTCCATGCCATTGTCATCAAAATACTCCACAAGCTTGTCATCAGAATGCTCCATGACCCTTGTCATCACAATTCTCCATGCACTTGTCAGCTCAATGCTCCCTGACCCTTGTCATCACAATGCTCCAAGCCATTGTCATAACAATGCTCCATTACCTTTGTCATCAGAATCTTTCATGAAACTTGGCATCACAATGCTCCATGCCATTTTCATCACAATGGGCCATTACATATGTCATTACAATGCTCCCTGACACTTCTCTTCACCATAATGCAAGAGCTGGTCATCACAATGCTCCATGCCCTTGTCATCACAATGTGCCATTCCAAATGTCATCACAATAATCCATGAAACATATTAGACCAATGCTCCATGCCCTTGTCATCACAATGCTCCATTCCCTTGTTATCACAATGCTCCATGACCCCTGTCATCACCATGCTCCGTGACTCCAGTCATCACAATGCTTCATGACCTTTGTCATCACAATGGTCCATTACCTCATCATCAACAGTCTCTGTGACCTTTTTAACCACAATGCTCCATGAACTTTTCATCACAATTCTCTTTGACCCTTGTCATCACAATGATGTACGCCTTTCTCAGCACAATGCTCCATGCCCTTGTCATCACAATGCTCCATGACCCTGTCATCACAATGCTCCGTGACTCCAGTCATCACAATGCTTCATAACATTTGTCATCACAATGGTCCATGTCCGTGTCATCACAAGGCTTTGTGACATTTTTAACCTCAATGCTTCATGAACTTTTCATCATAATGCTCCGTGACCCTTGTCATCAGAGTGCTCCATGCCTTTGTCAGAAAAATGCTCCATGACCCTTGTCATCACAATGTGCCACACGATTTTTATCCCAATGGTCCGCAGATTTGTCATCACAATGCTCCATAAAATTGTCATCACAATGCTCCATGCACTTCAAATCACAATGCTCCTTTACCCCTGTCATAACAATGCTCCTTGACCCCTGCCATCACAATGTTCCACGGCCTTGTCATCACAAGGCTCCATGACCCTTGTCATCACAATGCTCCAAGAAACTTGTAATCAAAATTCTCCATGCCCTTGTAATAACAAAGCTCCATGACGCATGTATCAGAAGGTTCCATGGCCTTCTCATCACAATGCTCCATGCCCTTTTCATCACAATGCTCCATGACCCCTGTAATCACTATGATCCATGCCCCTTTTCATCTCAATGCTCCATGAACCCTGTCATCACAAAGCACCATGCCCATCATCATAATGCTTCAGGCTATTGTCACTACAAAGAAATCAAAATTCTCCATGACCTCTGTCATCATAATTCTCCAAAACCTTGTCATCACAATGTTCCATAACACTTATCATCACAACACCCCATGACGATCATCATCACAGTTATCAATGGTCTTCTTATCACAATGCTCCATGATCATTGTCATCACAATGCTCAATACACTTGTCATCACAATACTCCCTGACACCTGTCATCAGTATGCTGCTTGAACCCTGTGATGACAAGGTTCCATGCCTTTTACATCACAATGATCCATGCCTTTTCATCACAATGCTCCAAGACCCCTATAATCACAATGCTCCATGGCCTTGTCAGCACAAAGCTCCATGACGCATGTCATCAGAATTCTCCATGGCCTTCTCCTCAAAATGCTCCATGCCCTTGTCATCACCATGCTCCAAGTCCACTGTAATCACAATGCTCCATGCCCCTTTTCATTAGAATGCTCCATGAGACTTGTCATCACAAGTCTCCATGGTCATCTCATAACAATGCTCCAGGACATTGTCATCACCATGCTCTATTCCCTTGTCATCACAATGCTCCATGACCCCTGTCATTACAATAATCCAATAATATTTTCAGCCCAATGCACCATGACCTTCTCATCACAATGCTCCATGACCAATATCATCACAATTCTCCATGACCACTGTCGTCACAACCACCCATAACACCTGACAACACAATGATCCGGGACTCCTGTCATCAAAATGCTCCATGCCCTTGTCATCACAATGCACCATGTCCACTGACATCACAATAATCTATGAAACTTGTCAGACCAATGCTCCATTCCCCTGTCATCACAATGCTCCATGCCCTTGTTATCACAATGCTCCATGACCGCTGTCATCACAATGCTCCGTGACTCCAGTCATCAAAATGTTCCATAACCCCTGTCATGAAAATGCTCCATGACCCTTTTCATCCCAAAACTCCATGATCCCTGGCATCACAATGTTCTATAACCCCTGTCATCAAAATGTTCCATTACACTTTTCATCAAATTGCTGCATGACCCTGTCATCAAAATGCTCCCTGTCCTTCTCATCACAGTGCACCACACCCTTGTCATCAACATGCTCCATGACTTTTGACATCACAAAGCTCCATGACACTTGGCATCACAGTGCTCCATGTCATTGTCATCACAATGCTCCATGAATCCTCTCATCACATGGCTCCATGCCCTTGTCATAACAAAGCTCCATGACACTTGTCATCACAATGCTCGATACCCTTCTCATCACAATGCTCCACGCCCTGGTCATTACAATCCACCATGACCCATGTATCACAGTGTACCGTGCCCTTGTCATCACAATGCTCCATGCCCACTCTCATCACAATAATCCATGAAACATTTCAGACCAATGCTCAATGCCATTCTGATTACAATGCTCCATAACTTCTGTCATAACTATGCTCCATGACCGCTGCCATCAAAATGTTCCACGGCCTTGTCATCAAAAGGCTACATGACCCTTGCCATCACAATGCTCCAAGAACCCTGTAATCACAATGCTCCATGCCCTTGTCATCACACAGCTCCATGACGCATGCCCTAGGAATGTTCCATGGCCTTCTCCTCACAATGCTCCATGCCCTTGTCATCACAGTGCTCCAAAACCCCTGTAATCACAAAGCTCCTTGCCCCTTTTCGTCAGAATGCTCCATGAGATTTGTCATCACAAGTCTCCATCGTCATCTCATCACAATGCTCCAGGACCTTGTCATCACCATGCTCCATTCCCTTGTCATCACAATGCTCCTTGACCCCTGTCATCACAATACTCTATGAATATTTTCAACCCAATGCTCCATGACGGTCTTATCACAATGCTCCATGAGCAGTATCATCACAATGCTCCATGACCACTGTCATCACAATGTGCCATTCCAACTGTCATCACAATAATCCATGAAACTTATTAGACCAATGCTCCATGCCCTTGTCATCACAGTGCTCCATGCCCTTGTTATCACAATGTTCCAAGACCCCTGTAATCAGAATGCTCCATGCCCCTTTTATTCAGTATGCTCCATGAGACCTGTCATCACAAGGCTCCATGCCTTTTTCATCACAATGCCCCATGCCGTTTTCATCACAATGCTCCATGCCATTGTCATCAAAATACTCCACAAGCTTGTCACCAGAATGCTCCATGACCCTTGTCATCACAATTATCCATGCACTTGTCAGCACAATGCTCCCTGACCCTTGTCATCGCAATGCTCCAAGCCATTGTCATCACAATGCTCTATAAATTTTGTCATCAGAATCCTCCATGACACTTGGCATCGCAATGCTCCATGCCATTGTCATCACATTGGGCCATTACATATGTCATCACAATGCTCCCTGACACCTGTCTTCACAATACTGCATGACCTGGTCATCACAATGCTCCATGCCCTTGTCATCACAATGCGCCATTCCAACTGTCATCACAATAATCCATGAAATTTATTAGACCAATGCTCCATGCCCTTGTCATCACAATGCTCCACGACCACTGTAAACACAATGTTCCATGCCCCTTTTCATCTCAATGCTCCATGAACCCTGTCATCACAATGCACCATGCCCATCATCATAATGCTTCAGGCTATTTTCATCACAATGAAATCAATATTCTACATGACCTCTGTCATGATAATGCTCCAAACCCTTGTGATCACAATGTTCCATAACACTTATCATCGCAACATACCATGACGCTCATCATGACAATTATCCATGGATTTCTCATCACAATGCTCCATGATCTTTGTCATCACAATGCTCAATACACTTGTCATCACAATGCTCCCTGACCCTTGTATTCAGTATGCTCCATTAACCCTGTTATGACAAGTCTCCATGACTTTTTCATCACAATGATCTGTGCCATTTTCATCACAATGCTCCAAGACACCTGTAATCACAATGCTCCAAGCCCTTGTCATCACAAAGCTCCATGACCCATGTCATCAGAATGCTGCATGGCCATCTCTGATAATGCTCCATGCCCTTGTCATCACAATGCTCCAAGACCACTGTAATCACAATGATCCATGCCACTTTTCATCAGAATGCTCCATGAAACTTGTCATCACAAGCCTCCAAGGACTTCTCATCACAATACTACATGACCTTGTCATCACCATGCTCCATTCCCTTGTCATCACAATGCTCTATAACCATTGTCATCACAATACTCCATGAATATTATCATCACAATGCTCCATAACCTTCTCATCACAATGCTCCATGACCAATATCATCACAATGCACCATGACAACTGTCATCACAACACTCCATGACACCTGACAACACAATGATCTGGGACTCTTGTCATCACTATGCTCCATTCCCTAGTCATCACAATGCTGCATGAACCCTGTCATCACAATGCTCCATGACACCAGTCTTCACAATACAGCATGACCTCTTTATCACAATGCTCCATGCCCTTGTCACCACAATGCACCATTCCAACAGTCATCGCAATAATCCATGAAAATTATGAGACCAATGATACATGCCCTTGTCATCACAATGCTCCATGCCCCTTTTCATCACAATGCTCCATGACCCCTGTCATCACAATGCTCCGTGACTCCAGTCATCATAATGCTTCATGACCTTTGTCATCACAATGTTCCATGCCCGCGTCATCAACAGTCTCTGTGACCTTTTTAACAACAATGCTCCATGAACTTTTCATCACAATTCTCTTTGACCCTTGTCATCACAATGCTCTATGCCTTTCTCAGCACAATGCTCCATGACCCTTGTCCTCACAATGCTCCATGCGCTTGTCAGCACAATGCTCCATGACACATGCCATCACAATGCACCATGCGCTTGTCATCACAGTGCTCCATAATCTTGTCATCACAATGCTCCATAAACCTTGTCATCACAATGCTCCATGCACTTCTCATCAAAATGCTTTCTCACCACAGATATCACAATGTTACTTCACTATTCGACACAATACTCCCTCACCTCTGACATCACAATGTTCCATGACTCCTGTCATCACAATGCTACATGCACTTACCATCACAATGTTCGATGACCCATGACATCACAATGTTCCATAACCCCTGTCATCAAAATGTTCCTTGACACTTTTCATCAAATTTCTCCGTGACCATGTCATCACAATGCTCCCTGCACTTCTCATTACAATGCACAACGCCCTTGTCATCAAAATGTTCCATGACCTTGGTCATCACAAATATCCATGACCCTTGGCATCACATTGCTCCATGCCCTTGTCATCACTAAGCTCCATGACACATGTCATCAGAATGCTCCATGGCCTTCTCATCACAATGCTCCATG
Source organism: Mesoplodon mirus (assembly GCF_964341445.2). NCBI lineage: Eukaryota > Metazoa > Chordata > Mammalia > Artiodactyla > Ziphiidae > Mesoplodon > Mesoplodon mirus. Next base: position 3,706,215 of record NW_028295803.1, on the reverse strand, counting down.
ACCTTTGTCATCACAATGCTCAATACACTTGTCATCAATATGCTCCATGACACTTGTTGTCTGTATGTTCCTTGAACCCTGTCATGGCAAGGCTCCATGCATTTTTCATCACAATATCCCATGCCATTTTCATCACAATGCTACAAGACCCCTGTAATCACAATGCTCCATGCGCTTGTCATCACAAAGCTCAATGACGCATGTCCTCAGAATGCTCCTTGGCCTTCTCTTCACAATGATCCATGCCCTTGTCATCACAATGTTCCAAGACCCCTGTAATCACAATGGTCCATGCCCCTTTTGATCAGTATGCTATATGAGATTGTCATCACAAGGCTCCATGGATTTCTCATCAAAATGCTCCAGGACCTTGTCATCACAATGCTTCACGACCTTGTCATGAAAATTCTCAATGGCCCTTGTCATCATAGTGCTCCAAGCCCTAGTCATCAAAATGCTCCATTTTATTTGTCATCCCAATCCTCCATTACATTTGGCATCACAATGCTCAATGCCATTGTCATCGCAATGGACCATGACATATGTCATCACAATGCTCCCTGACACTTGTCTTCACAATACTCCATGATCTTTTCATCACCATGATCCATACCCTTGTCATCACAATGCACCATGTCCACTGTCATCACAATAATCTCTGAAACTTGTCAGACCAATGCTCCATGCCCCTGTCATCACAATGTTCCATGCCCATGTCATCACAATGCTCCATGACCCATATCATCACAGTGCTCCGTGACTCCAGTCATCACAATGTTTCATAATATTTGTCATCAAAACGGTCCTTGCCCGTGTCATCACAAGGCTCTGTGACCTTTTTAAACACAATGCTCCATGAACATTTCCTCACCATTCTCTGTGACCCTTGTCATCACAATGCTCCATTTCTTGGTCAGAACAATGCTCCATGACCATTGTCATCACAATGTGCCACGCACATTTCATCACAACTGTCCACAACCTTATGATTGCAATGCTCCATAAATTTTGTTATCACAATGGTCCATGAACTTCTCATCAAAATGCTCTCTCACCATAGATATCACAATGTTCCATCACTAGTCATCACAATACACCCTCACCCCTGGAATCACAATGTTCCATGACCCTGTCATCACAATGCTACATCCCTTTATCATCACAATATTGCATGACCCCTGACATAACAATGTTCCATAACACCTGTCATGAAAATGCTCCATGACCCTTTTCATCCCAAAGCTCCAAGAACCCTGACATCACAATGTTCTATAACCCATGCCATCAAAATATTCCATTACACTTTTTATCAAATTGCTGCATGACCCGGTCATCAACATGCTCCCTGCACTTCTCATCATAATGCACCATTCCCCTGTCATCAAAATGCTCCATGACTTGTCATCACAAAGCTCCATGACACATGGCATCACAATGCTCCATGTCATTGTCATCACAATGCTCCATGAACCCTGTCATCACATTGCTCCATGCCCTTGTCATCAGAAAGCTCCATGACACTTGTCATCAGAATGCTCGATGCATTTCTCATCACAATGCTCCATGCCCTAGTCATTAAAATCCTGCATGACCCATGTATCACAGTGTTCCGTGCCCAAGTAATCACAATGCTCCATGACCTTCTCATCACAATGCTCCATGACCCCTGCCATCGCAATGTTCCACGGACTTGTAATCACAAGGCTCCATGACACTTGTCATCACAAAGCTCCATGACACATGTCATCAGAATGTTCCATGGATTTCTCATCACAATGCTCCATGCCCTTGTCATCACAATGCTCAAGAACCCTGTAATCACAATGCTCCCTGCCCCTTTTCATCTCAGTGCTCCATGAACCCTGTCATCACAATGCATCATGACCATCATTATAATGCTTCCGGCTATTGTCAGCACAATGAAATCAAAATTCTCCATGACCTATGTCATCACAATTCTCCATGTCCCCTGTCATCACAATACTTCATGAATATTTTCAGCCCAATGCTCCATGATACTTGTCATCACAATGATGCATGCCCTTTTCAACCCAATGCTCCATGACCCCTGTGTTCACAATCCTCCGTGATGCATGTCATCACAGTACTCCATGACACCTGTCATCACAATGCAAGATGACTTTGTCAGCAAAAGGCTAAATGACCTTGTAATTACCATGCTCTATGCCCTTGTCATCACAATGCTCCATGCTCCTTGATATCAAAATGATCCATGAAATCTGTCATCAAAATGCTCCAAAGCCATGTGATCACAATGCTCCATATCACTTGTCATCACAACGCTCCATGATGCCTGTCATCAGAATACTCCATGCCCTTTTCATCAAAATGCTCCATGACCTTGGTCATCACAATTCTCAATACACTTGTTATCACAATGCTCCCTGACACTTGTCGTCATAATGCGCCTTGAACTCTGTCATGAAAAGGCTCCATGCCTTTTTCATCATAATGCCCCATGCCGTTTTCATCACAATGCTCCATGCCATTGTCATCATAATACTCCACAAGCTTGTCATCAGATTGCTCCATGACCCTTGTCATCACAATTATCCATGCACTGGTCAGCACAATGCTCCTTAACCCTTGTCATCACAATGCTCCAAGCCATTGTCATCACAATGCTCCATTACATTTGTCATCAGAATCATCCATGACACTTGGCATCACAATGCTCCATGCCATTGTCACCACAATGGGCCATTACATATGTCATCACAATGCTCCCTGAGAGCTGTCTTCACAATACTGCATGACATTCTCATCACAATGATCCATGCCCTTGTCATCACAATGCACCATGTCCACTGTCATCACAATAATTTATGAAAATTGTCAGACCAATGCTCCATGCCCCTGTCACCAAAATGCTCTATGCCCTTGTCATCACAATGCTCCATGTCCACTGTCATCACAATGCTCCATGACTCCAGTCATCACAATGCTTCATAACATTTGTCATCACTATGGTCCATGACAGCGTTATCACAAGGCTCTGTGACCTTTATAACCACAATGCTCCATGAACTTTTCATCACAATGCTTTGTGAGCATTGTCATCAAAATGCTCCATGCCTTTGTCAGAAAAATACTCCATGACCCTTGTCATCACAATATGCTACGTGCTTTTCATCACAACGGTCCACAAATTTGTCATGGTAATGCTCCATAAAACTTGTATTCACAATGCTCCATGTCCTTCTCATCACAATGCTCCCTTATCCCTATCATAAAAATGTTCCATGACCCCTGCCATCACAATATTCCACGGCCTTGTCATCACAAGGCTTCATGACACTTGTCATCACAATGCTCCAAGACCCCTGTAATCACAATGCTCCATGCCCTTGTCATCACAAAGCTCCATGACACATGCCATCAGAATTTTCCATGTACTTCTCATCAAAATGCTCCATGCCCTTGACATCACAATGCTCCAAGAACCCTGTAATCACAATGCTCCATGCCCCTTTTCCTCTCAATGCTCCATGAACACTGTCATCACAATGCATCAGGCCCATCATGATAATGCTTCAGGCTATAGTCATCACAATGAAATCTATATGCACCATGACCTCTGTCATCACAATGCTCCAATCCCTTTTGATCACAATGTTCCATGACACTTATCATCACAACACCCATTGACGCTCATCATCACAATTATCCATGGTCTCCTCATCACAATGCTCCATGACCTTTGTTATCACAATGCTCAATACACTTGTCATCACAATGCTCCCTGACACTTGTCATCAGTATGCTCCATTAACGCTGTCATGACACGTCTCCATGCCTTTTTCATCACAGTGATCCATGCCCTTTTAATCACAATGCTTCAAGACCCCTGTAATCACAATGCTCCATGCCCTTTTCATCACAAATCTCAATGACGCATGTCATCAGAATGCTCCATGGCCTACTCCTCACAATGCTCCATACCCTTGTCATCACAATGCTCCAAGACCCCTGTAATCACAATGCTACATGTCCCTTTTCATCAGAATGCTCCATGAGACTTGTCATCACAAGTCTCCATTGTCTTCTCATCAAACTGCTCCAGGAACTTGTCATCAAAATGCTCCATGATCCCTGTCATCACAATACTCCATGAACATTTTCAGCCCAATGCTCCATGACACTGGTCATCACAAAGATCCATGCCCTTGTCATCCCAATGCTCCATGACCCATGTATTCACAATGCTCCGTGACGCTTGTCATCACATTGCTCCATGACACCTGTCATCACAATGCTCCTTGCCTTTGTCGGCAAAATGCTACCTGACCTTTTCATTGCAATGCTCTATTCGCTTTTCATCACAATACTCCATTACCATTGTCATCACAGTCCTCCATGAACCTTGGGATCACATTGCTTCATGCCCTTGTCATCACAATGATCCATGCTCCTTGAAATCAAAATGATCCATGACCTCTGTCATCACAATGCTCCAAACCCTTGTGATCACAATGTTTCATAACACTTTTCATCACAACGCTCCATGATGCGTGTCATCACAATACTCCATGCCCTACTCATCACAATGCTCCATGACCTTTGTCATCACAATTCTCAATACACTTGTCATCACAATGCCACATGCCTTTTTCATCACAATGTTCCATGCCATTGTCATCAAAATACTCCACAAGCTTGTCATCAGAATACTTCATGACCGTTTTCATCACAATTCTCCCTGCACCTGTCAGCAAAATTCTCCCTGACCCTTGTCATCACAATGCTCCAAGCCATTGTCATCACAATGCTCCATTACCTTTGTCATCAGAATCCTCCATGACACTTGGCATCACAATGCTCCATGCCATTGTCATCACTATGGGTCATTACATATGTCATCACAATGCTCCCTGACACCTGTCTTCACAATACTGCATGACCTGGTCATCACAATGCGCCATTACAACAGTCATCACAATAATCCATGAAACTTATTAGACCCATGCTCCATTCCCTTGTCATCACAATGCTCCATGACGCCTGTCATCACAATGCTCCATGCCTCCATTCATGACAATGATTCATGACCTTTTTCATCACAATGGTCCATGCCCTCATCATCAACAGTCTCTGTGACATATTTAACCACAATGGTCCAATAACTTTTCATCACAATGCTCTTTGACCCTTGTCATCACAAATTTCTAAGCCTTTCTCAGCACAATGCTCCATGACCCTTGTCATCACAATGCTCCATGCGCTTGTCAGATCAATGCTCGATGACCCATGTCATCACAATGCACCCTGCACTTCTCATCACAGTGCTCCACAATCTTGTCACCACGATGCTCCATAAAATTTGTCATCACAATTCTCCATGCACTTCTCATCAAAATGCTTTCTCACCAATGATATCACAATGTTACAGCACTATTCATCAGAATACTCCCTCACCCCTGTCATCACAATGTTCCATGACTTTTGTCTTTGCAATGATACATGCACATATCATCACAAAGTTCGGTGACCCCTGACATCACAATGTTCCATAACCCGTGTCATCATAATGCTCCATAACACTTTTCCTCAAAATGCTCAATGACCCCTGACATCACAATGATCCATAACCCCTGTCATCATAATTCTCCATGATCCTTTTCATCAAAATGCTCCATGAACCCTGACATCACAATATTCCATAACCGCTGTCATTATAATATTCCATGACACTTTTCATCAAATTGCTCTATGACCCTGTCATCACAATGCTTCCTGCCCTTCTCCTCACAATGTACCACGCCGTTGTCATCAAAATGCTCCATAACCTTTGTCATCACAAACCTCCATGACAGTTGGCATCTCAATGCTCCATGCCATTGTCAACAAAATGCTCCATGAACCCTCTAATCACAATGCTCCATGCCCCTTTGCATCTCAATGCTCCATGAACCCTGTCATCAAAATGCACCATGACCATCATCATAATGCTTCAGGCTATTGTCATCACAATGAAATCAAAATATTCGATGATCTATCTCATCACAATGCTCCAAATCCTTGTGATCACAATGTTCCATAACACTTATCATCACAACGCCCCATGAAGCCCATCATCACAGTTATCCATGGTCTTCTCATCACAGTGCTCCATGACATTTGTCAAAACAATGCTCTATACACATGTCATCACAATGCTCCCTGACACTTCTCATCAGTATGCTCCTGGTACCCTGTCATGACAAGGCTCCATACCATTTTCATAACAATGATCCATGCCAATTTCATCACAATGCTCCAAGACAACAGTAATCAGAATGCTCCATGCCCTTGTCATCACAATGCTCCAAGACCCCTGTAATCACAATACTCCATGCCCCTTTTCATCAGAATGCTCCATGAGACTTCTTATTACGAGGCTCAATGGTCTCCTCATCACAGTGCTCCAGGAACCTTTCATCACAGTGTTCCATTCCCTTGTCATCACAATGCTCCATGACCCCTGTCCTCACAATACTTCCTGAATATTTTCACGCCAATTCTCCAGGAACTTCTCATCACAATGCTTCATGATCCCTATCATCACAATGCTCCATGACCACTGTCATCACAACGCTCCATGACCCCTGACAACACAGTGATCCGGGACTCTAGTCATCACAATGCTCCATTCAGTAGTCATCACAATGCTCCATTAATATTTTCAGCCCAATGCTCCATGACACTTGTCATCACAATGATCCATGACCTTGCCATCCCAATGCACCATAACCCCTGTAATCACAATGATCCGTGATGCTTCTCATCAAAGTGCTCTATGACCATTATCATCACAATGCTCCATGCCTGTGTCAGCAAAATGCTACATGACCTTTCCATCAAAATGCTCCATTTGCTTGTCATCACAATACTCCCTTAGCATTGTCATCACAATCCTCCATGAACCTTGGGATCACATTGCTTCATGCCCTTGTCATCCCAATGCTCCATGCTCCTTGAAAACAAAATGATCCATGACTTCTATCATCACAATGCTCCAAACCCTTGTGATCACAATGTTCCATAACACTTGTCATCACAACGCTCCATGATGCCTGTCATCACATTAATCTATGTCATTTTCGTCAAGATGCTCCATGATCTTTTTCATCACAATTCTCAATACACATGTCATCACAATGTTCCCTGACACTTGTCATCAGAATGCTCCTTGAAACCTGTCATGAAATGGCTTCAAGCCTTTTTCATCACAATGCTCCATGCCCTTTTCATCACAATGCTCCAAGACATTGTCGTCACAATACCCCACAAGCTTGTCATCAGAATGCTCCATGACACTTGTCATCACATTTATCCATGGCCACTGTCATCACAATGCTCCATACCCCAAGGCATTACTGTGCTCCATGACGCGTGTCATCACAATTATCCATGGCATTCTCATCACAATGCTCGACGCCATTGTCATCAAAATGCTCCATGCCCCATGTAATCACAATGCTCCATGCCCTTGTCATCACAAAGCTCCATTTCTTTGTCAGAACAATGCTTAATGAACATAGTCATCACAATGTGCCACGCGCATTTCATCACAATGGTCCACAACCTTGTCATTGCTATGCTTCATAAACTTTGTAATCACAATGGTCCATGCACTTCTCATCAAAATGCTCTCTCACCAGAGATATCACAATGTTCCATCTCTAGTCATCACAATACTCCCTCATCCCTGTAATCACAATGTTCCAGGACCCTGTCATCACAATGCTACATCCACTTATCATCACAATGATCCATGACCCCTGACATCACAATGTTCCATGACCCCTGTCATCAAAATGCTCCATGACCCTTTTCATCCCAAAGCTCCAAGACCCCTGACTTCACAATGTTCTATAACCCATGCCATCAAAATGTTCCTTTACACTTTTTATCAAATTGCTGCATGACCTGGTCATCAAAATGCTCCCTGCATTTCTCAGCACAATGCACCATGCCCTTGTCATCAAAATGCTCCATGACTTGTCATCACAAAGCTCCATGACCCTTGGCATCCCAATGCTCCATGTCATTGTCATCACAATGCTCCATGAACCCTCTCATCACATTGCTCCATGCCCTTCTCATCAAAAAGATCCATGACACTTGTCATCACAATGCTCGATGCCCTTCTCATCACAATGCTCCATGCCCTTGTCATTACAATCCTGCATGACCCATGTATCACAGTGTTCCGTGCCCTTGTCATCACAATGCTCCATGCACACTGTCATCACAATAATCCATGAAATATTTCAGACCAAAGTTCCATGCCCTTCTCTTCAAAATGCTCCATTACACCTGTCATAAAAATGCACCATGACCCTTTCCATCAAAATGTTCCACAGACTAGTCATCACAAGGTTCCATGACACTTGTCATCACAATGCTCCAGACACCTGAAAGCACAATGCTCCATGCCCTTGTCATCACAAAGCTCCATGACGCATGTCATCAGAAAGTTCCATGGCCTTCTCATCACAGTGCTCCATGCCCTTGTCATCACAATGCTCCGAGACCCTTGTAATCACAATGCTCCATGCCCCTTTTCATCTCAATGCTCCATGAACCCTGTCATCACAATGCACCATGCCCATCATCATAATGCTACAGGCTATTGTCATCACAATGAAATCAATATTCTCCATGACCTCTGTCATCATAATGTTCCAAACCCTTGTGATCACAAGGTTCCATAACACTTATAATCACAACACCCCATGACGCTCATCATCACAATTATCCATGGACTTCTCATCACAATGCTCCATGATCTTTGTCATCACAATGCTCAATACACTTGTCATCACACTGCTTCCTGACTCTTGTCATCAGAATGCTCCATGAACCCTGTCATGACAAGGCTCCATGCCTTTTTCATAACAATGATCAATTCACTTTTCATCACAATGCTCCAAGATCCCTGTAATCACAAATGCTCCATGTCCTTGTCATCACAAAACTCCATGACACATGTCATCAGAATGCTCCATGGCCTTCTCATCACAATGCTCCATGCCCTAGTCATCTCAATGCTTCAAGACACCTGTAATTAAATGTTCCATGCTCCTTTTCATCAGAATGCTCCATGAGACTTCTCATCAGAAGTCTCCATGGTCTTATCATCACAATGGCCCAGGACCTTGTCATCACCATGCTCCATTCCGTTGTCATCACAATGCTCCATGACACATGTCATCATAATGCTCCATGCCATTGTCATCAAAAAGCTCCATGACACATGTCATCAGAATGCTTCATGGCCTTCTCATCACAATGCTCCATGATCTTGTCATCAAAATGCTCCAAGACCCCTGTAATCACAATGCTCCATGCCCATTTTCATCAGAATGCTCCATGAGACTTGTCATCACAAGTCTCCATGGTCTTTTCATCACAGTGCTCCAGGAACTTGTCATCCCCATGCTCCATTCCCTTGTCATCACAATGCTCCATGACCCCTGTCATCACAACACTCCATGAACATTTTCAGCCCAGTGCTCCATGACCCTTGTCATCACAATGACCCATGCCCTTGTCTTGCCAATGCTCCATGACCCCTGTATTCACAATACTCCGTGACGCTTCTCATCACAGTGCTCCATGACACATGTCATCACAATGTTCCATGCCTTTGTCAGCAAAATGCTACATGACCTTGTCATCACAATGCTCTATGTGCTTGTCATCACAATACTCCATTTCCATTGTCAACACAATCCTCCATGAAACTCAGGATCACATTGCTTCATGCCCTTGTCATCACAATGCTCCATGCTCCTTGAAATCGAAATGATCCATGACGTCTGTCATCACAATGCTCCAAATCCTTGTGATCACAGTGTTCCATAGCACTTTTCATCACAACGCTCCATGATGCTTGTCATCACAATACTCCATGCCCTTTTAATCACAATGCTCCATGACCATTGTCATCACAATTCTCAATACATTGTCATCACAATGCTCCCTGACATTTGTCATCAGAATGCTCATTGAACCCTGTCACGAAAAGTCTCCATGCCTTTTTCATCACAAAGCCCCATGCGGTTTTCATCACAATGCTCCATGCCATTGTCATCAAAATACTCCACAAGCTTGTCATCAGAATGCTCCATGACCCTTGTCATCACAATTCTCCATGCACTTGTCAGCACAATGCCCCCTGACCCTTGTCATCACAATGCTCCAAGCCATTGTCATCACAATGCTCCATTACCTTTGTCATCAGAATCCTCCATGACAATTGGCATCACAATGCTCCATGCCATTGTCATCACAATGGGCCATTACATATGTCATCACAATGCTCCCTGACACCTGTCTTCACAATACTGCATGACCTGGTCATCACAGTGCTCCATGCCCTTGTCATCACAATGCTCCCTGCCCTTGTTATCACAGTGCTTAATGACCCCTGTCATCACAATGCTCCGTGACTCCAGTCATCACAATGCTTCATGAACTTTATCATCACAATGGTCCATGCCCTCATCATCAACAGACTCTGTGACCTTTTTAACCACAATGCTCCATGAACTTTTCTTCACAATGCTCTTTATCCCCTGTCATCACAATGCTCTATGCCTTTCTCAGCACAATGCTGCATGACGTATGTCATTAGAATCCTCCATGGCCTTCTCCTCAAAATGCTCCATGCCCTTGTCATCACAAGGCTCCAAGACCCCTGTAATCACAATTCTCCATGCCCCTTTTCATCAGAATGCTCCATGAGACTTGTTATCACAAGTCTCCATGGTCATCTCATCACAATGCTCCAGGAACTTGTCATCACAGTGCTCCATGACACCTGTCATCACAATGCTCTGTGACTCCAGTCATCACAATGCTTCATAATATTTGTCATCACAATGGTCCATGGCCGTGTCATCACAAGGCTCTGTTACCTTTGTATCCACAATGCTCCATGAACATTTCATCACAATGCTCTGTGACCCTTGTCATCAAAATGCTCCATGCCTTTGTCAGTAAAATGCTCCATGACCATTTTCATCACAATGTGCCACGTGTTTTTCATCCCAACGGTCGAAAAATTTGTCATCACAATGCTCCATAAAAATTGTAATCACAATGCTGCATGCCCTTCTCATCACAATGCTCCATTACCCCTGTCATAACAGTGCTCCATGACCCCTGCCATCACAATGGTCCACGGCCTTGTCATCACAAAGCTCCATGACACTTGTCATCACAATGCTCCAAGACCCCTTTAATCACAAGGCTCCATGCCGTTGTCATCACAAAGCTCCATGACACATGTCATCAGATTGTTCCTTGGCCTTCTCATCAAAATGCTCCATGCCCTTGTCATCACAATGCTCCAAAACCCCTGTAAACACAGTGTTCCATGCCCCTTTTCATCTCAATGCTCCATGAACCCTGTCATCACAATGCATCATGCTGATTATCATAATGATTCAGGCTATTGTCATCACAATGAAATAAAAATTCTCCATGTCCTCTGTCATCACAATGCTACATGACCCCTGTCATCACAACACTCCATGAACATTTTCAGCCCAGTGCTCCATGACACTTGTCATCACAATGATCCATGCACTTGTCATCCCAATGCTTCATGACCCCTGTATTCACAATGCTCCGTGACACTTGTCATCACAGTTCTCCATGACACCTGTCATCACAATGCTCCATGCCTTTGTCAGGAAAATTCTACATGACGTTGTCATTACAATGCTGTATGCGCTTGTCATCACAATGCTCCAAGACCCCTGTAATCACAGTGTTCCATGCCCCTTTTCATCTCAATGCTCCATGAACTCTGTCATCACAATGCACCATGCCCATCATCATAATGCTTCAGGCTATTGTCATCACAATGAAATCAAAATTCTCCATGACCTCTGTCATCATAATGCTCCAAAACCTTGTGCTCACAATGTTCCATAACACTTATAATCACAACACCCCATGACGATCATCATCACTATTATCCATGGCTTTCTCATCACCATGCTCCATGACCTTTGTCATCACAATTCTCAATACACTTGTCATCACAATACTCCCTGAGACTTGTCGTCAGAATGCTCCTTGAACCCTGCCACGAAAAGGCTACATGCCTTTTTCATCACATTGCCCCATGCCGTTTTCATCACAATGCTCCATGCCATTGTCATCAAAATACTCCACAAGCTTGTCATCAGAATGCTCCATGACACTTGTCATCACAATTTTCCATGCACTTGTCAGCACAATGCTCCCTGACCCTTGTCATCACAATGCTCCAAGCCATTGTCATCACAATGCTCCATTACCTTTGTCATCAGTATCTTCCATGACACTTGGCATCACAATGCTCCATGCCATTTTCATCACAATGGGCCATTACATATGTCATCACAATGCTCCCTGACACTTCTCTTCACAATAATGCATGACCTGGTCATCACAATGCTCCATGCACTTCTCATCTCAATGTGCCATAAGAAATGTCATCTCAATAATCCATGGAACATATTAGACCAATGCTCCATGCCCTTGTCATCACAATGCTCCATGCCCTTGTTATCACAATGCTCCATGACCCCTGTCATCACCATGCACCGTGACTCCACTCATAACAATGATTCATGACCTTTGTCATCACAATGGTCCATTCCCTCATCATCAACAGGCTCTGTGACCTTTTTAACCACAATGCTCCATGAACTTTTCATCACAATGCTCTTTGACCCTTGTCATCACAGTGATCTACGCCTTTCTCAGCACAATGCTCCATGCCCTTGTCATCACAATGCTCCATGACCCTGTCATCACAATGCTCCTTGACTCCAGTCATCACAATGCTTCATAACATTTGTCATAACAATGGTCCATTCCCGCGTCATCACAAGGCTTTATGACCTTTTTAACCACAATGGTTCATGAACTTTTCATCACAATGCTCTGTGACACTTTTCATCACAGTGCTCCATGCCTTTGTCAGAAAAATGCTCCATGACCCTTGTCATCACAATGGGCCACGCGATTTTTATCCCAACGGTCAACAAATTTGTCATCGCAATGCTCCATAAAACTTGTAATCACAATGCTCCATGCCCTTCTCATCACAGTGCTCCATTACACCTGTCATAACAATGCTCCTTGACCCCTGCCATCACAATGTTCCACGGCCTTGTCATCACAAGGCTCAATGACACTTGTCATCACAATGCTCCAAGACACCTGTAATCACAATGCTCCATGCCCTTGTCATCACAAAGCTCCATGACACATGTCATCAGAATGTTCCATGGACTTCTCATCAAAATGCACCATGCCCTTGTCATCACAATGCTCCAAGACCCCTGTAATCAAAATGCTCCATGCCCCTTTTCATCTCAATGCTCCATGAACCCTGTCATCACAATGCATCATGCCCATCATCATAATGCTTCCGGCTATTGTCAGCACAATGAAATCAAAATTCTCCATGACCTCTGTCATCACAATGCTCCATGACCCCTGTCATCACAATACTCCATGAACATTTTCCGCCCATTGCTCCATGACCCTTGTCATCACAATGATCCATGACCCCTGTATTCACAATGCTCTGTGACACGTCATCACAGTGCTCCATGACACCTGTCATCACAGTGCTCCATGAATTTGTCTGCAAAATTCTACATGATCTTGTCATTACAATGCTCTATGTGCTTGTCATCACAATGCTACAAGACCCCTGTATTCACAATGATCCATGCCCCTTTTCATCTCAATGCTCCATGAACCCTGTCATCACAATGCACCACGCTCATCATCATAATGCTTCAGGCTATTGTCATTACAATGAAATCAAAAGTCTCCGTGACCTCTGTCATCATAATGCTCCAAACCCTTTTGATCACAATGTTCCATAACATTTATCATCACCACACCCCATGACGATCATCATCACAAATATCCTTGGTCTTCTGATCCCAATGCTCCCTGATCTTTTTCATCACAATGCTCAATACACTCGTCTTCACAATGCTCCCTGACACTTGTCGTCAGTATGCTACTTGAACACTGTCATGACAAGGCTCCATGCCCTTTTCATCACAATGCTCCAAGACCCCTGTAATCACAATGCTCCATGCACTTGTCATCAAAAGCTCCATTACGCATGTCATCAGAATGCTCCATGGCTATTTCCTCACTATGCTCCATGGCATTGTCATCACATTGCTCCATGTACCCTCGCATCACATTGCTCCATGAACTTGTCATTACAATCCTCCATGACACATGTATCACAGTGTTCCGTGCCCTTTTCATCACAATGCTCCAGTCCACACTCATCACAATAAAATATGAAATATTTCAAACCAATGCTCAATGCCCTTGTCATCAAAATGCTCCATTACTTTTGTCATAACAATGCACCACGACCACTGCCATCACAATGTTCCACGGCCTTGTCATCACAAGGCTCCATGACCCTTGTCATCACAATGCTCCAAGAAACATGTTATCAAAATTCTCCATGCCCTTGTCATAACAAAGCTCCATGACGCATGTCATCAGAAGGTCCCATGGCCTTCTCATCACAAAGCTCCATGCCCTTGTCATCACAATGCTCCAAGACCCCTGTAATCACAATGCTCCATGCCCCTTTTCATCTCAAAGCTCCAGGAACCCTGCCATCACAATGCACCATGCCCATCATCATAATGCTTCAGGCTATTGTCACTACAATGAAATCAAAATTCTCCATGACTTCTGTCATCAAAATGCTCCAAACCCTTGTGATCACAATGTTCCATAACACTTATCATCACAACACCCCATGACGATCATCATCACAGTTGTCCATTGTGTTCTCATCACAATGCTCCATGATCATTGTCATCACAATGCTCAATACACTTGTCATTACAATACTCCCTGAAACCTGTCGTCAGTATGCTCCTTGAACCCTGTGATGACAAGGCTCCATGCCTTTTACATCACAATGCTCCATGCCTTTGACATTACAATCCTCCATGACCCATGTATCACAGTGTTCTGTGCCCTTGTCATCACAATGCTCCATGCCCACTCTCATCACAATAATCCATGAAACATTTCAGACCAATGCTCAATGCCCTTCTCATCACAATGCTCCATTATCTCTGTCATAACAATGCTCCATGACCGCTGCCATCACAATGTTCCACGGCCTTGTCATCACAAGGCTCCATGACCCTTGTCTTCACAATGCTCCAAAACCCCTGTAATCACAATGCTCCATGCCCTTGATATCACAAAGCTCCATGACACATATCATCAGAATGTTCCATGGCCTTCTCCTCACAATGCTCCATGCCCTTGTCATCACAATGCTCCAAGACCCGAGTAATCACAATGCTCCATGCCCCTTTTCATCAGAATGCTCCATGAGACTTGTCATTACAAGTCTCCATGGTCTTCTCATCACAATGCTCCAGGACCTTGTCATCACCATGCTCCATTCCCTTGTCATCACAATGCTTCACGACAGTGTCATGAAAATTCTCAATGGCCCTTGTCAACATAATGCTCCAAGCCCTAGTCATCACAGTGCTCCATTATATTTGTCATCACATCCTCCATTACATTTGGCATCACAATGCTCCATGCTATTGTCATCGCAATGGACCATGACATAGGTCATCACAATGCTCCCTGACACCTGTCTTCACAATACTCTATGCCCTTGTCTTCACAATGTTCCATGCCCTAGTCATCACAATGCACCATGTCCACTGTCATCACAATAATCTATGAAACTAGTCAGTCCAATGCTCCATGCACCTGTCATCACAATGCTCCATGCCCTTGTCATCACAATGCTCCAAAACCCCTGTAATCACAATGATCCATGCCGCTCTTCATCTCAATGCTCCATGAACCCTCTCATCACAATGCATCATGCCAATCATCATAATGCTTCCGGCTATTGTCAGCACAATGAAATCAAAATTCTACATGACCCCTGTCATCACAGTACTCCATGAACATTTTCCGCCCAATGCTCCATGACCCTTGTCATCACAATGATCCATGCCCTTGTCATCCCAATGCTCCATGACCCCTGTATTCACAATGATCCATGACGCTTGTCATCACAGTGCTCCATGAATCTTGTCATCACAATGCTCCATGCATTTGTCAGCAAAATGCTACATGACCTTGTCATTACAATGCTCTTTGCGCTTGTCATCACAATACTCCTTTACCATTGTCATCACAATCCTCCATGAAACTTGGGATCACATTGCTTCATGCCTTTGTCATCACAATGCTCCCTGCTCCTTGAAATCAAAATGATCCATGACCTCTGTCATCACAGTGCTCCAAACCCTTGTGATCACAATGTTCCATAACACTTGTCATCACAAAGCTCCATGATGCCTGTCATCACAATACTCCATGCCCTTTTCATCACAATGCTCCATGACCTTTGTCATCACAATTCTCAATACACTTGTCATCACAATGCTCCCTGACATTGTCGTCAGAGTGCTCCTTGAACCCTGTCACCAAAAGGCTCCATTCCTTTTTCATCACAATGCCCCATGCCATTTTCATCACAATGCTCCATGCAATTGTCATCAAAATACTCCACAAGCTTGTCATCAGAATGCTCCATGTCTCTTGTCATCACAATTATCCATGCACTTGTCAGCACAATGCTCCCTGACCCTTGTCATCACAATGCTCCAAACCCTTGTCATCACAATGCTCCATTACCTTTGTCATTAGAATCCTCCATGACACTTGGCATCACAATGCTCCATGCCATTGTCATCACAATGGGCCATTACATATGTTGTCATCACAATGCTCCCTGACACCTCTCTTCACAATACTGCATGCACTTGTCATCACAATGCTCCATGCCCTTGTATCACAATGTTCCAAGTCCCCTGTATTCAGAATGCTCCAGGCCCCTTTTCATCAGTATGCTCCTTGAGATTTCTCATCACAAGCCTCCATGGTTTTCTCATCACAATGCTCCAGGACCTTGTCATCACAATGCTTCACGACATTGTCATGAAAATTCTCAATGGCCCTTGTCAACATCATGCTCCAATCCCTAGTCATAACTATGCTCCATTATATTTGTCATCACATCCTCCATTACATTTGGCATCACAATGCTCCATGCTATTGTCATCGCAATGGACCATGACATAGGTCATCACAATGCTCCCTGACACCTGTCTTCACAATACTCCATGCCTTTGTCTTCACAATGCTCCATGCCCTAGTCATCACAATGCACCATGTCCACTGTCATCACAATAATCTATGAAACTTGTCAGACCAATGCTCCATGCCCCTGTCATCACAATGCTCCATGCCCTTGTCATCACAATGCTCCATGACCCCTGTCATCACAATGCTCCGTGACTCCAGTCATCACTATGCTTCATAACGTTTGTCATCACAACGGTCCATGCCCGCATCATCACAAGGCTCTGTGACCATTTTAACCACAATGCTCCATGAACTTTTCATCACAATTCTCTGTGACCCTTGTCATCACAATGCTCCATGCCTTTGTCAGAACAATGCTCCATGACACTTGTCATCACAATGTGCCATGTGCTTTTCATCACAATGATCCACAACCTTGTCATCTCTATGCTCCATAAACCTTGTAATCAGAATGCTCCATGCACTTCTCATCCAAATGCTCTCTCACATGAGATATCACAATGTTCCATCACTAGTCATCACTGTACTCCCTCTTCCCTGTTATCACAATGTTCCATGACCCCTGTCATCACAATGCTACATCCCCTTATCAGCACAATGTTCCTTGACCCCTGACATCACAATGTTCCATAACCCCTGTCATCAAACTGCTCCATGACCCTTTTCATCCCAAAGCTCCATGATCCCTGGCAACACAATGTTCTATAACCCATGTCATCAAAATGTTCCATTACACTTTTCATCAAATTGCTGCATGACCCTGTCATCAAAATGCTCCCTGCCCTTCTCATCACAATGCACAACACACTTGTCATCAAAATGCTCCATGACTTTTGTCATCACAATGCTCCATGACCCTTGGCATCACAATGCTCCATGTCATTGTCATCACAATGATCCATGAACCATCTCATCAAAAGCTCAATGACACTGGTCATCACAATGCTCGATGCCCACTCTCATCACAATAATCCATGAAACATTTCAGACCAATGCTCAATGCCCTTCTCATCACAATGCTCCATTACCTATGTCATAAAAATGCTCCATGACCCCTGCCATCAAAAGGTTCCACGGCCTTGTCATCACAAGGCTCCATGCCCCTTGTCATCACAATGCTCCAAAACCCCTGTAATCACAATGCTCCATGCCCTTCTCATCACAATGCTCCATGACCTTTGTCATCACAATTCTCAGTACACTTGTCATCACAATGCTCCCTGACACTTGTCGTCAGAATGCTCCTTGAACACTGTCACGAAAAGGCTGCATGCCTTTTTCATCACAAAGCCCCATGCCGTTTTCATGACAATGCTCCATGCCATTGTCATCAAAATACTCCACAAGCTTGTCATCAGAATGCTCCATGACTCTTGCCATCACAATTCTCCATGCACTTGTCAGCACAATGCTCCATGAACTTTGTCATCACTATGCTCCAAGCCATTGTCATCAAAATGCTCCATTACCTTTTTCATCAGAATCATCCATGACATTTTGCATCACAATGCTCCATGCCATTGTCATCACAATGGGCCAATACATATGCCATCACAATGCTCCGTGAAACCACTTTTCACAATACTACATGACATGGTCATCACAATGCTCCATGCCTTTCTCATCAAAATGCTCCATTACCTCTGTCATCACAATTCTCCAAGACCCCTGTAATCAAAAAGCTCCATGCACTTGTCATCACAAAGCTCCATGACGCATGTCATCAGAATGTTCCATGGCCTTCTCCACACAATGCTCCATGCCCTTGTCATCACAACGCCCCAAGACCCATGTAATCACAATGCTCCATGCACCTTTTCATCAGAATGCTCCATGAGACTTGTCATCACAAGTCTCCATGGTCATCTCATCACAATGCTCCAGGACCTTGTTATCACCAAGCTCCATTCCCTAGTGATCACAAAGCTCCATGACCGCTGTCATCACAATACTCCATGAACATTTTCAGCCCAATGCCCCATGAACTTCTCATCACAATGCTCCAAGACCAATATCATCACAATGCTCCATGATCACTGTCATCACAACACTCAATGACACCTGACAACACATTGATCCGGGACCCTTGTCATCACAATGCTCCATACCCTAGTCATCACAATGTTCCATGACCCCTGTCATCACAATACTCCATGAACATTTTCAGCCCAATTCTCCATGACCCTTGTCATCACAATGATCCATGCCCTTGTCATCCTAATGCTCCATGACCCCTGTATGCACAATGCTCCGTGACGATTGTCATCACAGTGCTCCATGACACATGTCATCACAATGCTGTATGCCATTCTCAGCACAATGCTCCATGCCCTTTTCATCACAATGCTCCATGACCCCTGTCATCACAATGCTCCATGACTCCAGTCATCACAATTCTTCATAACATTTGTCATCACAATGGTCGATACCCATGTCATCACAAGGCTCTGTGACCTTTGTAAACACAATGCTCCATGAACTTTTCATCACAATGCTCCGTGACCCTTGTCATCACAATGCTCCATGCCTTTGTCAGAAAAATGCTCCATGACCCTTGTCATCACAATGTGCGAAACGCTTTTCATCCCAACGGTCCACAAATTTGTCATCGCAATGCTCCATAAACCTTGAAATCACAATTCTCCATTCCCTTCTCATCAAAATGCTCCATTACCCCGGTCATAACAATGCTCCATTACCACTGCCATCACAATGTTCCACGGCCTTGTCTTCACAAGGCTGCATGACACTTGTCATCACAATGCTCCAAGACATCTGTAAGCACAATGCTCCATGCTCTTGTCATCACAAAGCTCCATGACACATGTCATCAGAATGTTCCATGTCCTTCTCCACACAATGCTCCATGCCCTTGTCATCAAAATGCTCCAAGACCCCTGTAATCACAATGCTCCATGCCCCTTTTCATCTCAATGCTCCATGAACCCTCTCATCACAATGCATCATGCCAATCATCATAATGCTTCCGGCTATTGTCAGCACAATGAAATCAAAATTCTCCAGGACCTCTGTCATCACAATGCTCCATGACCCCTGTCATCACAATACTCCATGAACATTTTCATCCCAATGCTCCATGACCCTTGTCATCACAATGATCTTTGCCCTTGTCATCCCAATGCTACATGACCCCTGTATTCACAATGCTCCGTGACGCTTGTTATCACAGTGCGCCATGACACTTGTCATCACAATGCTCCATGCCTTTGTCAGCAAAATGCTACATGACCTTGTCATTATAATGCTCTATGTGCTTGTCATCACAATACTCCATTACCGTTGTCATCACAATCCTCCATGAACCTTGGGATCACATTGCTTCATGCCCTTGTCATCACAATGCTCCATGCTCCTTGAAATCAAAATGATCCATGACCTCTGTCATCACAATGCTCCAAACCCTTGTGATCACAATGTTCCATAACACTTGTCATCACAACGCTCCATGATGCCTGTCCTCACAATACTCCATGCCCTTTTCATCACAATGCTCCATGACCTTTGTCATCACAATTCTCAATACACTTGTCATCACAATGCTCCCTGACACTTTTCATCAGAATGCTCCTTGAACCCTGTCACGAAAAGGCTTCATGCCTTTTTCATCAGTATGCCCCATGCCGTTTTCATCACAATGCTCCATGCCATTGCCATCAAAATACTCCACAAGCTTGTCATCAGAATGCTCCATGACCCTTGTCATCACAATTCTCCATGCACTTGTCAGCACAATGCTCCCTGACCCTTGTCATCACAATGCTCCAACGCATTTTCATCACAATGTTCCATTACCTTTGTCATCAGAATCCTCCATGACACTTGGCATCACAATGCTCCATGCCATTGTCATCACAATGGGCCATTACATATGCCATCACAATGCTCCCTGACACCTGTCTTCCCAATACTGCATGACCTGGTCATCACAATGCTCCATGCCGATGTCATCACAATGCGCCATTCCAACTGTCATCGCGATAATCCATGAAACTTATTAGACCAATATTCCATGCCCTTGTCATCACAATACTCCATGCCCTTGTTATCACAATGCTCCATGACCCCTGTCATCACAATGCTCCGTGACTCCAGTTATCACAATGCTCCATGACCTTTGTCATCACAATGGTCCATGACCTCGTCATCAACAGTCTCTGTGACCTTTTTAACCACAATGCTCCTTTAACTTTTCATCACAATGTTCTTTGACCTTTGTCATCACAATGCTCTATGCCTTTCTCAGCACAATGCTCTATGAGCCTTGTCATCACAATGCTCCATGCGCTTGTCAGCACAATGCTCCATGACACATGTCACCCCAATGCACCATGCACTTGTCATCACAGTGCTCCCCAATCTTGACATCACAATGCTCCATGAACCTTTTCATCACAATGCTCCATGGACTTCTCACCAAAATGCTCTCTCACCACTGATGTCACAATGTTACATCAATATTCGTCACAATATTCCCTCACCCCTGCCATCAAAATTTGCCATGACTCCTGTCATCACAATGCTACATGCACTTATCATCACAATGTTCGATGACCCCTGGAATCACAATGTTCCATAACCACTGTCATCAAAATGTTCCTTGACACTTTTCATCAAATTGCTCCATGACCCTGTCATCACAATGCTCCCTACCCTTCTCATCACAATGCACAACGCCCTTGTCATCAAAATGCTCCATGACCACTGTCATCACAACGATCCATAACCCTTGTCATCACAGTGCTCCATGTCATTGTCATCACAATGCTCCATTAAAGTTCTCATCACATTGCTTCATGTCCTTGTCATCACAAACCTCCATGACACATATCATCAGAATGCTCCTTGGACTTCTCATCACAATGCTCCTTGCCCTGCCATCACAATGCTCCATTATCCCTGTCATACCCATGATCCATGACCCCTGCCATCACGATGTTCCATGGCCTTGTCATCACAAGGCTCCATGACCCTTCTCATCACAATGCTCCAAGAACCCTGTAACCACAATGATCCATGCCCATTTTCATCTCAATGTTTCATGAACCCTGTCATCGCAATGCACCATGATCATCATCATAATGCTTCATGCTATTGTCATCACAATGAAATCAAAATGCTCCATGACCTCTGTCATAACAATGCTCCAAACCCTTTTGATCACAATATTCCATATCACTTGTCATCACAATGCCCCATGACGCTCGTCATCACAGTTATCAATGGTCTTCTCATCACAATGCTCCATGACCTTTGTCATCACGATGCTCAATACACTTGTCATCAAAATGCTCCCTGACACTTGTTTTCTGTATGCTCCATGAATCCTATCATGACAAGGCTCCATGCCTTTTTCCTCACAATGATCCATGTCCTTTTCATCACAATGCTCCAAGACCCATGTAATATCAATGCTCCATGCCCTTGTCATCAAAAAGCTGAATGATGCATGCCATCAGAATTCTCCTTGGTCTTCTCCTCACAATGCTCCATGACCTTGTCATCACAATGTTCCAAGACCCCTGTAATCACAATTCTCCATGCCCGTGTCATCAAGAAACTACATGATGCATGTCATCAGAATGCTCCATGGCTTTCTCATGAAAATGCTCCTTGCCCTAGTCATCACAATGCACGAAGACCCCTATAATCACAATGTTCCATGCCCCTTTTCATCAGAATGCTCCATGAGACTTATCATCACAAGTCTCCATGGTCTTCACATCACAATGCTACAGGACATTGTCATCACCATGCTCCATTCCCTTGTCATCACAATGCTCCATGACCCCTGTCATCACAACACTCCATGAACATTTTCAGGCCACTGCTTTATGACGCTTCTCATCACAATGATCCATGCCCTTGTCATCCCAATGCTCCATGACCCCTCTATTCACAATGCTCCATGACGCTTGTCATCACAGTGTTCCATGACACATGTCATCACAATGCTGCATGCCTTTGTCAGCAAAATGCTACATGACCTTGTCATCACAATGCTCCATGCCCACTCTCATCACAATAATCCATGAAACATTTCAGACCAATGCTCAATGCCCTTCTCATCACAATGCTCCATTATCTCTGTCATAAAAATGCTTCATGACCCCTGCCATCACAATGTTCCACGGCCTTGTCATCACAAGGCTCCATGACCCTTGTCATCAAAATGCTCCAAAACCCCTGTAATCACAATGCTCCATGCCCTTGTCATCACAACGCTCCATGCCCACTGTCATCACAACAATCCATGAAATATTTCAGACCTATGCTCAATGCTCTTCTCATTACAATGCTCCATTACCTCTGTCATAACAATGCTCTATGACACCTGCCATCACAATGTTCCACGGCCTTGTCATCACAAGGCTCCATGACTCTTGTCATCACAATGCTCCAAGACCCCTGTAATCACAATGCTCCATGCCCTTTTCATCACAAAGCTCCATGACGCATGTAATCAGAATGTTCCATGGCCTTCTCCTCACAATGCTCCATGCCCTTGTCATCACAATGCTCCAAGACCCCTGTAATCACAATGCTCCATGCCCCTTTTCATCAGGATGCTCCATGAAACTTGTCATCACAAGTCTCCCTGGTCATCTCATCACAATGCTCCAGGACCTTGTCATCACCATGCTCTATTCCATTGTCATCACAATGCTCCATGACACCCGTCATCACAACACTCCAGGAATATTTTCAGCCCAATTCCCCATGACCCTTGTCATCACAATGATCCATGCCCTTGTCATCCTAATGCTCCATGACCCCTGTATTCAAAATGCTCCGTGACGCTTGTCATCACAATGCTCCATGACACATGTCATCACAATGCTCTATGCCATTCTCAGCACAATGCTCCATGCCCTTTTCATCACAATGCTCCATGACACCTGTCATCACAATGCTCCGTGACTCGAGTCATCACAATTCTTCATAACATTTGTCATCACAATGGTCTATATCCCTGTTATCACAAGGCACTGTTACCTTTGTAACCACAATGCTCCATGAAATTTTCATCACAATGCTCCGTGACACTTGTCATCACAATGCTCCATTCCTTTGTTAGAAAAATGCTCCATGACACTTGTCATCACAATGTGCGACACGCTTTTCATCCCAACGGTCCAGAAATTTGTCATCGCAATGCTCCATAAACCTTGTAATCACAATGCTCCATTCCCTTCTCATCACAATTCTTCATTACCTCTGTCATCACAATGCACCAAGACCCCTGTAATCACAAAGCTACATGCCCTTGTCATCACAAAGCTCCATGACGCATGTCATCAGAATGTTCCATGGCCTTCTCCACACAATGCTCAATGCCCTTGTCATCACAGTACTCCAAGACCCCTGTAATCACAATGCTCCATGCCCCTTTCCATCAGAATGCTCCATGAGACTTGTCATCACAAGTCTCCATGGTCATCTCATCACAATGCTCCAGGACCTTGTCATCACCAGGCTCCATTCCCTTGTCATGACAATGCTCCATGAAGCCTGTCATCACAATACTCCATGAATATTTTCAGCCCAATGCCCCATGACCTTCTCATCACAATGCTCCAAGACCAATATCATCACAATGCTCCATGATCACTGTCATCACAACACTCAATGACACCTGACAACACAATGATCCGGGACTCTTGTCATCACAATGCTCCTTTCCCTAGTCATCACAAAGCTCCATGACCCCTTTCATCACAATACTCCATGAACATTTTCAGCCCAATGCTCCATGACCCTTGTCATCACAATGATTCATGCCCTTGTCATCCCAATGCTCCATGACCCCTGTATTCACAATTCTCTGTGACGCTTGTCATCACAGTGCTCCATGACACCTGTCATCACAATGCTCTATGCCTTTGTCAGGAAAATGCTACATGACCTTGTCATTACAATGCTCTATGTGCTTGTCATCACAATACAGAATTACCATTGTCATCACTATCCTCCATGAACCTTGGGATCCCATTGCTTCATGCCCTTGTCATCACAATGCTCCATGCTCCTTGAAATCAAAATGATCCATGACCTCTGTCATCGCAATGCTCCAAACACTTGTGATCACAATGTTCCATAACACTTTTCATCACAATGCTCCATGATGCCTGTCATCACAATACTCCATGCCCTTTTCATCACAATGCCCCATGATCTTTGTGATCACAATTCTCAATAAACTTTTCATCACAATGCTCCCTGACACTTGTCGTCAGAATGCTCCTTGAACCCTGTCACGAAAAGGCTCCTTGCCTTTTTCTTCACAAAGCGCCATGCCGTTTTCATCACAATGCTCCATGCCATTGTTATCAAACTACTCCACAAGCTTGTCATCAGAATGCTCCATGACCCTTGTCATCACAATTATCCATGCACTTGTCAGCACAATGCTCCCTGAAACTTTTCAGCAGTATGCTCCAAGCCATTGTGATCACAATGCTCCTTTACATTTGTCATCAGAATCCTCCATGACACTTGGCATCAAAATGCTCCATGCCATTTTCATCACAATCGGCTAATACATATATCATCACAATGCTCCGTGACACCTCTTTTCACAATAATGCATGAAGTGGTCATCACAATGCTCCATGCCCTTGTCATCACAATGCTCCCTGCCCTTGTTATCACAATGTTCCAAGACCCCTGTAATCAGAATGCTCCATGCCCCTTTTCATCAGTATGCTCCATGAGACTTGTCATCTAAAGGCTCCAAGGATTTCTCATCACAATGCTCCAGGACCTTGTCATCACAATGCTTCACGACATTGTCATGAAAATTCTCAATGGCCCTTGTCATCATAATGCTCCAAGCCGTAGTCATCACAATGCTACATTATATTTGCCATTACAATCCTCCATTACATTTCGCATCACAATGCTCCATGCCATTGTCATCGCAATGGACCATGACATATGTCATCACAATGCTCCCTGACAACTGTCTTCACAATACTCCATGACCTTGTCATCATAATGCTCCATGCCCTTGTCATCACAATGCACCATGTCCACTGTCATCACAATCATCTATGAAACGTGTCAGACCAATGTTCCATGCCCCTGTCATCACAGTGCTCCATGCCCTTGTCATCACAATGCTCCATGACCCCTGTCATCACATTGCCCCGTGTCTCCAGTCATCACAATGCTTCATGACGTTTGTCATCACAACGGTCCATGCCCGCGATATCACAAGGCTCTGTGACCATTTTAACCACAATGCTCCATGAACTTTACATCACAATGCTCCGTGACCCTTGTCATCACAATGCTCCATTCCTTTGTCAGAACAATGCTCCATTACGCTTGTCCTCACAATGTGCCATGTGCTTTTCATCACAATGATCCACAAACTTATCATCGCTATGCTCCATAAACCTTGTAATCACAATGCTCCATGAACTTCTCATCCAAATGCTCTCTCACATGAGATATCACAATGTTCCATCACTAGTCATCACTATCCACCCTCATCCCTGTTATCACAATATTCCATGACCCCTGTAATCACAATGCTCCATGCCCATTTTCATCAGGATGCTCCATGAAAATTGTCATCACAAGTCTCCCTGGTCATCTCATCACAATGCTCCAGGACCTTGTCATCACCATGCTCCATTCCATTGTCATCACAATGCTCCATGACCCCCGTCATCACAACACTCCAGGAATATTTTCAGCCCAATTCCCCATGACCCTTGTCATCACAATGATCCATGCCCTTGTCATCCTAATGCTCCATGACCCCTGTATTCACAATGCTCCGTGACGCTTGTCATCACAATGCTCCATGACACATGTCATCACAATGCTCTATGCCATTCTCAGCACAATGCTCCTTGCCCTTTTCATCACAATGCTCCGTGACTCCAGTCATCACAAATCTTCAAAACATTTGTCATCACAATGGTAGATACCCGTGTTATCACAAGGCACTGTTACCTTTGTAACCACAATGTTCCATGAAATTTTCATCACAATGCTCCGTGACACTTGTCATCACAATTCTCCATGCCTTTGTTAGAAAAATGCTCCATGACACTTGTCATCACAATGTGCGACACGCTTTTCATCCCAAAGGTCCAGAAATTTGTCATCGCAATGCTCCATAAACCTTGTATTCACAATGCTCCATTCCCTTCTCATCACAATTCTCCATTACCTCTGTCATCACAATGCACCAAGACCCCTGTAATCACAAAGCTCCATGCCCTTGTCATCACAAAGCTCCATGACGCATGTCATCAGAATGTTCCATGGCCTTCTCCACACAATGCTCAATGCCCTTGTCATCACAATGCTCCAAGACCCCTGTAATCACAATGCTCCATGCCCCTTTTCATCAGAATGATCCATGAGACTTGTCATCACAAGTCTCCATGGTCATCTCATCACAATGCTGCAGGACCTTGTCATCACCATGCTCCATTCCCTTGTCATCACAATGCTCCATGAAGACTGTCATCACAATACTCCATGAATATTTTCAGCCCAATGCCCCATGACCTTCTCATCACAATGCTCCAAGACCAATATCATCACAATGCTCCATGATCACTGTCATCACAACACTCAATGAAACCTGACAACACAATGATCTGGGACTCTTGTCATCACAATGCTCCTTTCCCTAGTCATCACAAAGCTCCATGACCCCTTTCATCACAATACTCCATGAACATTTTAAGCCCAATGCTCCATGACACTTGTCATCACAATTATCCATGCCCTTGTCATCCCAATGCTCCATGACCCCTGTATTCACAATGCTCCGTGACGCTTGTCATCACAGTGCTCCATGACACCTGTCATCACAATGCTCCATGCCTTTGTCAGCAAAATGCTACATGACCTTGTCATTACAATGCTCTATGTGCTTGTCATCACAATACTGCATTACCATTGTCATCACTATCCTCCATGAACCTTGGGATCCCATTGCTTCATGCCCTTGTCATCACAATGCTCCATGCTCCTTGAAATCAAAATGATCCATGACCTCTGTCATCGCAATGCTCCAAACACTTGTGATCACAATGTTCCATAACACTTTTCATCACAATGCTCCATGATGCCTGTCATCACAATACTCCATGCCCTTTTCATCACAATGCTCCATGACCTTTGTCATCACAATTCTCAATACACTTGTCATCACAATGCTCCCTGACACTTGTCATCAGAATGCTCCTTGAACCCTGTCACGAAAAGGCTCCTTGCTTTTTTCTTCACAAAGCCCCATGCCGTTTTCATCACAATGCTCCATGCCATTGTCATCAAAATACTCCACAAGCTTGTCATCAGAATGCTCCATGACCATTGTCATAAAAATTATCCATGCACTTGTCAGCACAATGCTCCGTGAACCTTGTCATCAGTATGCTCCAAGCCATTGTCATCACAATGCTCCTTTACCTTTGTCATCAGAATCCTCCATGACACTTGGCATCAAAATGCTCCATGCCATTGTCATCACAATGGGCTAATACATATGTCATCACAATGCTCCGTGACACCTCTTTTCACAATACTGCCTGACCTGGTCATCACAATGCTCCATGCCCTTGTCATCACAATGCGCCATTCCAACTGTCATAACAATAATCCATGAAACTTATTAGACCAATGCTCCATGCCCTTGTCATCACAATGCTCCATGCCCTTGTTATCACAATGTTCCAAGACCCCTGTAATCAGAATGCTCCATGCCCCTTTTCATCAGTATGCTCCATGAGACTTGTCATCTCAAGGCTCCAAGGATTTCTCATCACAATGCTCCAGGACCTTGTCATCACAATGCTTCACGACATTGTCATGAAAATTCTCAATGGCCCTTGTCATCATAATGCTCCAAGCCGTAGTCATCACAATGCTCCATTTTATTTGTCATTACAATCCTCCATTACATTTCGCATCACAATGCTCCATGCCATTGTCATCGCAATGGACCATGACATATGTCATCACAATGCTCCCTGACAACTGTCTTCACAATACTCCATGACCTTGTCATCATAATGCTCCATGCCCTTGTCATCACAATGCACCATGTCCACTGTCATCACAATCATCTCTGAAACTTGTCAGACCAATGTTCCATGCCCCTGTCATCACAGTGCTCCATGCCCTTGTCATCACAATGCTCCATGACCCCTGTCATCACACTGCCCCGTGTCTCCAGTCATCACAATGCTTCATGACGTTTGTCATCACAACGGTCCATGCCCGCGATATCACAAGGCTCTGTGACCATTTTAACTTCAATGCTCCATGAACTTTTCATCACAATGCTCCGTGACCCTTGTCATCACAATGCTCCATGCCTTTGTCAGAACAATGCTCCATTCCCCTTGTCCTCACAATGTGCCATGTGCTTTTCATCACAAAGATCAACAAACTTATCATCGCTATGCTCCATAAACCTTGTAATCACAATGCTCCATGCACTTCTCATCCAAATGCTCTCTCACATGAGATATCACAATGTTCCATCACTAGTCATCACTATACTCCCTCTTCCCTGTTATCACAATGTTCCATGACCCCTGTCATCACAATGCTACATCCCCTTATCTGCACAATGTTCCATGACCCCTGACATCACAATGTTCCATAACCCCTGTCATCAAAATTCTCCATGATCCTTTTCATCCCAAAGCTCCATGACCCCTGGCATCACAAAGTTCTATAACCCCTGTCACCAAAATGTTCCATTACACTTTTCATCAACTTGCTGCATGACCCTGTCATCAAAATGATCCCTGCCCTTCTCATCACAATGCACCACACCCTTGTCATCAAAATGCTCCATGACCTTTGTCATCACAAAGCTCCATAACACTTGGCATCACAATGCTCCATGTCATTGTCATCACAATGCTCCATGAACCCTCTCATCACATGGCTCCATGCCCTTGTCATCACAAAGCACCATGACACTTGTCATCACAATGCTCGATGCCCTTCCCATCACAATGCTCCATGCCCTTGTCATTACAATCCTCCATGACCCATGTATCACAGTGTTCCGTGCCCTTGTCATCACAATACTCCATGCCCACTCTCATCACAATAAACCATGAAAATTTTCAGACCAATGCTCAATGCCCTTCTCATCACAATGCTCCATTACCTCTATCATAACAATGTTCCATGACACCTGCCATCACAATGTTCCACGGCCTTGTCATCACAAGGCTCCATGACTCTTGTCATCACAATGCTC
Organism: Mesoplodon mirus; assembly: GCF_964341445.2. Taxonomy (NCBI): domain Eukaryota; kingdom Metazoa; phylum Chordata; class Mammalia; order Artiodactyla; family Ziphiidae; genus Mesoplodon; species Mesoplodon mirus. Next base: position 3,675,737 of record NW_028295803.1, on the reverse strand, counting down.
CAAGACCCCTGTAATCACAATGCTCCATGCCCTTTTCATCACAAAGCTCCATGACGCATGTAATCAGAATATTCCATGGCCTGCTCCTCACAATGCTCCATGCCCTTGTCATCACAATGCTCCAAGACCCCTGTAATCACAATGCTCCATGCCCCTTTTCATCAGAATGCTCCATGAAACTTGTCATCACAAGTCTCCCTGGTCATCTCATCACAATGCTCCAGGACCTTGTCATCACCACGCTCCATTCCATTGTCATCACAATGCTCCATGATCACGGTCATCACAACACTCAATGACACCTGAAAACACAATGATCCGGGACACTTGTCATCACAATGCTCCATTCTCTAGTCATCACAATGCTCCATTACCCCTGTCATCACAATACTCCATGAACATTTTCAGCCCAATGCTCCATGACCCTTGTCATCACAATGATCCATGCCCTTGTCATCCCAATGCTCCATGACCACTGTATTCACAATGCTCCGTGACGCTTGTCATCACAGTGCTCCATGACACCTGTCATCACAATGCTCCATGCCTTTGTCATCGCAATGGACCATGAGATATGTCATCACAGTGCTCCCTGACAACTGTCTTCACAATACTCTATGACCTTGTCATCATAATGCTCAATGCCCTTGTCATCACAATGCACCATGTCCACTGTCATCACAATCATCTATGAAACTTGTCAGACAAATGCTCCATGCCCCTGTCATCACAGTGCTCCATGCCCTTGTCATCACAAAGCTCCATGACGCCTGTCATCACACTGCACCGTGTCTCCACTCATCACAATGCTTCATGACGTTTGTCATCACAACGGTCCATGCCCGCGATATCACAAGGTTCTGTGACCATTTTAACCACAATGCTCCATGAACTTTTCATCACAATGCTCCGTGACCCTTGTCATCACAATGCTCCATGCCTTTGTCAGAACAATGCTCCATTCCCCTTGTCCTCACAATGTGCCATGTGCTTTTCATCACAATGATCCACAAACTTATCATCGCTATGCTCCATAAACCTTGTAAACACAATGCTCCATGAACTTCTCATCCAAATGCTCTCTCACATGAGATATCACAATGTTCCATCACTAGTCATCACTATCCTCCCTCATCCCTGTTATCACAATATTCCATGACCCCTGTCATCACAATGCTACATCCCCTTATCATCACAATGTTCCATGACCCCTGACATCACAATGTTCCATAACCCCTGTCATCAAAATTCTCCATGATCCATTTCATCCCAAAGCTCCATGACCCCTGGCATCACAATGTTCTATAACACATGTCAACAAAATGTTCCATTACAAGTTTCATCAAATTGCTGCATGACCCTGTCATCAAAATGCTCCCTGCCCTTATCATCACAATGCACCACACACTTGTCATCAAAATGCTCCAAGACCTTTGTCATCACAAAGCTCCATAACACTTGGCATCACAATGCTCCATGTCATTGTCATCACAATGCTCCATGAACCCTCTCATCACATGGCTCCATGCCCTTGTCATCACAAAGCACCATGACACTTGTCATCACAATGCTCGATGCCTTTCCCATCACAATGCTCCATGCCCTTGTCATTACAATCCTCCATGACCCATGTATCACAGTGTTCCGTGCCTTTGTCATCACAATGCTCCATGCCCACTCTCATCACAATAAACCATGAAAATTTTCAGACCAATGATCAATGCCCTTCTCATCACAATGCTCCATTACCTCTATCATAACAATGCTCCATGACACCTGCCATCACAATGTTCCACGGCCTTGTCATCACAAGGCTCCATGACTCTTGTCATCACAATGCTCCAAGACCCCTGTAATCACAATGCTCCATGCCCTTTTCATCACAAAGCTCCATGACGCATGTAATCAGAATATTCCATGGCCTTCTCCTCACAATGCTCCATGCCCTTGTCATCACAATGCTCCAAGACCCCTGTAATCACAATGCTCCATGCCCCTTTTCTTCAGAATGCTCCATGAAAATTGTCATCACAAGTCTCCCTGGGCATCTCATCACAATGCTCCAGGACCTTGTCATCACCACGCTCCATTCCATTGTCATCACAATGCTCCATGATCACTGTCATCACAACACTCAATGACACCAGAAAACACAATGATCCGGGACACTTTTCATCACAGTGCTCCATTCCCTAGTCATCACAATGCTCCATTACCCCTGTCATCACAATACTCCATGAACATTTTCAGCCCAATGCTCCATGACCATTGTCATCACAATGATCCATGCCCTTGTCATCCCAATGCTCCATGACCCCTGTATTCACAATGCTCCGTGACGCTTGTCATCACAATGCTCCATGACACCTGTCATCACAATGCTCCATGCCTTTGTCAGCAAAATGCTACATGACATTGTCATTACAATGCTCTATGTGCTTGTCATCACTATCCTGCATTACCATTGTCATCACTATCCTGCCTGAAACGTGGGATCACATTGCTTCATGCCCTTGTCATCACAATGCTCCATGCTCCTTGAAATCTAAATGATCCATGACCTCTGTCATCGCAATGCTCCAAAGCCTTGTGATCACAATGTTCCATAACACTTTTCATCACAACGCTCCATGATGCCTGTCATCACAATAATCCATGCCCTTTTCATCACAATGCTCCATGACCTTTGTCATCACAATTCTGAATACACTTGTCATCACAATGCTCCCAGACACTTGTCGACAGAATGCTCCTTGAACTTTGTCACGAAAAGGCTCCTTGCCTTTTTCATCACAAAGCCCCATGCCGTTTTCATCACAATGCTCCATGCCATTGTCATCAAAATACTCCACAAGTTTGTCATCAGAATGCTCCATGACCCTTGTCATCAAAATTCTCCATGCACTTGTCAGCACAATGCTCCCTGAACATTGTCATCACTATGCTCCAAGCCATTGTCATCACAATGCTCCTTTACCTTTGTCATCAGAATCCTCCATGAAACTTGGCATCACAATGCTCCATGCCATTGTCACCACAATGGGCCATTACATATTTCATCACAATGCTCCCTGACAGCTGTCTTCACAATACTGCATGATCTTCTCATCACAATGATCCATGCCCTTGTCATCACAATGCGCCATTCCAACTGTCATCACAATAATCCATGAAATTTATTAGACCAATGCCCCATGCCTTTGTCATCACAATGCTCCATGCCCTTGTTATCACAATGTTCCACGACCCCTGTAATCAAAATGCTCCATGCCCCTTTTCATCAGTATGCTCCATGAGACTTGTCATCACAAGGCTCCATGGTTTTCTCATCACAATGCTTCAGGACATTGTCATCACAATGCTTCATGACATTGTCATGAAAATTCTCATTGGCCCTTGTCATCATAATGCTACAAGCCGTAGTCATAACAATGCTCGATTATAGTTGTCATTACAATCCTCCATTACATTTGGCATCACAATTCTCCATGCCATTGTCATCGCAATGGACCATGACATATGTCATCACAATGCTCCCTGACACCTGTCTTCACAATAATACATGAACTTGTCATCATAATGCTCCATGCCCTTGTCATCACAATGCACCATGTCCACTGTCATCACAATCATCTATGAAACTTGTCAGACCAATGCTCCATGCCCCTGTCATCACAGTGCTCCATGCCCTTGTCATCACAATGCTCCATGACCCCTGTCATCACAATGCCCCGTGACTCCAGTCATCACAATGCTTCATAACTTTTGTCATCACAACGGTCCATGCCCGCGTCATCACAAGGCTGTGTGACCATTTTAACCACAATGCTCCACGAACTTTTCATCACAATGCTCCGTGACACTTGTCATCAAATGCTCCATGCCTTTGTCAGAACAATGCTCCATGACCCTTGTCATCACAATGTGCCATGCGCTTTTCAACACAATGATCCACAACCTTGTCATCGCTATGCTCCATAAACCTTGTAATCACAATGCTCCATGAACTTCTCATCCAAATGCTCTCTCACATGAGATAGGACAATGTTCCATCACTAGTCATCACAATCCTCCCTCACCCCTGTTACCACAATGTTCCATGACCCCTGTCATCACAAAGTTCCATAACCACTGTCATCAAAATGCTCCATGACCCTTTTCATCCAAAAGCTCCATGACCCCTGGCATCACAGTGTTCTATAACCCCTGTCATCAAAATATTCCATTACAATTTTCATCAAATTGCTGCATGACCCTGTCATCAAAATGCTCCCTGCACTTCTCATCACAATGCACCACACTCTTGTCATTAAAATGCTCCATGACTTTTGTCATCACAAAGCTCCATGACCCTTGGCATCACAATGCTCCATGTCATTGTCATCACAATGCTCCATGAACCCTCTCATCATATGGCTCCATGCCCTTGTCATCACAAAGCACCATGACACTTGTCATCACAATGCTCGATGCCCTTGTCATCACAATGCTCCATGCCCTTGTCATTACAATCCTCCATGACCCATGTATCACAGTGCTCCGTGCCCTTTTCATCACAATGCTCCATGCCCACTCTCATCACAACAATCCATGAAATATTTCAGACCAATGCTCAATGCTCTTCTCATCACAATGCTCCATTACCTCTGTCATAACAATGCTCTATGACACCTGCCATCACAATGTTCCACGGCCTTGTCATCACAAGGCTCCATGACCCTTGTCATCACAATGCTCCAAGACCCTCTAATCACAATGCTCCATGCCCTTTTCATCACAAAGCTCCATGACGCATGTAATCAGAATGTTCCATGGCCTTCTCCTCACAATGCTCCATGCCCTTGTCATCACAATGCTCCAAGACCCCTGTAATCACAATGATCCATGCCCCTTTTCATCAGGATACTCCATGAAACTTGTCATCACAAGTCTCCCTGGTCATCTCATCACAATGCTCCAGGACCTTGTCATCACCATGCTCCATTCCATTGTCATCACAATGCTCCATGACCCACGTCATCACAATACTCCAGGAATATTTTCAGCCCAATTCTCCATGACCCTTGTCATCACAATGATCCATGCCCTTGTCATCCTAATGCTCAATGACCCCTGTATTCACAATGCTCTGTGACGCTTGTCATCACAATGCTCCATGACACATGTCATCACAATGCTCTATGCCATTCTCAGCACAATGCTCCTTGCCCTTTTCATCACAATGCTCCATGACCCCTGTCATCACAATGCTCCGTGATTCCAGTCATCACAATTCTTCATAACATTTGTCATCACAATGGTCGATACCCGTGTTATCACAAGGCACTGTTACCTTTGTAACCACAATGCTCCATGAAATTTTCATCACAATGCTCCGTGACACTTGTCATCACAATGCTCCATGCCTTTGTTAGAAAAATGCTCCATGACACTTGTCATCACAATGTGCGACACGCTTTTCATCACAACGGTCCAGAAATTTGTCATCGCAATGCTCCATAAACCTTGTAATCACAATGCTCCATTCCCTTCTCATCACAATTCTCCATTACCTCTGTCATCACAATGCACCAAGACCCCTGTAATCACAAAGCTCCATGCTCTTGTCATCACAAAGCTCCATGACGCATGTCATCAGAATGTTCCATGGCCTTCTCCACACAATGCTCTATGCCCTTGTCATCACAATGCTCCAAGACCCCTGTAATCACAATGCTCCATGCCCCTTTTCATCAGAATGCTCCATGAGACTTGTCATCACAAGTCTCCATGGTCATCTCATCACAATGCTCCAGGACCTTGTCATCACCATGCTCCATTCCCTTGTCATCACAATGCTCCATGAAGCCTGTCATCACAATACTCCATGAACATTTTCAGCCCAATGCCCCATGACTTTCTCATCACAATGCTCCAAGACCAATATCATCACAATGCTCCATGACCACTGTCATCACAACACTAAATGACACCTGACAACACAATGATCCGGGACTCTTGTCATCACAATGCTCCTTTCCCTAGTCATCACAATGCTCCATGACCCCTTTCATCACAATACTCCATGAATATTTTCAGTCCAATGCTCCATGAACCTTGTCATCACAATGATCCATGCTCTTGTCATCCCAATGCTCCATGACCCCTGTATTCACAATGCTCTGTGACGCTTGTCATCACAGTGCTCCATGACACCTGTCATCACAATGATCTATGCCTTTGTCAGCAAAATGCTACATGACCTTGTCATTACAATGCTCTATGTGCTTGTCATCACAATACAGAATTACCATTGTCATCACTATCCTCCATGAACCTTGGGATCCCATTGCTTCATGCCCTTGTCATCACAATGCTCCATGCTCCTTGAAATCAAAGTGATCCATGACCTCTGTCATCGCAATGCTCCAAACCCTTGTGATCACAATGTTCTATAACACTTTTCATCACAATGCTCCATGATGCCTGTCATCACAATACTCCATGCCCTTTTCATCACAGTGCTCCATGACCTTTGTGATCACAATTCTCAATACACTTGTCATCACAATGCTCCCTGACACTTGTCGTCAGAATGCTCCTTGGAACCTGTCACGAAAAGGCTCCTTGCTTTTTTCTTCACAAAGCCCCATGCCGTTTTCATCACAATGCTCCATGCCATTGTCATCAAAATACTCCACAAGCTTGTCATCAGAATGCTCCATGACCCTTGTCATCACAATTATCCATGCACTTGTCATCACAATGCTCCCTGAACCTTGTCATCAGTATGCTCCAAGCCATTATCATCACAATGCTCCTTTACCTTTGTCATCAGAATCCTCCATGACACTTGGCATCAAAATGCTCCATGCCATTGTCATCACAATGGGCTAATACATATGTCATCACAATGCTCTGTGACACCTCTTTTCACAATACTTCCTGACCTGGTCATCACAATGCTCCATGCCCTTGTCATCACAATGCGCCATTCCAACTGTCATCACAATAATCCATGAAACTTATTAGACCAATGCTCCATGCCCTTGTCATCACAATGCTCCATGCCCTTGTTATCACAATGTTCCAAGACTCCTGTAATCAGAATGCTCCATGCCCCTTTTCATCAGTATGCTCCATGAGACTTGTCATCTCAAGGCTCCAAGGAGTTCTCATCACAATGCTCCAGGACCTTGTCATCACAATGCTTCACGACATTGTCATGAAAATTCTCAATGGCCCTTGTCATCATAATGCTCCAAGCCGTAATCATCACAATGCTCCATTATATTTGTAATTACAATCCTCCATTACATTTGGCATCACAATGCTCCATGCCATTGTCATCGCAATGGACCATGAGATATGTCATCACAATGCTCCCTGACAACTGTCTTCACAATACTCCATGACCTTGTCATCATAATGCTCCATGCCCTTGTCATCACAATGCACCATGTCCACTGTCATCACAATCATCTATGAAACTTGTCAGACCAATGCTCCATGCCCCTGTCATCACAGTGCTCCATGCCCTTGTCATCACAAAGCTCCATGACGCCTGTCATCACACTGCACCGTGTCTCCACTCATCACAATGCTTCATGACGTTTGTCATCACAATGGTCCATGTCCGCGATATCACAAGGCTCTGTGACCATTTTAACCACAATGCTCCATGAACTTTTCATCACAAAGCTCCGTGACCCTTGTCATCACAATGCTCCATGCCTTTGTCAGAACAATGCTCCATTCCCCTTGTCCTCACAATGTGCCATGTGCTTTTCATCACAATGATCCACAAAATTTTCATCGCTATGCTCCATAAAACTTGTAATCACAATGCTCCATGAACTTCTCATCCAAATGCTCTCTCACATGCGATATCACAATGTTCCATCACTAGTCATCACTATCCTCGCTCATCCCTGTTATCACAATGTTCCATGACCCCTGTCATCACAATGCTACATCCCCTTATCTGCACAATGTTCCATGACCCATGACATCAAAATGCTCCATGACCCTTTTCATCCCTAAGCTCCATGACCCCTGGCATCACAATGTTCTATAACCCCTGTCACCAAAATGTTCATTTACACTTTTCATCAAATTGCTGCATGACCCTGTCATCAAAATGCTCCCTGCCCTTCTCATCACAATGCACCACACCCTTGTCATCAAAATGCTCCTTGACCATTGTCATCACAATGCTCCTTAACACTTGGCATCACAATGCTACATGTGATTGTCATCACAATGCTCCATGAACCCTCTCATCACATGGCTCCATGCCCTTGTCATCACAAAGCACCATGACACTTGTCATCACAATGCTCGATGCCCTTCCCATCACAATGCTCCATGCCCTTGTCATTACAATCCTCCATGACCCATGTATCACAGTGTTCCGTGCCCTTGTCATCACAATGCTCCATGCCCACTCTCATCACAATAATCCATGAAACTTTTCAGACCAATGCTCAATGCCCTTCTCATCAAAATGCTCCATTACCTCTATCATAACAATGCTCCATGACACCTGCCATCACAATGTTCCACGGCCTTGTCATCACAAGGCTCCATGACTCTTGTCATCACAGTGCTCCAAGACTCCTGTAATCACAATGCTCCATGCCCTTTTCATCACAAAGCTCCATGACGCATGTAATCAGAATATTCCATGGCCTTCTCCTCACAATGCTCCATGCCCTTGTCATCACAATGCTCCAGGACCCCTGTAATCACAATGCTCCATGCCCCTTTTCATCAGAATGCTCCATGAAACTTGTCATCACAAGTCTCCCTGGTCATCTCATCACAATGCTCCAGGACCTTGTCATCACCACGCTCCATTCCATTGTCATCACAATGCTCCATGACCCCTGTCATCACAATACTCCAGGAACATTTTCAGCCCAGTGCTCCATGACCCTTGTCATCACAATGATCCATGCCCTTGTCATCCTAATGCTCCATGACCCCTGTATTCACAATGCTCCGTGACGATTTTCATCACAGTGCTCAATGACACATGTCATCACAATGCTGTATGCCATTCTCAGTACAATGCTCCATGCCCTTTTCATCACAGTGCTCCATGACCCCTGTCATCACAATGCTCCGTGACTCCAGTCATCACAATTCTTCATAACATTTGTCATCACAATTGTCGATACCCATGTCATCACAAGGCTCTGTGACCTTTGTAAACACAATGCTCCATGAACTTTTCATTACAATGCTCCGTGACACTTGTCATCACAATGCTCCATGCCTTTGTCAGAAAAATGCTCCATGACCCTTGTCATCACAATGTGCGACACGCTTTTCATCCTAACGGTCCACAAATTTGTCATCGCAATGCTCCATAAACCTTGTAATCACAATGCTCCATTCCCTTCTCATCACAATGCTCCATTTCCCCTGTCATAACAATGCTCCACTGCCACTGCCATCACAATGTTCCACGGCCTTGTCTTCACAAGGCTCCATGACACTTGTCATCACAATGCTCCAAGACTCCTGTAAGCACAATACTCCATGCCCTTGTCATCACTAAGCTCCATGACACATGTCATCAGAATATTCCATGTCCTTCTCCACACAATGCTCCATGCCCTTGTCATCAAAATGCTCAAAGACCCCTGTAATCACAATGCCCCATGCCCCTTTTCATCTCAATGCTCCATGAACGCTCTCATCACAATGCATCATGCCAATCATCATAATGCTTCCGGCTATTGTCAGCACAATGAAATCAAAATTCTCCATGACCTCTGTCATCACAATGCTCCATGACACCTGTCATCAAAATGATCTATGCCCTTGTCATCCCAATGCTCCATGACCCCTGAATTCACAATGCTCCGTGACGCTTGTCATCACAGTCCTCCATGAAACTTGTCATCAGAATGCTCCATGCCTTTGTCAGCAAAATGCTACATGACCTTGTCATTACAATGCTTGGTGCGCATGTCATCACAATACTCCTTTACCATTGTCATCACAATCCTCCATGAAACTTGAGATCACATTGTTTCATGACCTTGTCATCACAATTATCTCTGTTCCTTGAAATCAAAATGATCCATGACCTCTGTCATCACAATGCTCCAAACCCTTGTGATCACAATGTTCCGTAACACTTGTCATCACAAAGCTCCATGATGCCTGTCATCACAATACTCCATGCCCTTTTCATCACAATACTCCATGATTTGTCATCACAATTCTCAATACACTTGTCATCACAATGCTCCCTGACATTGTCCTCAGAGTGCTCCTTGAACCCTGTCACCAAAAGGCTCCATTCATTTTTAATCACAATGCCCCATGCCATTTTCATCACAATGCTCCATGCAATTGTCATCAAAATACTCCACAAGCTTGTCATCAGAATGCTCCATGACTCTTGTCATCACAATTCTCCATGCAATTGTCAGCACAATGCTCCCTGACCCTTGTCATCACAATGCTCCAAACCCTTGTCATCACAATGTTCCATTACCTTTGTCATCAGAATCCTCCATGACACTTGGCCTCACAATGCTCCATGCCATTGTCATCACAATGGGCCATTACATATGTCATCACAATGTTCCCTGAAACCTCTCTTCACAATACTGCATGCCATTGTCATCACAATGCACAATTCCAACTGTAATCACAATAATGCATGAAATTTATTAGACCAATGCTCCATGCTCCATGCCCTTGTCATCACAATGCACCATGCCCTTGTTATCACAATATTCCAAGACCCCTTTAAGCAGAATGCTCCATGCCCATTTTCAGCAGTATGCTCCAGGAGACTTTTCATCACAAGGCTCCATGATTTTCTCATCACAATGCTCCAGGAACTTATCATCACAATGCTTCACGACATTGTCATGAAAATTCCCAATGGCCATTGTCATCATAATGCTCCAAGCCGTAGTCATCACAATGCTCCATTATATTTGTCATCACAATCCTCCATTACATTTGGCATCACAATGCTCCATGCCATTGTCATCGCAATGGACCATGACATATGTCATCACAATGCTCCCTGACACCTGTCTACACAATACTCCTTGCCCTTGTCATCACAATGCTCCATGCCCTTTTCTTCACAATACACCATGTCCACTGTCATCACAATTTTCTATGAAACTTGTGAGACCAATGCTCCTTGCCCCTGTCATCACAATGCTCCATGCCCTTTTCTTCACAATTCACCATGCCCACTCGCATCACAATAATCCATAAAACATTTCACACCAATGCTCAATGCCCTTCTCATCACAATGCTCCATTACCTCTGTCATAACAATGCTCCATGACCCCTGCCATCACAATGTTCTATGCCCTTGTCATCACAAAGCTCCATGACACGTCATCAGAATGTTCCATGTCCTTCTCATCAAAATGCTCCATGCCCTTGTCATCACAATGCTCCAAGATCCATGTAATCACAATGCTCCATGCCCCTCTTCATCTCAATGCTCCATGAACCCTGTCATCACAATGCATCATGCCTATCATTATAATGCTTCCGGCTATTGTCAGCACAATGAAATCAAAATTCTCCATGACCCCTGTCATCACAGTACTCCAAGGATATTTTCAGCCCAATGCTCCATGACACTTGTCATCACAATGATCCATGCCCTTGTCATCCCAATGCTCCATGACCCCTGTATTCACAATGCTCCGTGACGCTTGTCATCACAGTGCTCCATGAAACTTGTCAACACAGTGCTCCATGCCTTTGTCAGCAAAATGCTACATGACCTTGTCATTACAATGCTCTATGCGCTTGTCATCACAATACTCCTTTACCATTGTCATCACAATCCTCCATGAAACTTGGGATCACATTGCTTCATGCCCTTGTCATCACAGTGCTCCCTGCTCCTTGAGATCAAATGATCCATGACGTCTGTCATCACAATGCTCAAAACCCTTGTGATCACAATGTTCCGTAACACTTGTCATCACAAAGCTCCATGATGCCTGTCATCACAATACTCCATGCCCTTTTCATCACAATGCTACATGCCCTTGTATCACAATGTTCCAAGTCCCCTGTAATCAGAATGCTCCTCGCCCCTTTTCATCAGTATGCTCCTTGAGATTTGTCATCACAAGCCTCCATGGTTTTCTCAACACAATGCTCCAGGACCTTGTCATCACAATGCTTCACGACATTGTCATGAAAATTCTCAATGGCCCTTGTCAACATAATGCTCCAAGCCCTAGTCATCACAATGCTCCATTATATTTGTCATCACATCCTCCATTACATTTGGCATCACAATGCTCCATGCTATTGTCATCGCAATGGACCATGACATATGTCATCAAAATGCTCCGTGACACCTGTCTTCACAATACTGAATGCCCTTGTCTTCACAATGCTCCATGCCCTAGTCATCAAAATGCACCATGTCCACTGTCATCACAATCATCTATGAAACTTGTCAGACCGATGCTCCATGCCCCTGTCATCACAATGCTCCATGCCCTTGTCATCACAATGCTCCATGACCCCTGTCATCACAATGCTCCGTGACTCCAGTCATCACTATGCTTCATAACGTTTGTCATCACAACGGTCCATGCCCGCGTCATCACAAGGCTCTGTGACCTTTGTAACCACAATGCTCCATGAACATTTCATCACAATGCTCCGTGACCCTTGTCATCACAATGATCCATGCCTTTGTCAGAACAATGCTCCATGAACCTTGTCCTCACAATGTGCCATGCGCTTTTCATCACAATGATCCACAACCTTGTCATCGCTATTCTTCATAAACCTTGTAATCACAATGCTCCATGAACTTCTCATCCAAATGCTCTCTCACATGAGATATCACAATGTTCCATCACTAGTCATCACAATCCTCGCTCAACCCTGTTATCACAATGTTCCATGAACCCTGTCGTCACAATGCTACATCCCCTTATCTGCACAATGTTCCTTGACCACTGACATCACAATGTTCCATAACCCCTGTCATCAAAATGCTCCATGACCCTTTTCATCCCAAAGCTCCATTATCCCTGGCAACACAATGTTCTATAATCCATGTCATCAAAATGTTCCATTATACTTTTCATAAAATTGCTGCATGACCCTGTCATCAAAATGCTCCCTGCCCTTCTCATCACAATGCACAACACACTTGTCATCAAAATGCTCCATGACCTTTGTCATCAGAAAGCTCCATGACCCTTGGCATCACAATGCTCCATGTCATTTTCATCACAATGCTCCATGAACCATCTCATCACATTGCTCCATGCCCTTGTCATCAAAAGCTCCATGACACTGGTCATCACAATGCTCGATGCAGTTCTCATCACAATGCTCCATGCCCTTGTCATTACAATCCTCCATGACCCATGTACCACAGTGTACCATGCCCTTGTCATCACAATGCTCCATGCCCACTCTCATCACAATAATCCATGAAACATTTCAGACCAATGCTCAATGCCCTTCTCATCACAATGCTCCATTACCTCTGTCATAACAATGCTCCATGACCCCTGCCATCAAAATGTTCCACGGCCTTGTCATCACAAGGCTCCATGACCCTTGTCATCACAATGCTCCAAGACCCCTGTAATCACAATGCTCCATGCCCTTGTCATCACACAGTTCCATGACGCATGCCATCAGAATGTTCCATGGCCTTCTCCTCATAATGCTCCATGCCTTTGTCTTCACAATGCTCCACGACCCCTGTAATCACAATGCTCCATGCCCCTTTTCATCAGAATGCTCCATGAGACTTGTCATCACAAGTCTCCATCGTCATCTCATCACAATGCTCCATGACCTTGTCATCACCATGCTCCATTCCCTAGTCATCACAAAGCTCCATGACCCCTGTCATCACAATATTCCATGAATATTTTCAACCCAATGCTCCATGACCTTATCTTCACAATGCTCCATGACCATTATCATCACAATGCTCCATGACCACTCTCTTCACAATGCGCCATTCCAACTGTCATCACAATAATCCATGAAACTTATTAGACCAGTGCTCCATTCCCTTGTCATCACAATGCTCCATTCCCTTGCTATCACAATGTTCCAAGACCCCTGTAATAGGAATGCTCCATGCCCCTTTTCATCAGTATGCTCCATGAGACCTGTCATCACAAGGCTACATGGTTTTCTCATCACAGTGCTCGAGGACCTTGTCATCACAATGCTTCACGACATTGTCATGAAAATTCTCAATGGCCCTTGTCATCATAATGCTCCAAGCCCTAGTCATCACAATGTTCCAGTATATTTGTCATCACAATCCTCTATTACATTTGGCATCACAATAAACGATGCCATTGTCATCGAAATGGACAATGACATATGTCATCACAATGCTCCCTCACACCTGTCTTCACAATTATCCATGATTTTCTCATCACAATGCTCCATGACCTTGTCCTCACAATCCTCCATGACCCCTGTCAACACAATGCTCCGTGACTCCAGTCATCACAATGCTTCATAACATTTGTCATCACAACGATCCATGCCCGCGTCATCACAAGGCTCTGTGACCTTTGTAACAACAATGCTCCATGAACTTTTCATCACAATGCTCCGTGACCCTTGTCATCACAATGCTCCATGCCTTTGTCAGAACAATGCTCCATGACCCTTGTCATGAAAATGTGCCACGGTCTTTCCATCACAATGATCCACCACCTTGTAATTGCTATGCTCCATAAACCTTGTAATCACAATGCGCCATTCTCTTCTCATCCAAATGCTCTCTCACCTGCGATATCACCGTGTTCTCTCACTAGTCATCACAATCCTCGCTCACCCCTGTAATCAAAATATTCCATGAACCCTGTCATTACCATGTTCCATTCCCTTGTCATCACAATGCTCCATGACAACTGTCATCACAATACTCCATGAATATTTTCAGCCAAATACTCCATGACCTTCTCATCACAATGCTCCATGACAAATATCACCACAATGCTCCATGACCACTGTCATCACAACACTCCATGACACCTGACAACACAATGATCTGGGACTCTTGTCATTACAATGCTCCATTCCCTAGTCATCATAGTGCTCCATGAATCCTGTCATCACAAGACTCCATGAATATTTTCAGCCCAATGCTCCATGACACTTGTCATCAAAATGAACCATGCCCTTGTCATCCCAATGCTCCATGACCCCTGTATTCACAATGCTCTGTGACGCTTGTCATCACAGTGCTCCATGACCCCTGGCATCACAATGCTCCATGCCTTTGTAAGAAGAATGCTACATGACTTTCTCATTACAATGCTCTATGCGCTTGTCATCACAATACTCCATTACCATTGTCATCACAATCCTCCATGAAACTTGGGATCACATTGCTTCATGCCCTTGTCATCACAATGCTCCATGCTCCTTGAAATCAAAATGATCCATGACCACTGTCATCACAATGCTCCAAACCCTTGTGATCACAATGTTCCATAGCACTTGTCATCACAACGCTCCATGATGCCTGTCATCACAATACTCCATGCCCTTTTCATCACAATGCTCCATGACTTTTGTCATCACAATTCTCAGTACATTGATATCACAATGCTCCCTGATATTTGTCGTCAGAATGCTCCTTGAACCCTGTCAGGAAAAGTCTCCATGCCATTTTCATCACAATGCCCCATGCCGTTTTCATCACAATGCTCCATGCCATTGTCATGAAAATACTCCACAAGCTTGTCACCAGAATGCTCCATGACCCTGGTCATCACAATTCTCCATACACTTGTCAGCACAATGCTCCCTGACCCTTGTCATCACAATGCTCCAAGCCATTGTCATCACAATGCTCCATTACCTTTGTCATCAGAATCCTCAATGAAAATTGGCATCACAATGCTCCATGCCATTTTCATCACAATGGACCATTATATATGTCATCACAATGCTCCTGAAACCTGTCTTTACAATACTGCATCACCTGGTCATCACAATGCTCCATGCCCTTGTCAACACAATGCTCCATGTCCTTGTTATGACAATGCTCCATGACCCCTGTCATCACAATGCTCCGTGACTCCAGTCATCACAATTCTTCATAACCTTTGTCATCACAATTGTCCATGCCCTCATCATCAACAGTCTCTGGGACCTTTTTAACCACAATGCTCCATGAACTTTTCTTCACAATGCTCTTTAACCCCTGTCATCAGAATGCTCTATGCCTTTCTCAGCACAATGCTCCATGACGCATGTCATCAGAATGCTCCATGGCGTTCTCCTCACAATGCTCCATGCCCTTGTCATCACAGTGCTCCAAGACCCCTGTAATCACAATGCTCCATGTCCCTTTTCATCAGAATGCTCCATGAGACTTGTCATCACAAGTCTCCATGTTCATCTCTTCACAGGGCTCCAGGACCTTGTCATCACAATGCTCCATGACCTATGTCATCAGAATGCTCTGTGACTCCAGTCTTCACAGTGCTTCATAATATTTGTCATCGCAATGGTCCATGCCCGCGTCATCACAAGGCTCTGTTACCTTTTTATCCACAATGCTCCATGAACATTTCATCACAATGCTCCATGACCCTTCTCATCACAATGCTCCCTGACACCTCTCTTAACAATTCTTCTTTACCTAGTCATCACAATGTTCCATGCCCTTGTCATCACATTGCGCCATTCCAACTGTCATCACAATAATCCATGAAACTTATTAGACCAATGCTCCATGCCATTGTCATCTCAATGGACCATGACATATGTCATCACAATGCTCAAAGACCCCTGTAATTACAATGCTCCATGCCCTTGTCATTACCAAGCTCAATGACGCATGTCATCAGAAAGTTCCGTGGCCTTCTCCTCACAATGCTCCATGCCCTTGTCATCACAATGCTCCAAGACCCCTGTAATCACAATGCTCCATGCCCCTTTTCATAAGAATGCTCCATGAGACTTGTCATCACCAGTCTCCATGGTCATCTCATCACAATGATCAAGGACCTTGCCATCACCATGCTCCATTCCCTTGTCATCACAATGCTCCATGACCCCTGTAATCACAATGTTCCATGCCCCTTTTCATCAGAATGCGCCATGAGACTTGTCATCACCAGGCTCCATGGTCATCTCATCACAATGCTCCAGGACCTTGTCATCACCATGCTCCATTCCCTTGTAATCACAATGCTTCATGACTCCTGTCATCACAATAATCCATGAATATTTTCAGCCCAATGCTCCATGACCTTCTCATCACAATGCTCCATGACCAATATCATCACAATGCTGAATGACCGCTGTCATCACAACACTCCATGACACTTGACAACACAATGATCCGGGACTCTTGTCATCACAGTGCTCCAAGACCCCTGTCATCACAATTCTCTGTGACTCCAGTCATCACAGTGCTTTATAATATTTGTCATCACAATGGTCCATGCCCGCGTCATCACAAGGCTCTGTTACCTTTGTATCCAAAATGCTCCATGAACATTTCATCACAATGCTCCATGACCCTTGTCATCACAATGCTCCCTGACAATTCTCTTCACAATACTTCATGACCTGTTCATCACAATGCTCCATGCCCTTGTCATCACAATGCACCATTCCAAATGTCATCACAATAATCCATGAA
The DNA here is from genome assembly GCF_964341445.2 of Mesoplodon mirus. NCBI lineage: Eukaryota > Metazoa > Chordata > Mammalia > Artiodactyla > Ziphiidae > Mesoplodon > Mesoplodon mirus. The sequence continues at coordinate 3,658,089 of NW_028295803.1, read as the reverse complement.
AATTATTACACCAATGCTCCATGCCATTGTCATCGCAATGGACCATGACATATGTCATCACAATGCTCAAAGACCCCTGTAATCACAATGCTCCATGCCCTTGTCATCACAAAGCTCCATGACGCATGTCATCAGAATGTTCCATTGCCTTCTCCTCACAATGCTCCATGCCCTTGTCATCACAATGCTCCAAGACCCCTGTAATCACAATGTTCCATGCCCCTTTTCATCAGAATGCGCCATGAGACTTGTCATCACCAGGCTCCATGGTCATCTCATCACAATGCTCCAGGACCTTGTCATCACCATGCTCCACTCCCTTGTAATCACAATGCTTCATGACTCCTGTCATCACAATAATCCATGAATATTTTCAGCCCAATGCTCCATGACCTTCTCATCACAATGCTCCATGACCAATATCATCACAATGCTGAATGATCGCTGTCATCACAACACTCCATGACACCTGACAACACAATGATTCGGGACTCTTGTCATCACAGTGCTCAAAGACCCCTGTAATCACGATGCTCCATGACCCATGTCATCACAATACTCCATGAACCATTTCAGCCCAATGCTCCATGACACTTTTCATCACAAGGATCCATGACCTTGTCATCCCAATGCTCCATGACCCATGTATTCACAATGCTCCATGACGTTTGTCATCACAGTGCTCTATGACACCTGTCATCACAATGCTCCATGCCTTTGTCAGCAAAATGCTACATGACCTTTTCATTACAATGCTCTATGCGCTTGTCATCACAAAACTCCATTACCGTTGTCATCACTATCCTCCATGAACCTTGGGATCACATTGCTTCATGCCCTTGTCAGCGCAATGCTCCATGCTCCTTGAAATCAAAACGATCCATGACCACTGTCATAGCAATGCACCAATCATTTTTAATCACAATGTTCCATAACACTTGTCATAACAACGCTCCATGATGCCTGTCATCACAATACTCCATGCCCTTTTCATCACAATGCTCCATGACCTTTGTGATCACAATTCTCAATACACTTGTCATCACAATGCTCCCGGACACTTGTCGTCAGAATGCTCCTTGAACGCTGTCACAAAAAGGCTCCATGCATTTTTCATCACAAAGCCCCATGCCATTTTAATCACAATGATCCATGCCATTGTCATCAAAATACTCCACAAGCTTGTCATCAGAATGCTCCATGACCCTTGTCATCACAATTATCCATGCACTTGTCAGCACAATGCTCCCTGACCCTTGTCATCACAATGCTCCAAGCCATTGTCATCAGCATGCTCCATTATTTTTGTCATCAGAATCTTCCATGACACATGGCATCACAATGCTCCATGCCATTGTCATCACAATGGGCCATTACATATGTCATCACAATGCTCCCTGACACCTCTCTTCATAATACTGCATGCCCTTGTCATCACAATGCTCCATGCCCTTGTCATCACAATGCGCCATTCCAACTGTCATCACAATAATCCATGAAACTTATTAGACCAATGCTCCATGCCCTTGTCATCACAATGTTCCATGCCCTTGTTATCACAATGTTCCAAGACCCCTGTAATCAGAATGTTCCATGCCCTTTTTCATCAGTATGCTCCATGAGACGTGTCATCACAAGGCTTCATGGTTTTCTCATCACAGTGCTCCAGGACCTTGTCATCACAATGCTTCACGACATTGTCATGAAAATTCTCAATGTTCCTTGTCATCATAATGCTCCAATCCGTAGTCATCACAATGCTCCATTATATTTGTCATCACAATCCTCCATTACATTTGGCATCAAATTACTCCCTGCCATTGTCATCACAATGCACCATGACATGTGTCATCACAATGCTCCCTGACAACTGTCTTCACAATACAACATGACCTTCTCTACACAATGATCCATGCCCTTGTCATCACAATGCACCATGTCCACTGTCATCACAATAATCTATGAATCTTGTCAGACAAATGCTCCATGCTCCTGTCATCACAATGCTCCATGCCCTTGTCATCACAATGCTCCATGACTTGTCATCACAATCCTCCATGACCCATGACACATGTATCACAGTTTTCCATGCCCTACTCATCGCAATGCTCCAAGACCCCTGTAATCACAATGCCATGCATATTTCATCACAATGATCCACAAACTTGTCATCGCTATGCTCCATTAACCTTGTAATCACAATGCTCCATGCACTTCTCATCCAAATGCTCTCTCACATGAGATATCACAATGTTCCATCACTAGTCATCACAATCCTCCCTCACCCCTGTTATCACAATGTTCCATGACCCCTGTCATCACAATGCTACATCCCCTTATCAGCAAAATGTTCCATGACCGCTGACATCACAATGTTCCATAACCACTGTCATCAAAATGCTCCATGACCCTTTTCATCCCAAAGCTCCATGACCCCTGGCATCACAATATTCTATAACCCCTGTCATCAAAATGTTCCATTACACATTTCATCAAATTGCTGCATGACCCTGTCATCAAAATGCTCCCTGCATTTCTCATCACAATGCACCACACAATTGTCATCAAAATGCTCCATGACCTTTGTCATCACAAAGCTCCATGACCCTTGGCATCACAATGCTCCATGTCATTGTCATCACAATACTCCATGAACCGTCTCATCACATTGCTCCATGCCTTTGTCATCACAAAGCTCCATGACACTTGTCATCACAATTCTCGATGCCCTTCTCATCACAATGCTCCATGCCCTTGTCATTACATTCCTCCATGACCCGTGTATCACAGTGTTCGGTGCCCTTGTCATCACAATGCTCCATGCCCTCTCTCATCACAATAATCGATGAAACATTTCAGACCAATGCTCAATGCCCTTCTCATCACAATGCTCCATTACCTCTGTCATAACAATGCTCCATGACCCCTGCCATCAAAATGTTCCACGGCCTTGTCATCACAAGGCTCCATGACACTTCTCATCACAATGCTCCAAGACCCCTGTAATCACAATGTTCCACGCCCTTGTCATCACAAAGCTCCATGACGCATGCCATCAGAATGTTCCATGGCCTTCTCATCACAATGTTCCATGCCCTTGTCATGACAATGCTCCAAGACCCCTGTAATCACAATGCTCCATGCCCCTTTTCATCAGAATGCTCCATGAAACTTGTCATCACAAGTCTCCCTGGTCATCTCATCACAATGCTCCAGGACCTTGTCATCACCACGCTCCATTCCATTGTCATCACAATGCTCCATGACCCCTGTCATCACAATACTCCAGGAACATTTTCAGCCCAGTGCTCCATGACCCTTGTCATCACAATGATCCATGCCCTTGTTATCCTAATTCTCCATGACCCCTGTATTCACAATGATCCGTGATGATTTTCATCACAGTGCTCCATGACACATGTCATCACAATGCTGTATGCCATTCTCAGTACAATGCTCCATGCCCTTTTCATCACAGTGCTCCATGACCCCTGTCATCACAATGCTCCGTGACTCCAGTCATCACAATTCTTCATAACATTTGTCATCACAATTGTCGATACCCATGTCATCACAAGGCTCTGTGACCTTTGTAAACACAATGCTCCATGAACTTTTCATCACAATGCTCCGTGACACTTGTCATCACAATGCTCCATGCCTTTGTCAGAAAAATGCTCCATGACCCTTGTCATCACAATGTGCGACACACTTTTCTTCCCAACGGTCCACAAATTTGTCATCACAATGCTCCATAAAACTTGTAATCACAATGCTCCATTCCCTTCTCATCACAATGCTCCTTTATATCTGTCATAACAATGCTCCATTACCACTGCCATCACAATGTTCCACGGCCTTGTCTTCACAAGGCTCCATGACACTTGTCATCACAATGCTCCAAGACTCCTGTAAGCACAATGCTCCATGCCCTTTTCGTCACAAAGCTCCATGACACATGTCATCAGAATGTTCCATGTCCTTCTCCACACAATGCTCCATGCCCTTGTCATCAAAATGCTGCAAGACACCTGTAATCACAATGCTCCATGCCCCTTTTCATCACAATGCTCCATGAACCCTCTCATCACAATGCATCATGCCAATCATCATAATGCATCCGGCTATTGTAAGCACAATGAAATCAAAATTCTCCATGACCTCTGTCATCACAATGCTCCATGACCGCTGTCATCCAAATGATCTATGCCCTTGTCATCCCAATGCTACATGACCCCTGTATTCACAATGCTCCGTGACGCTTGTCATCACAGTGCGCCATGACACTTGTCATCACAATGCTCCATGCCTTTGTCAGCAAAATGCTACATGACCTTGTCATTATAATGCTCTATGCGCTTGTCTTCACAATACTCCATTACCGTTGTCATCACAATCCTCCATGAACATTGGGATCACATTGCTTCCTGCCCTTGTCATCACAATGCTCCATGCTCCTTGAAATCAAAATGATCCATGACCTCTGTCATCACAATGCTCCAAAACCTTGTGATCACAGTGTTCCATAACACTTGTCATCACAATGCTCCATGATGCCTGTCATCACAATACTCCATGCCCTTTTCATCACAATGCCCCATGCCGTTTTCATCACAATGTTCCATGCCATTGTCATCAAAATACTCCAAAAGCTTGTCTTGTCATGAAAAAGCTACATGACGAATGTCTTCAGAATGTTCCATGGCCCTGTCATCAAAATTCTCCATGCCCTTGTCATCACAATGCTCCAAGACCCTTGTAATCAAAATGCTCCATTCGTCTTTTCATCTCAATGCTCCAAGAAACCTGTCATCACAATGGACCATGCCCATCATCATAATGCTTCAGGCTATTGTCTTCACAATGAAATCAAAATACTCCATGACCTCTGTCATCACAATGCTCCAAACCCTGGTGATCACAATGTTCCATAACACTTATCATCACAACACCCCTTGACGCTCATCATCACAATTATCCATGGACTTCTCATCACAATGCTGCATGACCTTTGTCATCACAATGCTTAATACACTTGTTATCACAATGCTCCCTGACACTTGTCATCAGTATGCTCCATTAACCCTGTCATGACACGTCTCCATGCCTTTTTCATCACAATGATCCATGCCATGTTAATCACAATGCTCCAAGACACCTGTAATCACAATGCTCCATGCCCTTGTCATCATAAAGCTCAATGATGCATGTCCTCAGAATGCTCCATGGCCTTCTCATCACAATGCTCCATGCCCTTGTCATCACAATGCTCCAAGACCCCTTTAATCACAATGCTCCATGTCCCTTTCCATCAGAATGCTCCATGACACTTGTCACCACAAGTTTCCATTGTCTTCTCATCAAAGTGCTCCAGGAACTTGTCATCAAATTGTCCATGATCCCTGTCATCACAATACTCCATGAACATTTTCAGGCCAATGCTCCATGACCTTCTCATCAAAATGCTCCATGACCCCTGTCATCACAATACTCCATGAACATTTTCAGACCAATGCTCCATGACCCTTGTCATCACAATGATCCATGCCCTTGTCATCCCAATGCTCCATGAACCCTGTATTCAAAATGCTCCGTGACGCTTGTCATCACAGTGCGCCATGACACCTGTCATCACAATGCTCCATGCCTTTGTCAGCAAAATACTACCTGACCTTGTCATTGCAATGCTCTATGCGCTTGTCATCACAATTCTCCATTCCCATTGTCATCACAGTCCTCCATGAACCTTGGGATCACATTGCTTCATGCCCTTGTCATCACAATGCTCCATGCTCCTTGAAATCTAAATGATCCATGACCTCTGTCATCACAATGCTCCAAAACCTTGTGATCACAATGTTCCATAGCACTTGTCATCACAACGCTCTAAGATGCCTGTCATCACATTACTCCATGCCTATTTCATCACAATGCTCCATGACCTTTGTCATCACAATTCTCAATACACTTGTCATCACAATGCTCCCTGACACTTGTCATCAGAATGCTCCTTGAACCCTTTCACGAAAATGCTCCATGCCTTTTTCATCACAATGCCCATGCCGTTTTCATAACAATGATCCATGCCATTGTAATCAAAATACTCCACAAGATTGTCATCAGAATGCTCCATGACGCTTGTCATCACAATTCTCCATGCACTTGTCAGCACAATGCTCCCTGACCCTTGTCATCACAATGCTCCAAGCCATTGTCATCACAATGCTCCATTTCCATTGTCATCAGAATCCTCCCTGACACTTGGCATCACAATGCTCCATGCCATTGTCATCACAATGGGCCATTACATATGTCATCACTATGCTCCCTGACACCTGTCTTCACAATACTGCATGACCTGGTCATCACAATGCTCCATGCCCTTGTCATCACAATGCGCCATTCCAACTGTCATCGCAATAATGCATGAAACTTATTAGACCAATGTTTCCTGCCCTTGTCATCACAATGCTCCATGCCCTTGTTATCACAATGCTTCATGACCCCTGTCATCACAATGCTCCATGAATCGATTCATCACAATGCTTCATGACCTTTGTCATCACAATGGTCCATGCCCTCGTCATCCACAGTCTCTGTGACATATTTAACCACAATGCTCCGTGAAATTTTCATCACAGTGCTCTTTGACCCTTGTCATCACAATGCTCTATGCCTTCCTCAGCACAATGCTCCATGACCCTTGTCAGCACAATGCTCCATGCGCTTGTCAGCACAATGCACCATGACCCATGTCATCACAATGCACCCTGCACTTCTCATCACAGTGTTCCACAATCTTGTCACCACAATGCTCCATAAAACTTGTCATCACAATTCTCCATGCACTTCTCATCAAAATGCTCTCTCACCACAGATACCACAATGTTACATCACTATTCATCACAATACTCCCTCACCACTGTCATCACAATGTTCCATGACTCCTGTCTTTGCAATGCTACATGCACTTATCATCACAAAGTTCGATGACCACTGACATCACAATGTTCCATAACCCCTGTCATCAAAATATTCCATGACTTTTTTCATTAAATTGCTCTATGAGCCTGTCATCACACTGCTCCCTGCCCTTCTCATCACATTGCACCACCCCATGTCATCAAATTGCTCCATGACCTTTGTCATCACAAAGCTCCATGACCCTTGGCATCCCAATGCTCCATGCCATTGTCATCACAATGCTCCATGAACCCTCTAATCACAATGCTCCATGCCCCTTTGCATCTCAATGCTTCATGAACCCTGTCATCAAAATGCACCATGCCCATCATCATAATGCTTCAGGCTCTTGTCATCACTATGAAATCAAAATATTCGATGATCTATCTCATCACAATGCTCCAAATCCTTGTGATCACAATGTTCTATAACACTTATCATCACAACGCCCCATGACGCTCATCATCACAATTATCCATGCTCTTCTCATCACAGTGCTCCATGACCTTTGTCATCACAATGCTCTATAAACTTGTCATCACAATGCTCCCTGACACTTGTCATCAGTATGCTCCTGGAACCCTGTCATGACAAGGCTCCATACCATTTTCATAACAATGATCCATGCCAAATTCATCACAATGCTCCAAGACACCAGTAATCACAGTGCTCCATGCCCTTGTCATCACAATGCTCCAAGACCCCTGTAATCACAATACTCCATGCCCCTTTTCATCAGAATGCTTCATGAGACTTGTTATTACAAGGCTCCATGGTCTTCTCATCACAATGCTCCAGGAACTTTTCATCACAGTGCTCCATTCCCTTGTCATCACAATGCTCCATGACCCCTGTCCTCACAATACTTCCTGAACATTTTCAGTCCAGTTCTCTAGGAAATTCTCATCACAATGCTTCATGATCCCTATCATCACAATGCTCCATGACCACTGTCATCACAACGCTCCATGACCCCTGACAACACAGTGATCCGGGACTCTTGTCATCACAATGCACCATTCCCTTGTCATCACAATGCTCCATGAAAATTTTCAGCCCAATGCTCCATGACACTTGTCATCACAATGATCCATGGCCTTGCCATCCCTATGCTCCATGACCCCTGTAATCACAATGATCCGTGATGCTTCTCATCACAGTGCTCCATGACCCTTATCATCACAATGCTCCATGCCTGTGTCAGCAAAATGCTACATGACCTTGTCATCACAATGCTCCATTTGCTTGTCATCACAATACTCCATTACCATTGTCATCACAATCCTCCATGAACCTTGGGATCACATTGCTTCATGCCCTAGTCATCCCAATGCTCCATGCTCCTTGAAAACAAAATTATCCATGACTTCTATCATCACAATGCTCCAAACCCTGTGATCACAATGTTCCATAACACTTGTCATCACAACGCTCCATGATGCCTGTCATCACAATACTCCATGCCCTTTTCGTCAAAATGCTCCATGATCTTTTTCATCACCATTCTCAATACACTTGTCATCACAATGTTCCCTGACCCTTGTCATCAGTATGCTCCTTGAAACCTGTCATGAAATGGCTTCATGCCTTTTTTATCACAATGCACCATGCCCTTTTCATCACAATGCTCCATGCCATTGTCATCACAATACTCCTCAAGCTTGTCATCAGAATGCTCCATGACACTTGTCATTACAATGCTCCATGGCCACTGTCATCACAATGCTCCATACCCCTTGTCATTACTGTGCTCCATGACGCTCGTCATCACAATTATCCATGGTCTTCTCATCACAATGCTCCACTCCCTTGTCATCAAAATGCTCCATGACCCTTGTCATCACAATGCTCCATGGCCACTCTCATCACAATGCTCCATTCCCCTTGTCATTACAGTGCTCCATGACGCTCGTCATCACAATTATCCATGGTCTTCTCATCACAAAGCTCCACGGTCTTGCCATCACAATGCTCCATGCCCTGGCCATCAAAATGCTCCATGTCCCCTGTCATCACAATTCTCCTCGTTCTTGGCATCACTATGCTCCACGACACTTCTCATCACCGTGTTACATGATTTGTCATCACAATTCTGTATGCACTTTGCATCACAATGCTCCATCACCCCTGTCATACGAAGCTCCATGTGCTTCTCATCACAATGCTTCATGAACTTGTCATCAAAATTCTCAATGGCCCTTGTCATCACAATTCTCCATGCCCTTGTCATCACAATGCTCCATGTCCATTGTCATCACAATGCTCCAAGCCCTTGTCATCAAAATGCTCCATTACATTTGTCATCACAATCCTCCATGACACTTGGCATCACAATATTCCATTCCATTGTCATCGCAATGGACCATGACATATGTCATCACAATGCTCCCTGAGAACTGTCTTCAAAATACTCCATGACCTTCTCACCACAATGCTCCATGCCTTTGTCATCACATTGCACCATGCCCACTGTCCTCACAATAATCCATGAAACATGTCAGGCCAATGCTCCATGCCCCTGTCATCACAATGCTCATTGCCTTTTCATCACAAAGCTCTATGACCCCTGTCATCACAATGCTCCGTGACTCCAGTCATCACAATGCTTCATGACCTTTGTCATCACAATGATCCATGCCCTCGTTCTCACAAGGCTCTGTGACCTTTGTCACCAAAATGCTCCATGAAATTTTCATCACAATGCTCGGTGACCCTTGTCATCACATTGATCTATGCCTTTGTCAGCACAGTGCTCCATGACCCATGTCATCACAATGTGCCATGTGCTTGTCATCACAGTGCTCCACAATCTTGTCATCACAATGCTCCATAAAACTTGTCCTCACAATGCTCCATGCACTTCTTATCAAAATGCTCTCTCACGAATGATATCAAAATGTTCCCTCACTAGTCATCACAATACACGCACTCCCCTGTCATCACAAAGTTCCACAACACCGTCATGAAAATGTTCCATGACTCCTGACATCACAATGTTCCATAACCCGTCATCAAAAGGTTCCATGACACTTTTCATCACATTGCTCCATGACCCTTTCATCACAATGCTCCCTGCCCATCACAAGAGAATGCACCACACCCTTGTCATCAAAAGGCTCCATGACCTTTGTCATCACAAACTCCATGACCCTTGGCATCACAATGCTCCATGCCATTGTCATCACAATGCTCCAAAAACCTCTCATCACATTGTTCCAAGCCCTTGTCATCACAGGATCCATGATGCTTTTCATCACAATGCTCGATGCCATTCTTCTCACAATGCTCCATGCGCTTCTCATTACAATCCTCCATGAACCATGTATCACAGTGTTCCGTGCCATTGTTATCACAATGCTCCTTGCCCCCTCTCATCACAATAATCCATGAAACATTTCAGACCAATGTTCCATGCCCTTTTCATCACAATGATCCAAGACTCCTGTAATCATAATGCTCCATGCCCCTTTTCATCTCAATGCTCCATGAACGCTGTCATCACAATGCACCAAATGTGCATCATCATAATGCTTCATGCTATTGTCATCACAATGAAATCTAAATGCTCTATGAGCTCTGTCATCACAATGCTCCAAATCCTTGTGATCACAATATTCCATAACACCTATCATCACAACGCCCAATAACGCTCGTCATCACAAGTATCCATGGTCTTCTAATCACCATGCTCCATGACATTTGTCATCACAGTGCTCAATACCCTTGTCATCACAATGGTCCCTGACACTTGTCATCGGTATGCTCCTTGAACCCTGTCATGACAAGGCTCCATGCCTTTTTCAACACAATGTTACATGCCCTTTCCCTCACAGTGCTCCAAGACCCCTGTAATCACAATGCTCCATGCCCTTGTCATCACAAAGCTCCATGATGCATGTCATCAGAACGCTCCATGACATTCTCATCCCATTGTTCACTGCCCTTGTCATCACTATGCTCCAAGAGCCCTGTAATCACAATGTTCCATGCCCTTGTCATCACAAAGCTCCATGACGCATGTCATCAGAACGCTCCATGACATTCTCATCCCAATGTTCCATGCCCTTGTCATCACAATCCTCCAAGACCCCTGTAATCACAATTCTCCATGACCCTTTTCATCAGAATGCTCCATGAGACTTGTCATCACATGGCTCCATGGTCTTCTCATCACAATGCTCCAGTACCTTGTCATCACAATGCTCCTTGACCCCTGTCATCACAATACTCCATGAATATTTTCAGCCCAATGCTCCATGACGTTCTCGTCACAATGCTCCATGACCTCTGTCATAACAACGCTCCATGACCACTGTCATCACAACGCTCCATGAACCCTGACAACACAATGATCCGGGAATCTTGTCATCAAAATGCTCCATGCCGTTGTCATCCCAATGCTCCATGTACCCTGTAATCACAATGCTCCATGACGCTTGTCATCACAGTGCTCCATGAAACTTGTCATCACAATGCCTTTGACAGCAAAATGATACATAATCTTGTCATCACAATGCTCCATGTGCTTGTCATCACAATGCTCCATGACCCTTGGGATCATATTGCTTTATGCCCTTGTCATCTCTATCTTGCCTTTCTGGTTTTTACAGATTTTCGGATGTCCTTTTTGACCGGTGGGAAGTGACAATTCTTTGTAGTGTGGATTTGCATTGCGTGCTTGCTTGATTGGCCAAAAAGGGCCTATGCCTTTTCTCCTGAATATATTCAGGAGAAAATTCATATGCTGTTTTTGGCCAAGTGCATCATTCTCGAAGTTGTGATGCCTTTCCTGTGCTTTAAAGGCGATTCCAATTTACCTCTTGATATATGTTTTGTGCAATTCTGCCTCATTTTCAAGTCCGCTTTGTTTCCTTCCCTCAACAGATTTTTGGAAGAGAGTAGTCCTTTATAACTCTGAAGGTTTTTGATTTGCTTTGCCCCTGAGCTCCAATTTTCCAATCCCATTTTTGGGAGCTGACCGCAAATCCACAATTTTGCTTCAGGAACTATACTGGTTCCAGGGGTGGCTATACTGGTTCCCTGTGGGTGGCTGAGGCTTTGGTTAATTCTTCTTCCTAATGGGAATTTAGAGTGACATGTGTCCGTCCAAATGCCTACATCTACTCTCTGATTGGTTCTCCCTCTTCCCTTTCATCCTCTGCACAATTAGCAAACTGTGCGAACCAGGAGGTTATAGGGGATGACTCTCCTAAGTTGGGAGATTGAAAGTAAAGTTGTTGGAATGCCATACTGTAGCACAAGGAGAGGAAAAAGTAGGAGACTTTCAGAAACCTTACGCCATCACAGGGTGTCCATTCTCTAGGTTTCCCATACATGTTATAACTGTAGTGATATTCCCTTCTACCTGGAAATTTGGGACCCATGGAATGGTGGCATGCATTACTACTTTAGAGGGTCTGCATTTTCTCTCCCAATCTCACCAGTCCTCTCAGTCCCAAGTGTCCAGCCTTATGTCTCATCCAGCTGTCTTTGCAGATAGGGTCATTCTAGGTTTCATCAGAACCCCTGAAGGAATTGTGTAAGAATTTCACTGTTTTTTTGTTTTGTTTTTGAAATTCATTTTTATAATGGGGTTGAGCTGATTTTCACTGACGTGTTTATGACGGTGTAGACACACTTGATTCCCTTACAGAGGCATATCAATACATAGGTTTTAAGATTCTTACTAATCAAATATATTCCTCTGTGGGGAATAGGGGTTTTGAGTCCCGTTCACTGAGGAAGGTGTAGGTCTTGTCTATTCTGTATTTGGTTTATGGAATGGTACCTGTGCTAATATCAAACTCTGGTTTTATGCATCACCCCACCTCTCCTTTCCCCTTAAGGAGGCATAAGAGTGTTTTCTAAATGTGAGACGCTGCTCTCTTTCCTAATTCAGTTCATGTGTTGTGATGTTGACATTCCCTCTGTAAGTGATATCTTATGATAAGATTCTTTTTCTGTGTGACTAATTTCCCTTAGAATCATCATACCTAAATCCTCTCATTATGCTGCTACTGGCCTTATGACATTGATTTCACGTCTGAGTGATATTCCGTTGTACAAAATTACCACAAGTTCTTTATGCATTTCTCTTTTTCCTGGGATACTTTAGGTGTACCGAAGTTGAGGTTCTTGTATGCAGAGCAGCCCTAAACTTTGGGGTGCCTGTGTCTTGTTGATATTTAGTCTTCCCAAGTTATATGTCCATGAGTTGAAGTCCCCTTTGCTCGGGGGCTTTGTATTTTTGATGTTTTAGGAAACAGCATACACTTCTTCAGAGTAGCTCTTGGATATTTATACCCCACCCATCAGCGTGACTAGTCTCCCTGTTTTCCATGGCCTCTCCTGCATTTTTGATTTGTACACATTTTTTGGACGGACATTCTGAGCAGTGGAAATTGAGACTTCTTTATTGTGCGGATTTGCATTTCCCTCTTGCTTGGTTGGCCAAAAACTCTGTATGTGTTTTTTATCCTGAAGATATTCACGAAACAAACGTATACACCCTTTTGCCCAACTGCATCATTTTAGAAATTCTGCTGCTTTTCATATGCTTTAAATGTGAGTACAATCTACCTTTTGAAAAATGTTTCCTGCAATTCTGCCTCTCATTCAGAACCTCTTCGTTGCCTTACCTGAATATATTTTTGGACGTTGGTTATCATTTATATCTTTGCAGGTCTTTGAATTGTCTGCTCCTGAGCTCCATTTTGCAACTCACATTTTTGTGAGCTGGCCGCCAAACCATTGGATTGATTCCGGCCCTATTCTGGTTCTGGGGAGGCAGGCTGAGCCTTTGGTTAAATCTTCTTCCTTAAGAGATATTAGAGTGACATGTGCCTGTCAAAATTCCTACAGCTAATCTCTCACTGTTTCCTCCTCTTCCCATTTATCCTCTTCAAAAATTGCAAACTGTGTGAAACAGGAGGTTAAAGGTGCTGATTCTCCAAGTGGGGAGATTGTTAGTAATGTGGCTGGAAGGGTGAACCCCAGCACCAGGAGATCGAAAATGAGGTGCATTTTAGACACCTATCCTGAGCACACGGTGTACATTCATCTCGGTTTCCCAGGCATGTTTTTGCTGTCAGAAGATTCCCTTGAAACTTCAGATTTGGGACCCATGGAATGGGTACCAGGCAGTATTACTTTAAAAGGTCTGCATTTCCTCACCCAGCCTCTCTAACATCTCTTAGCATGCATAGCTTCCAGCCTTATATATCATCCTGCTGTGGGTCTACATGTGTTCAATCCATGTTACATCGTAGCCCTTCAACAAAAGTTGTAAGAATTTTTGTGTGTCTCACTGTTTTTATAAATATTTTTAAATTTATTTTTATATTGGTTACAGCTGATTTTCAAAGCTCTGTTTTTTGCTGCTGTACATCCACTTGATTCATGTACTGTGTAACAACAATAAATTCTTTCGCAGATGCTTACGAGTCATATGTATTATTTTCCAGTGACTTGAGTGGACTGAGTGCAGTTCTTTGAGGTACCGTGTAGGCCTTGCCAGTTATTCAATTCGGTACTTGGAATGGTATCTTTGCTAATTTCAACCTCCTGGATAATACCTCACCATTCCCCACCTTTCCCATTTAGCAGCCTTATGTCTATTTTCTACATATTTGACTATGTTTCTGTTTTGTAGTTTATTTCATGTGTAGCCATTTTTGATTCCACCTTTAAGAGACATCTTATGATATGTGTCTTTTTCTTTCTGACATGTGTCACTTAGAATGATCGTATGCAACTCCTCCAGAGTTGTTCCAACTGGCCTTATTTCATTGATTTCTGGATGAGTAATATTCCACTCTACATAAGTACCCCATCTCTTTTATCCATTTTATCCTTCCAGGGACATTTAGTTTATATCCAAGTGGAGGCCCTTTTTAACAGAGAGGTGGTAAACGTTGGAGTGCCTGTTTCCTGTCATTTTTTGTTTTTCCCAAGGTATACGCCCATGAGTGCAAGTGCCCTATGCTCTGTAGCTCAGTTTTCAGATGTTTTAGCAAACACAATACACTTCTCTAGAGTGGCCATTGGCACATTACATTTCCACTATCAGCCTCACAGGGCTCCCTTTTCTCCTCACCCTGTCCTGCATTTCTGGTGTTTACACTTTATGTGGATGGCCCTTCTGACTGATGTGAAGTGATACATTTTGTAGTATTGATTTCCAGTGCCCACCTGTTTGGTTGGATAAAAAGTGTGTATGGCCTTTACTTGAATATATTCAGAAAAATATGCATACGCCCTTTTGGGCCAACTGCATCATTGGCGATGTTCAGCCCCTTGTCTTGTGCTTTAATGGGGAGTCCTTTCTACCTCTTCAAATCTGTTTCCTGCCACTCTCCCTTGCTTACAAGTCCTTTTCTGTGACTTACCTCAAGACATTTTTCGACAATAGATATTTTCAACTCTGCAGTTTCATGAATTTTAGTGCCCCTGAGTTCCATTTTTCAACTTGTGTTTTTGGAAACTGGACACAAAACAGTGGGATTTCCTCTAGCCCTATTCTGTTTCCATGGGCAATTCTAGCCTTTGATCAATTTGTCTTCCAGATAGGAAATTAGAGTGGCATTTGCCTGTCTGAACAACTAAGACTTGTCTCTAAATTTTTCTCATCCTTCTGTTTCATCCTCTGGACAAATTCCAAACTGTGTGCAACAGGATGTTGACGGTGCTGATATCCCCAAGTAAGGAGATTGTCAGGAAAGATGCTGGAGGGTTGAACCCGTGCACCAGGCGATGAGGAGATGAGGTGCCTTTTCCAAAATCTTTCCGATCAAACGGTGTACCATCGTCTAGGTGTGACAGGCATGTTTTAGCTGTAGGAAGGGTCCCGTGCATGGAAGGAGAACACCAGGGATTTTTCCAAATCAGTGCCTCCCCGAACCCCAAACTGGGGAATTTTTAAGCTACGGCTACACGTATGTCCATTAAGGGCCTTGGGAATTAGGCAGAGCCCAAATTTTAGATGATTGAAATCTTCAGGTTCAGAAGCGCTCACCATCGGCCTTGCTTAGGTTACATTTTATCTGTCATTGATAGATGATGTCAATAAAAATATCGATTCGTTTTCAGATTATTTCCCCTTATAGGTTATTGCAAAATATTCAGTGTAGTTCCCTGTGCTATACAGTAGTTCCTTGTTGATGATCTATTTTATACATAGCAGTGTGTATGTGTTAATCCCAAACTGTTAATTTATCCCTTTTCCTACCTTTCCCCTTTGGTAATAATAAATTATAAGATTTTATACTTTTCAGGAATGGGGGAGCTGAAAGAGAGGTATCCTTTTCAATGGAAAAGCATTCAAAACAAGATTGAAGTTTCCGCCAAGAGTATTCGATGTACAACCATGGAAATAAATCACTTCATTTCTCTAATGTTGACCTGACAAATAAGACAGACGTCTTCACTGAACTTGCTTATAGTAAAGTGATGGAATTATCAAATGTAAGTCTTAGAAAAATTTTATTTTACCCGAGCATTATACACTGCTCTATGTTAACTACAGTTTGGCTCACACATCTGTTCATTGAAGTTACAATGTTCTCAATTTCTGTTACTGATCCTCCAGAGTGTACCGCAACAGGAGTCCCCGAGCACAGTGTCATTGGAGCCAACAGATCAAGACTGAGTTTGGTTCAGAAGCAAAGGAAACATTATTTTGAAAACAGAATGGAGAGGTGAGAGCATGCACTCCCCCACAGGCTGTCGGCTGGGCTGCTGTGTAGGGATCCCAGCAGCGTCAGTGGGAGGGAGGGGATGGAGCTCTCGAGGGCTGGGTTGGCTGAAGCTCAGGCTCTACGCCGTGGAGTCTGCATGGGACTCCGCTAGCTGAGGTGTCGACCCAGCCATTCTGCACTAGGAAATCAGGTCTGAAGTGCCGGGTGTGGGACCTCTGCATGCGGAAACCTAGGAGCACGTGAAATTAGACAAAGCACATAGGAAAAACAGGTTAGACTTTATTTTATTGCCCAGATTCTCTTTTTATCTCCCAGGAATTTTTAATGAACGTTGCCAGAGACGAACACCTCCTCTGCTTTTTGTTCCGTTCCTCATTCTTGGGGTGTTGAGGGTGCAGACCCCTCTTTTGTAACTGCTTCATGCTGTGGTGGCAGCCCTGATACCTGGGGGGAGGGACAAAACGTCTCCCCACCAGCCTCCAGGTGAGGTTGATTGTCCCAAGGCCTCCTGCCTCACTTCTCGTCTGCATGAGCACCAGCATTGGAAGTTTTATAGATTCTAATGAGCTTTAAGGGTCCAGGAAAGAGATGCGCAAAGATGCTGTGGTGGCAGGTTTCACCCCACCCCACATTTGTTTGGCGACCTTAGGCTGACGGTTTTTGACAGCCTAGATGCTCTGACCAGTAGTCTGTGTTTTCTTTAATTAGGTCCCTGAATTAATGTACAAACAGCACCATGTGTCAGAGCCCTGCCCGCGCAACTCCCAGACAGTCCAGGGTCAGTGGTGATCCAGGACCATGACGTCCACTGAGTCAACGGCCTTTAGAAGTAGCCAGCAGTCCAGCTGGTCATATTGGCCACCATCACCGCCGTGTCTGTAGGGTTTTCTATGGTGAAAGCGTGATATACGTTTCCCCCGCCAAGCTTATTAGCTCCCTTCTGGGTGCAGTAAGTCCTGCAAGCAGTAGTCTGCTCTTTCGGGGCACAGTCTTGTTGTTTTCTGAGAGAAACTCCAGGTCAAGTGATGGTCACACGAGTCATCTTGGGGGCCCGATGCCCCCATTTGTCTCTCTGGAGGTTGGAGTTGGAAGGCCTCCTCACTCGAGGTCAGTGTGTCCACAGAGCGACCCCTGCAACTTCAGGGCATGATGGGTGGTTAGGATCACCACGTGGGGTCCTTTTCCCTTAGGAGGTAGCTGGCCTTGTGGGCTGCTGATTTCTAGCTTTTTAGATACCCCAGTATCCTGGCCTGATGAGTCGGTGGGCAAAGCCCTTGGTGACCATAGTTTATCATACCTGAAGGGCATTCTTGTGTTGCTCCATTTCAAGTGGTCCCAGTTTTTGCACTAAGTCTCCAAGGGCGATTATCCTTTGACCTGGTATGTAAAGGTCAAAGGGTTTAGCTAAATTAGTGAGTTCCTGGGCAAGGATCTGAATTGACTGCTCTTTCCATTCTTGAAAGGCTGCTTCTGGATTCTATTCAAAAGGATCATCATCTTTTCATGTCAGTGTTTCATGTAGAGGCCCAGCTATTAGACTGTAGTTAGGGATCCAGATGCAGAAAACCTTGGCATCCCCAGGAACCCTTAAGCTGTCTTCTAGTTTTAGAAGAGGTAAGGCTGCAAATGGCTTCTTCCCTATTCTGGGATGCGTTTCTCCGAATATCTGTGAGAATGAAGCCCAGGCATGTCACCTGAGCCTGGAATATTTGAGCCTTTTCCTTGGACACCTTCTATCCTTTCTTGGCTAGGTAGTTCAGAGGCGTCTTTAGTAGGCCTGGCGATCAGAATGTCATCTGCATATTGAAGGAGGGTTCCCTTTTACAGAGGTAGAACGTTTAGGTCTTTAGAGGACATTTCCCCAATGATGGTGTGGGGATTTTTGAACCATTGGGGCAGGACGGCCCAGCATTATTGCTTGTGTTGCATGTTGTGTCCTGCCACTCACAAGCCAAAAATTCTTGTGACTCTGAGATGAATGGAATACAGAAGAAGACATCATTGAAGTGTAATACAGAATGCCATGGCCTTTTGGATGGTAGAATGAGCAGCAGGGTGTAGGAAATAGGAGCTACTGGATGTATATCCTCGGTGGCTTCACTGACTGTCCTGATATCCTTTACCAGGTCTCCAGCAGCCCATGGGGCTCTCGTGGTCAGGCCAATCCCAGGATATGGAGCTCACCTGGGCTGCATCCCGCACCCCACAGCCCACGGGGCTCTCATGGTCAAGTCCCTCCCAGGGTATGGAGCTCACCTGTGCAGCTACCCAGCAGCCCATGGGGCTCTCATAGTCAGGCCCTTCCCAGGATACGGAAATCCCCTGGGCAGGTACCACAGCAGCGCTGGACACACAGGAACTGTGCTCATAGCCCACCTTGCAGAGAACCCCCAGCTCACCTGTCGCTCACAGCTGACACAGAACACCTCCGAGCAGGACTTGAACTAACAAACAGCAGCTCTGACAGGTTTGTGACCCTGGCTATTACTCCATGCAGCCTCTCTCTGCCTGGTCTTCCAGACACTTCCACTGCAGCCAGGGCACCAGGCCTCTGTCTCCACCCACCATCACTCCTCTCCCTGACTCCTGGGTTCCTCTCATTAGGATAGGGTCTTCTTGAAGTTGTTTTCCACTCATGGACCAGATAAAATGATAAGAAAACAAGCCGCAGCTGCAGCCCCTTGTCTATCCTGACTCTCAAGAGCCCACACCTGTTCCTTGGGACTGACCCGTTTAGCAAGGTTCATTTTCTGCAACTGTGAGCCCCTGAGGGGTGAGGATTGGCTGATTTGGGCAGCCTGACACTGCCTGCCACCCACCCCCACAGGTGTGCCTGGGTTGAGGTCAATATAAACACCTCTCCAGTCAGCAAGAGCCCCTGTAGCTGTGCCTGACGCCATATTCTCTGCCCCGTCAGCAGTGTCGGGGCTGGGGTGGTGGGAGGGAGTGAGGGGCCGTGGCTTTGTGGGTGGCCCAGTGTGATTTGGGCTCTGCTGGACTTTCTGCAGGAGTTGCCAGGCTGCCACCTGCTAAAGAAGAGGATGTGTCACCCATACCTGCCACTGGAATTTCTCCCCAGGCAGAGGTGAGGAAGTAAAAAAGCAGTGGGTGCCGTGGCAGGAGGGGTATCTCAGGCAGGGAAATGGAAAGATTCCAGAATTGCATCTGGGGCCAGGACCATTCTGGCTGGCCTGCAGGCACCAAGTCGGCCTGTGTGCTCTCGCTAGTGTGGCTCCACAGCCCTTCCTCTAGGCTTGCAAGTGCTTGTACATATTCAGGTGTTTTACCTGGAAAGGTTGGGAAGAGTTCAGCTGCAGCAGGACTGGGGCTCAGCTCACATTTACTCACAGACGCCTCGACACAGACCCCAGCTTTGCAATGAGGATGCTCCTTGTAGGGGGCAGCGCTGCTGAGTGCATGGGAGACGATTTCCCACCACTGACCAACATTAAGAATTTTTTTACAACTGGAGCAAGTGCCCTGATACGATTTTCCTCTGCATAACTGGTGAGTTCTGTTTTATTTTCCTTTTTTTCTTTTTGGTTCAAGTTAGATTTTATTTATTCCTCTTTTTTTTTAATTTGGAGATATAAACATGGAAATAATGCATTAATATAAAGACGTCTATGTGAAGGGAAAAACTTTTTTTCTGTTTTATTTTATTAAATGTTATTTATTTATTTTTATTTTTTTTTAAATTTATTTCTTTTATACAGCAGGTTCTTATTGGATATATATTTTATACATATAAGTGTGCACATGTGAATCCCAGTCTCCCAATTCATCCCACCACCACCCTCACATGGCGTTCCCTCCTTGTGTCCATATGTTTGTTCTCTACATCTGTCTCTATCTCTGCCCTGCAAACTGGTTCATCTGTACCATTTTTCTAGGTTCCACATATATGCATTAATATACAATATTTGTTTTTCTCTTTCTGACTTACTTCACTCTGTATGACAGTCTCTAGATCCATCGAGGTCTCTACAAATGACCCAATTTCATTCCTATGTATGGCTGAGTAATATTCCGTTGTATATATGTACCACGTCTTTATCCATTTGTCTGTCTGTGGACACTTAGGTTTCTTTCATTACCTGGCTATTGTAAATAGTGCTGCAATGAACATTGTGGTGAATGTGTCTTTTTGATTTATGGTTTTCTCTGGGTATATGCCCAGTAGTGGGATAGCTGGATTATATGGTAATTCTATTTTTAGATTTTTAAGGAACCTCCATACTGTTCTCCATAGAGACTGTATCGATTTACATTCCCAACAATAGTGGAAGAAGGTTCCTTTTCTCCACACCCTCTCCAGCATTTGTTGTTTGTAGATTTTCTGATGATGCCCATTCTAACAGGTGTGACGTGATACCTCATTGTAGTTTCGATTTCCATTTCTCTAATAATTAGTGATGTTCAGCAGATTTTCATGTGCGTACTGGCCATCTCTATGTCTTCTTGGAAGAAATGTCTATTTAGATCTTCCATTTTTGTATTGGGTTGTTTGTTTTATTAATATTGAGCTGCATGAGCTGTTTATATATATTGGAGATTAATCATTTGTCCATTGATTCGTTTGCAAATATTTTCTGCCATTCTGAGGGTTGTCTTTTCGTCTTGTTTGTAGTTTCCTTTGCTTTGCAAAAGCTTTTACGTTTCATTAGGTCCCATCTGTTTAGATTTCTTTTTAATTTCATTGCTATAGGAGGTGGATCAAAAAAGATCTTGCTGTGATTTACGTCAGAGTATCCTTCGTAAGTTTTCCTGTCAGAGTTTTATACTGTCCGGTCTTACATTAAGGTCTCTAAATCATTTGGAATATATTTTTATGTATGGTGTTGGGGAGTGTTCTAATTTCATTCTTTTACATGTAGCTCTCCATATTTCCCAGCACCAATGATTGAAGAGACTGTCTTATCTCCATTGTATAGTCTTGCCTCCTTTGCCATAGATTAGTTGACCATAGGTGTGTAGGTTTATCCTTGGGCTTTCTTTCTTTTTTTTTTCCTTTTACAGGTTTATTGGAGTATAATTGCTTTACAATGGAGTGTTCGTTTCTGCTGTATAACAAAGTGAATCAGCTATACATATACAAATATCACCAGATCCCCTCCCTCTTGCATCTCCCTCCCACACTCCATATCCCACCCCTTTATGTGGTCACAAAGCACCGAGCTGATCTCCCTGTTCTATGTGGCCGCTTCCCAGTAGCTATCGGTGTTACATTTGGTAATGTATTTATGTCCATGCCACTCTCTCACTTCGTCCCAGCTTACCCATCCCCCTTCCGGTGTCCTCAAGTCCTTTCTCTATGTCTGTGTCCTTAATCCTGTCCTGCCACTAGGTTCTTCAAAATCTTTTTTTTTTCTTCATTAGATTCCATATATCTCTGTTAACATACAGTATTTGTTTTTCCCTTTCTGACTTACTTCACTGTGTAGGACAGATTCAAAGTCCATCCACCTCAGTACAAATAACTCAGTTTTGCTTCTTTTTTATGGTTGAGTAATATTTGATTGTATATATGTGCCAGATCTTCTTTATCCATTCATCTGTCGATGGACACTTAGGTTGTTTGTATGTCCTGGCTAATGCAAATAGAGCTGCAATGAACATTTTTGTACATAACTCTTTTTGAATTATGGTTTTCGCAAGGCAAATGCCCAGTACTTGGATTGTTGTGTCGTATGGTACTTCTATTGTTAGTTATTTAAAGGACCCTCCGTACTGTTCTCCCTAGTGCCCATATCAATTTACATTCCCACCCACAGTGCAAGTGTGTTCCCTTTCCTCCAATAAAGGCCTCTCCATCATTTATTGTTTTGTAGATTTTTTTGATGATTGCCACTCTGATTGCTGTGAGGTGATACCTCACGGTAGTTTTGATTTGCATTTCTCTAATGATTAGTGATGTTCAGCATCCTTTCATGTGTTTCTTGGTAATCTGTATATCTTCTTTGGAGAAATGTCTATTAGGTCTTCTGCCCGTTTTTGGATTGGGTTGTTTGTTTTTGTGATATTGAGCTACATGAGGTGCTTGTAAAGTTTGGAGATTAATCCTTTGTCAATTGCTTCATTTGAAAATATTTTCTCCCATTCTGAGGGTTGTTTTTGCATCTTGTTTATGTTTTCCTGTACTGTGTAAAAGCTTTTAAGTTTCATTAGGTCCCATTTGTTGATTTCTGTTTTTATTTCCATTTCTCTAGGAGGTGGGTCCAAAAGGATCTTGCTGTGATTTATGTCATAGAGTGTTCTGCCTATGGTTTCCTCTAAGTGTTTTATAGTGTCTGGTCTTATATTTAGATCTCTAATCAATTTAGAGTTTATTTTTGTGTATGGTGTTATGGAGTGTTCTAATTTCATTCCTTTAGGTGTAGGGGTCCAGTTTTACCAGCACCAATTACTGAAGAGACTGTCTTTTCTCCATTGTATATCCTTAGCTCCTTTGTCATAGATGAGATAGCCATAGGTATGTAGGTTTATCTCTGGGCTTTCTGTCCTGTTCCATTGATCTGTGTTTATGCCAATCTACATACACTTGATTCCATTATGGAGACATATAAATACATAGGTTTCAAGGTTATTACCAGTCAGATATATTCCTCTTCAGTGAATAGGGTGTTTTGTGTCCAGTTTATTGAGAAAGGAGTAAGTTTTGTCTATTACATATTTGGTATATGGAATGGGATCTGTGCTAATTTCAAACTCTGCTTTTACACATCACCCCATGTCACCTTTCCCCTTAGGGAGGCATAAGTGTGTTTTCTAAATGTGTAACTCTGTTCTCTTTTGAAATTCAGTTCATGTGTAGCCATGTTTACATTTCCTCTATAAGTGATATATTACAATAAGTTTCTTTTTCTTTGTGGCTCATTTCACTTAGCATCATCGTACCTAAAGCCACTCATTATGCTGCTATTGGCCTTATGACATTGATTTTATGTCTGTGTGACATTCCATTGTATATAAGTACCACAACATCTATATCCATTTTTTTTTCCTTTCCTGGGATATATAAAGTGTACCGAAGTCGAGGTTCTTGTAAACAGAGCAGCCCTAAACTTTGGGCTGGCTGTGTGTTGTGGATTTTTAGTTTTCTCAAAATACACGCCCATGAGTGGAAGTATGCTATGCTCTGTAGCTCTGTTTTAGAAGACAACATACAGTTCTCCAGAGAGGCTGTTGGCAATTTACATCCTGTCCATCGGCGTAACCAGGCTCCCTTTTCTCCATGGCCTGTCCTGCATTTGTGGTTTTTACACTATTTATGGATGGCCCTTTTGACTGGAGGTAAGGGACACTTCTCTGTAGTGTGGATTTGCAATTCCTGATGGCTTGCTTAGCCAAAAAGGTCATATGCATTTTTTCCCGAATATATTCAAGAAAATACACATAATCCCTTTTCAGCCAAGGGCGACATTGTCGAAATTCTGTCGCTTTTCATGTGCTTTAAAGATGACTCCAGTCTACCTCTTGTAATCTGTTTCCTTCAATTCTGCCTTGCATTCAAATCGTCTTCACTGCCTTTCCTCAATATATTTCTGGAGAATAGTTGTCCTTTATAACTCTGCAAGTTTGTGAATTGCTGTGCCCCTGATTTCCATTTTTCAACTCGCCTCTTTGTGAGCTGGCTGCAATACCGCAGGATGGCTTTAGGCCCTAGTCTGGTTCCGGGGCTTCAGGCTGAGCCTTTGGTTAATTCTTCTTCCTGATGGGAAACTAGAGTGACATGTGCCCATCCAAACACCTACAGCTAATCTCTCATTTATTTCCCCTCTTCCTGTTCATCCTCTGCACAATTTGCAAACTGTGCATAACGGGAGGGTAAAGGCGCTGACACTCCAAGTGGGGAGATTTTGAGTAATGCAGATGGAAGGGTGAAGCCGAGCACGACAAAAGAAAAATGAGGTACCTTTTAGAAAACTTTCCCAATTACACAGTGTACCATCCACTGGGTTTCCCATGCATGTTTTAACTGGAGGAAGATTCCCTTAAACCTGGAGAGTTGGGACCACTAGAATGGATAGCACACAGTATTGCTCTAAGTGGTGTTGTTTTGTTCACACAACCTCAGCAATCTTGTCAGCCCCAAGTGTCCAGTCTTATGTCTCATCCAGCTGTGGGTGTAAAGGTGGTCAATCTAGCTTGCATCACAGGCCCTGAACGTAGTTTTTAAAACTTTCTATCTGTTTTTGCATTTTGCTTTTGAAATTTATTTTTATAAGTGGGTTTAACTGAATTTCAGTGCTGTGTTCATGCCGTTATACACACACATGATTCCTTTATGGAGACATGAGAATACATATGTTTTAAAATACTTAGAGTCAGACATATTCCTCTGCAATGAATAGGGGTTGTTGAGTCCAGTTCATTGTGCCGGGAGTAGGTGTTGTCTATTACATACATGGTTTATATAACAGTATCTGTGCTAATTTAAAACTGTGGTTTTATGCATCACCCCACCTCGGCTTTCCCATTAAGCAGGCAGAAGATGTTTTTTAAATGTGTGAATCTATTGTGTTTGTCATTCAGTTCATGTGTAGTCATGTGTACATTCCCTCTATGAATGATACCTTATGATAAGATTAGTTATTCTGTAATCTTTCCTAACTCCGTTCATGTGTAGCCATGTTTACAGGACCTTCATAAGTGATATCTTATGATAAGCTTCTTTTTCTGTGTGACTAATTTCACTTAGAATCATCGTACCTGAATCCACTCATTTTGCTGCTACTGGTCTTATGACATTGATTTCATGGCTGAGGTATATTCCATCGTACAAAAGTACCACAATTTTTTGAACCATATTTATCTTTAGTGGGATACTTAAGGAGTACCCAAGTTGAGGTTCTTGTAAGCAGTGCAGCCCTAAATATGGGGTGGCTCTGTCGTACTGATTTTCAGTTTTCCAAAGGTATATTCCTAGACTGGAAGTGCCCTTGGCTCTGTAGCTCTGTAGTTTACTTGTTTTAGGGAACACAATGCACTCCTCCAGAGAGGCAGTTGGCAATTTACATTGCGCCCATCAGCATAACAATGCTCCCTGTTCTCCAGGGCCTTTCTTGCCTTTCTGATTTTTAAAAATTTTGCGGATATCCCTTTTGTCCAGTGGGAAGTGAAACTACTTCGTAGTGCAGATTTGCATTGCCCGCTTGCTTGCTTGGCCAAAAAGGGCATTGCGTTTTCTCCTGAACGCATACGCTCTTTTTGGCCAGGTGCATCATAGTCGAAGTTGTGCCCCTCTTCATGTGCTTTAAAGGCAATTCCAACGTACCTCTTGAAATCTGTTTCCTGCTATTCTGCCTCGCTTTCAAGTCCGCATCATTGCCATCCCTCAACAGACTTTTCGAAGATAGTTGCCCTTTATTACTCTGTCAGTTTGTGAATTGCTCTGTCCCTGAGCTCCATTCTTTAACTCGTTTTTTGTGAGCTGAACGCAAGTCCAATATTTTGGTTCAGAACCTATACTGGTTTTGGGTGGGTGGCTGAGACTTTAGTTAATTCTTCTTCCTCCCGGGAAATAAGAGTGACATGTGCCCGTCCAAATGCGTAACAGCTACTCTCTCATTGGTTCTGCCACTTCCCTTTCATCGTTTGCCAAATTGGCAACATGTGCGAACCAGGAGGTTAAAGGGGCTGTCTCTCCAAGTTGGGAGCTTGATAGTAAAGCAGTTGGAAAGTCAAACTGTAGCACATGGAGAGGGACTATTTTTTGATTTTTAGAAACCTTTCATATTCACAGTGTGTCCATTCTCTAGGCTTCCCATACATGTTATTGCTATAGTAATATCCCCTTCAACCTGGAGAGTTGGGAACCATGGAATGGGTGCCATGCATTATTGCTTTAAAGGGTCTGCATTTGCTCACCCAATCTCACCAATCCTCTCAGTCCCATGTGTCCAGCCTTATGCCACATCCAGCTGTCATTGTAGATAGGGTCATTCCAGGTTTCATCAGAGACCCTGAAGGAATTGTAAAGAATTTCCCTGTTTTTATGTTTTGTTTTTGAAATTCCTTTTTATAGTGGGTTTGAGCTGATTCTCGCTGCCATGTTTATGCCAGTCTAGAAACACTTGATTCCCTTAAGAAGACATATCAATACATAGATTTTAAGATTCTTACTGGTCACATATATTCCTCTACGGGAAATATGGGGTTATGAGTCCCTTTCACTGAGGAAGGTGTAGGTCTTGTCTATTCCATAGTTGGTTTTTGGAACAGTAACTGTGCTTTTATCAAACTCTGGTTTTATGCATCACCCCACCTCTCCTTCCCCCTTAAGCAGGCATAAGAGGGTTTTCTAAATGTGAGACTCTGTTCTCTTTCCTAACTCAGTTCATGTGTAGCCATGTTTACAGGATCTTCATAAGTGATATCTTATGATATGTTTCTTTATCTGTGTGACTTATTTCACTTAGAATCATCGTACCTGAATCCACTCATTTTGCTGCTACTGGTCTTATGACATTGATTTCATGGCTGAGGGATATTCCATCGTACGTAAGTACCACAATTTTTTGAAACATTTTTATATTTCCTGGGATATTTAAGGTGTACCCAAGTTGAGGTTCTTGTAAGCAGTGCAGCCCTAAATGTTGGGGTGGCTCTGTCTTATTGATTTTCAGTTTTCACAAGGTATATTTCCTAGACTGGAAGTGCCCTTGGCTCAGTAGCTCTGTTGTTTACGTCTTTCAGGGAACACAATGCACTCCTCCAGATAGGCAGTTGGCAATTTACATCCTGCCCATCAGCATAACAAGGCTCCCTGTTCTCCAGGGCCTGTCTTGCCTTTCTGGTTTTTACCCATTTTGTGGGTGTCCCTTTTGACCTGTGGGAAGTGATACTTCTTTGTAGTGCAGATCTGCATTGCTCACTTGCTTGCTTCGCCAAAAAGGGCATATGCGTTTTCTCCAGAATATATTCAGGAGAAAACGCATACGACCTTTTTGGCCAAGTGCATATTTGTCGAATTTGTGCCCCTCTTCCTGTGCTTTAAAGGCAATTCCAACATATCTGTGGAAATCACTTTTCTTCTATTCTGCCTCGCTTTCAAGTCCGCCTAGTTGCCTTCCCTCAATAGATTGTTGGACGATAGTTGCCCTTTATTACTCTGCCAGTTTGTGAATTGCTGTGCCCCTGAGCTCCACTTTTTAACTCGTTTTTTGTGAGCTGAACGCAATTCCAAAGTTTTGGTTGACGACCTATACCAGTTCCCGGTGGGTGGCTGAGACTTTGGTTAATTCTTCTTCCTCCCAGGAAATAAGAGTGACATGTGCCCGTCCAAATGCCTAACAGCTACTCTCTCATTGGTTCTCCCTTTTCCTTTACATCCTTTGCCAAATTGGCAACCTATGCGAACCAGGAGGTTAAAGGTGCTGTCTCTCCAAGTTGGGAGATTGATAGTAAAGCAGTTGGAAAGTCAAACTGGCGCACCAGGAGAGGGACTATTCGTTGAGTTTTAGAAACCTTTCGTATTCACAGTGTGTCCATTCTTAGGTTTCCCTTACATGTTATAGCTGTAGTAATATTCCCTTCAACCTGGAGAGTTGGGACACATGGAATGGGTGCCACGCATTATTGCTTTAAACGGTCTGCATTTGCTCACCCAATCTCACCAATCCTCTCAGTCCCATGTGTCCAGCCTTATGCCACATCCAGCTGTCTTTGTAGATAGGGTCATTCCAGGTTTCATCAGAGACCCTGAAGGAATTTTAAAGAATTTCCCAAAGGACTTCCGGGTAAGATGGCGGAAGAGTAAGACGCGGAGATCACCTTCCTCCCCACGGATACACCAGAAATACAGCTATACGTGGAACAACTCCTACAGAACACCTACTGAATGCTGGCAGAAGACCCCAGACCTCCCAAAAGGCAAGAAACTCCCCACATACCTGAGTAGGGCAAAGCGGAGAGATCCCCACACAGAGGATCAGTGCCGAGCGGCACTCACCAGCCCGAGAGGCTTGTCTGCTCGCCCGCCGGGGCGCGCAGCGCTGGAAGCTGAGGCTCGGGCTTCGGTCAGAGCGCAGGGAGAGGACTGGGGCTGGCGGCGAGAACTCAGCCTGAAGGGGGCTAATGTGCCACAGCTAGCCGGGAGGGAGTCCGGGAAAACTCTGGAGCTGCCAAAGAGGCAAGAGACTTTTTCTTCCCTCTTGGTTTCCTGGTGCGCGAGGAGAGGGGATTAAGAGCGCTGATTAAAAGGGCTCCACAGACGGGCGCGAGTCGCGACTGAAAGCGCGGAGCCCAGAGACGGGCATGGGACGCTGGGGCTGCTGCTGCCGCCGCCAAGAAGCCTGTGTGCGAGCGCAGGTCACTGCCCACACCGCCCTTCCGGGAGCCTGTGCAGCCCACCACTGCCGGGGTCCTGGGATCCAGGGGCGGCTTCCCTGGGAGAACGCACGGCGCGCCTCGGGCTGGTGCAACGTCACGCCGACCTGTGCCGCTGCAGGCTCTCCCCGCACTCCTTGCCCCTCCCTCCCGCCCGGCCTGAGTGAGCCAGAGTCCCCGAAGAGGCTGCTCCTTTAACCCTGTCCTGCCTGAGCGAAGAACAGACGCCCTCCGGCGACCTACACGCAGAGGCGGGGCCACATCCAAAGCTGAGACCCAGGAGCTGTGATAACAAAGAAGAGAAAGGGAAACCTCTCCCAGCAGCCTCAGAAGCAGTGGATTAAAGCTCCACAATCAACTTGTTGTACCCTGCATCTGTGGAATACATGAATAGACAACACATCATCCGAAATTGAGGAGCCAGGAGTCAGTGCTGTGCCTCTGAGGTGGGAGAGCCAACTTCAGGACACTGGTCCACAAGAGACCTCCCAGCTCCACATAATATCAAACGGCAAAAATCTTCCAGAGATCTCCATCTCAACACCAGCACCCAGCTTCACTCAACGACCAGCAAGCTACAGTGCTGGACACCCTAAGCCAAACAACTAGCAAGACAGGAACACAACGCCACCCATTAGCAGAGAGGTGGCCTAAACTCATAAAAAGTCTGCAGACACCTCAAAACACACCACCAGACGTGGACCTGCCCACAAGAAAGACAAGATCCAGCCTCATCCACCAGAACACAGGCACTAGTCCCCTCCACTAGGAAGCCTACACAACCCACTAAACCAACCTTAGCCAGTGGGGACAAACACCAAAAACAACGGGAACTACGAACCTGCAGCCTGCAAAAAGGAGACCCCAAACACAGTAACATAAGCAAAATGAGAAGACAGAAAAACACACAGCAGGAGAAGGAGCAATATAAAAACACACCAGATCTAACAAATGAAGAGGTAATAGGCAGTCTACCTGAAAAAGAATTCAGAATAATGATGGTAAAGATGATCCAAGATTCTATTTCCCAGATCCAAAATCTTGGAAATAGAATAGACAAAATGCAAGAAACAGTTAACAAGGAACTAGAAGAACTAAAGATGAATCAAGCATCGATTAAAAACACAATACATGAAATAAAAAATACTCTAGATGGGATCAATAGCAGACTAACTGAGGCAGAAGAACGGATAAGTGAGGTGGAAGATAAAATAGTGGAAATAACTGCTGCAGAGCAAAATAAAGAAAAAAGAATGAAACGAACAGAGGACAGTCTCAGAGACATCTGGGACAACATTAAACGCACCAACATTCGAATTATAGGGGTTCCAGAAGAAGAAGAGAAAAAGAGAGGGACTGAGAAAATATTTGAAGAGATTATAGTTGAAAACTTCCCTAATATGGGAAAGGAAATAGTTAATCAAGTCCAGGAGGCACAGAGAGTCCCATACAGAATAAATCCAAGGAGAAATACGCCAAGACACATATTAATCAAACTGTCAAAAATTAAACACAAAGAAATCATATTAAAAGCAGCAAGGCAAAAACAACAAATAACACACAAGGGAATCCCCATCAGGATAACAGCTGATCTCTCAGCAGAAACTCTACAAGCCAGAAGGGAGTGGCAGGACATAATTAAAGTGATGAAGGAGAAAAACCTGCAACCAAGATTACTCTACCCAGCAAGGATCTCATTCAGATTTGATGGAGAAATTAAAACGTTTACAGACAAGCAAAAGCTGAGAGAGTTCAGCACCACCAAACCAGCTTTACAACAAATGCTAAAGGAACTTCTCTAGGCAAGAAACACAACAGAAGTAAAAGACCTACAATAACGAACCCAAAACTATTAAGAAAATGGGAACAGGAACATACATATCAATAATTACCTTAAATGTAAATGGACTAAATGCTCCCACCAAAAGACACAGATTGGCTGAATGGATACAAAAACAAGACCCATATATATGCTGTCTACAAGAGACCCAATTCAGACCTAGAGACACATACAGACTGAAAGTAAGGGGATGGAAAAAGATATTCCATGCAAATGGAAATCAAAAGAAAGCTGGAGTAGCAATTCTCATATCAGACAAAATAGACTTTAAAGTAGAGACTACTAGAAGAGACAAAGAAGGACACTACATAATGATCAAGGGATCGATCCAAGAAGAAGATATAAAAATTGTAAATATTTATGCACCAAACACAGGAGCACCTCAATACATAAGGCAAATACTAACAGCCATAAAAGGAGAAATCGACAGTAACACACTCATAGTAGGGGACTTTAACACCCCACTTTCACCAATGGACAGATCATCCAAAATGAAAATAAATAAGGAAACACAAGCTTTAAATGATACATTAAACAAGATGGACTTAATTGATATTTATAGGACATTCCATCCAAAAACAACAGAATACACATTTTTCTCAAGTGCTCATGGGACATTCTCCAGGATAGATCATATCTTGGGTCACAAATCAAGCCTTGGTAAATTTAAGAAAATTGAAATTGTATCAAGTATCTTTTCCGACCACAATGCTATGAGACTAGATATCAATTACAGGAAAAGAGCTGTAAAAAATACAAACACATGGAGGATAAACAATACTCTACTTAATAACGAAGTGGTCACTGAAGAAATCAAAGAGGAAATTAAAAAATACCTAGAAACAAATGACAATGGAGACACGACGACCCAAAACCTATGGGATGCAGCAAAAGCAGTTCTAAGAGGGAAGTTTATAGCAATACAATCCCACCTTAAGAAACAGGAAACATCTCGAATAAACAACCTAACCTTGCACCTAAAGCAATTAGAGAAAGAAGAACAAAAACATCCCAAAGTTAGCAGAAGGAAAGAAATCATAAAAATCAGATCAGAAATAAATGAAAAAGAAATGAAGGAAACGATAGCAAAGATCAATAAAACTAAAAGCTGGTTCTTTGAGAAGATAAACAAAATTGATAAAACATTAGCCAGACTCATCAAGAAAAAAAGGGAGAAGACTCAAATCAATAGAATTAGAAATGAAAAAGGAGAAGTAACAACTGACACTGCAGAAATACAAAAGATCATGAGAGATTACTATAAGCAACTCTGTGCCAATAAAATGGACAACCTGGAAGAAATGGACAAATTCTTAGAAATGCACAACCTGCCAAGACTGAATCAGGAAGAAATAGAAAATATGAACAGACCAATCACAAGCACTGAAATTGAAACTGTGATAAAAAATCTTCCAACAAACAAAAGCCCAGGACCAGATGGCTTCACAGGCGAATTCTATCAAGCATTTAGAGAAGAGCTAACACCTATCCTTCTCAAACTCTTCCAAAATATAGCAGAGGGAGGAACACTCCCAAACTCATTCTACGAGGCCACCATCACCTTGATACCAAAACCAGACAAGGATGTCACAAAGAAAGAAAACTACAGGCCAATATCACTGATGAACATAGATGCAAAAATCCTCAACAAAATAGTAGCAAACAGAATCCAACAGCACATTAAAAGGATCATACACCATGATCAAGTGGGGTTTATTCCAGGAATGCAAGGATTCTTCAATATACGCAAATCAATCAACGTGATACACCATATTAACAAATTGAAGGAGAAAAACCATATGATCATCTCAATAGATGCAGAGAAAGCTTTCGACAAAATTCAACACCCATTTATGATAACAACCCTGCAGAAATTAGGCATAGAGGGAACTTTCCTCAACATAATAAAGGCCATATATGACAAACCCACAGCCAGCATCATCCTCAATGGTGAAAAACTGAAACCATTTCCACTAAGATCAGGAAAAAGACAAGGTTGCCCACTCTCACCACTCTTATTCAACCCAGTTTTGGAAGTTTTAGCCACAGCAATCAGAGAAGAAAATGAAATAAAAGGAATCCAAATCGGAAAAGAAGAAGTAAAACTGTCACTGTTTGCAGATGACATGATACTATACATAGAGAATCCTAAAGATGCTACCAGAAAACTACTAGAGTTAATCAATGAATTTGGTCAAGTTGCAGGATACAAAACTAATGCACAGAAATCTCTGGCATTCCTATATACTAATGATGAAAAATCTGAAAGTGAAATCAAGGAAACATTCCCATTTACCATTGCAACAAAAAGAATAAAATATCTAGGAATAAACCTACCTAAGGAGACAAAAGACCTGTATGCAGAAAATTATAAGACACTGATGAAAGAAATTAAAGATGATACAAATAGATGGAGAGATATACCATGTTCTTGTATTGGAAGAATCAACATTGTGAAAATGACTCTACTACCCAAAGCAATCTACAGATTCAATGCAATCCCTATCAAACTACCACTGGCATTTTTCACAGAACTAGAACAAAAAATTTCACAATTTGTATGGAAACACAAAAGACCCCGTATAGCCAAAGCAATCTTGAGAACGAAAAATGGAGCTGGAGGAATCAGGCTCCCTGACTTCAGACTATACTACAAAGCTACAGTAATCAAGACAGTATGGTACTGGCACAAAAACAGAAATATAGATCAGTGGAACAGGATAGAAAGCCCAGAGTTAAACCCATGGACATATGGTCACCTTATCTTTGATAAAGGAGGCAGGAATGTACAGTGGAGAAAGGACAGTCTCTTCAATAAGTGGTGCTGGGAAAACTGGATAGGGACATGTAAAAGTATGAGATTAGATCACTCCCTAACACCATACACAAAAATAAGCTCAAAATGGATTAAAGACCTAAATGTAAGGCCAGACACTATCAAACTCTTAGAGGAAAACATAGGCAGAACACTCTATGACATAAATCACAGCAAGATCCTTTTTGACCCACCTCCTAGAGAAATGGAAATAAAGACAGAAATCAACAAATGGGACCTAATGAAACTTCAAAGCTTTTGCACAGCAAAGGAAACCATAAACAAGACCAAAAGACAACCCTCAGAATGGGAGAAAATATTTGCAAATGAAGCAACTGACAAAGGATTAATCTCCAAAATTTATAAACAGCTCATGCAGCTCAATAACAAAAAAACAAACAACCCAATCCAAAAATGGGCAGAAGACCTAAATAGACATTTCTCCACAGAAGATATACAGACTGCCAACAAACACATGAAATGATGCTCAACATCTTTACTCATTAGAGAAATGCAAATCAAAACTACAATGAGATATCATCTCACACCAGTCAGAATGGCCATCATCAAAAAATCTAGACACAATAAATGCTGGAGAGGGTGTGGAAAAAAGGGAACACTCTTGCACTGCTGGTGGGAATGTGAATTGGTACAGCCGCTATGGAGAACAGTATGGAGGTTCCTTAAAAAACTACAAATAGAACTACCATATGACCCAGCAATCCCACTACTGGGCATATACCCCGAGACAACCATAATTCAAAAAGAGACATGTACCAAAATGTTCATAGCAGCCCTATTTACAATAGCCCAGAGATGGAAACAACCTAAGTGTCCATCATCGGATGAATGGATAAAGAAGATGTGGCACATATATACAATGGAATATTACTCAGCCATAAAAAGAAACGAAACTGAGCTATTTGTAATGAGGTGGATAGACCTAGAGTCTGTCATACAGAGTGAAGTAAGTCAGAAAGAGAAAGACAAATACTGTATGCTAACACATATATATGGAATTTAAGGAAAAAAAATGTCATGAAGAACATAGGGGTAAGACAGGAATAAAGACACAGACCTACTAGAGAATGGACTTGAGGATATGGGGAGGGGGAAGGGCAAGCTGTGACAAAGTGAAAGAGCGGCATGGACATATATACACTACCAAACGTAAGGTAGATAGCTAGTGGGAAGCAGCCGCATAGCACAGGGAGATCAGCTTGGTGCTTTGTGACCGCCTGGAGGGGTGGGATAGGGAGGGTGGGAGGGAGACGCAAAAGGGAGGGGATATGGAAACATATGTATATGTATAACTGATTAAATTTGTTATAAGGCAAAAAATTAAAAAAAAAAAAAAAAAGAATTTCCCTGTTTTTATGTTTTGTTTTTGAAATTCCTTTTTATAGTGGGTTTGAACTGATTCTCGAAGCCATGTTTATGCCAGTCTAGAAACACTTGATTCCCTTACGGAGACATATCAATACATAGGATTTATGATACTTACTAGTCAGATATATTCCTCTGGGGGAAATATGGGGTTTTGAGTCCCTTTCACTGAGGAAGCTGTAGGTCTTGTCCATTCCATAGTTGATTTTTGGAACGGTACCTGTGCTTATATCAAACTCTGATTTTATTCATCACCCCACCACTCCTTCCCACTTAAGCAGGCATAAGAGTGTTTTCTAAATGTGAGACTCTGTTCTCTTTCCTAACTCAGTTCATGTGTAGCCATGTTTACAGGATCTTCATAAGTGATATCTTATGATAAGCTTCTTTTTCTGTGTGACTTATTTCACTTAGAATCATCGTACCTGAATCCACTCATTTTGCTGCTACTGGGCGTATGACATTGATTTCATCGCTGCGGGATATTCCATCATACGTAAGTACCACAATTTTTTGAACCATTTTTATCTTTCCTGGTATATTTAAGATGTACCCAAGTTGAGGTTCTTGTAAGCAGTGCAGCCCTAAATTTTGGGGTGGCTCTGTCTTATTGATTTTCAGTTTTCCCAAGGTATATTCCCTAGACTGGAAGTGCCCTTGGGTCTGTAGCTCTGTTGTTTACTTGTTTCAGGGAACACAATGCACTCCTCCAGATAGGCAGTTGGCAATTTACATGACGCCCATCAGCATAACAATGCTCCCTTTTCTCCAGGGCCTGTCTTGCCTTTTTGGTTTTTACCCATTTTGTGGATGTCCCTTTTGACCAGTGGGAAGTCATACTTCTTTGTAGTGTAGATTTGCATTGCCCGCTTGCTTGCTTTGCCAAAAAGGTCGTATGCCTTTTCTCCTGAATATACTCAGGAGAAAACGCAAACGCCCATTTTGCCCAAGTGCATCATTGTCGAAGTTGTGGCCCTCTTCCAGTGCTTCAAAGGCGATTCCAACGTACCACTTGAAATCTGTTTCCTGCTCTTCTGCCTCGCTTTCAAGTCCGCCTCGTTGTCTTCCCTCAACAGATTTTTGGACGATAGTTGCCCTTTATTACTCTGCCAGTTTGTGAATTGCTGTGCCCCTGAGCTCCATTTTTTATCTCGTTTTTTGTGAGCTGAACGCAAGTCCAATATTCTGGTTCAGAACCTATACAGGTTTTCGGTGGGTGGCTGTGTCTTTGGTTAATTCTTCTTCCTCCCGGGAAATAAGAGTGACATGTGCCCGTCCAAAAGCCTAACAGCTACTCTCTCATTGGTTCTCCCTCTTCCCTTTCATCATTTGCGAAATTGGCAACCTGTGCAAACCAGGAGGTTAAAGGTGCTGTCTCTCCAACTTGGGAGATTGATAGTAAAGCAGTTGGAAAGTCAAACTGGCGCACAAGGAGAGGGACTATTCATTGAGATTTAGAAACCTTTCGTATTCACACTGTGCCCATTCTTAGGTTTCCCTTGCATGTTATAACTATAGTAATATACCCTTCAACCTGGAGAGTTGGGACACATGGAATGGGTGCCGTGCATTATTGCTTTAAATGGTCTGCATTTGCTCACCCAATCTCACCAATCCCCTCAGTTCCATGTGTCCTGCCTTATGCCACATCCAGCTGTCGTTGTAGATAGGGTCATTCCAGGTTTCATCAGAGACCCTGAAGTAATTGGAAAAAATTTCCCTTTTTTTTTTGTTTTGTTTTGAAATTCCTTTTTATAGTGGGTTTGAGCTGATTCTCGCTGCCATGTTTATGCCAGTCTAGAAACACTTGATTCCCTTACGGAGACATATCAATACATAGGTTTTAAGATTCTTACTAGTCAGATATATTCCTCTGTGGGAAATATGGGGTTTTGAGTCCCTTTCACTGAGGAAGGTGTCAGTCTTTTCTATTCCATAGTTGGTTTTTAAATGGTACCTGTGCTTATATCAAACTCTGGTTTTATGCATCACCCCACCTCTCCTTCCCCCTTAAGCAAGCATAAGAGTGTTTTCTAAATGTGAGACTCTGTTCTCTTTCCTAACTCAGTTCATGTGTAGCCATGTTTATAGGATCTTCATAAGTGATATCTTATGTTACGTTTCTTTTTCTGTGTGACTTATTTCACTTAGAATCATCGTACCTGAATCCACTCATTTTACTGCTACTGGTCTTATGACATTGATTTCAAGGCTGAGGGATATTCCATCATACGTAAGTACCACACTTTTTTGAACCATTTTTATCTTTCCTGGGATATTTAAGGTGTACCCAAGATGAGGTTCTTGTAAGCAGTGCAGCCCTAAATTTTGGGGTGGCTCTGTCTTATTGCTTTGCAGTTTTACCAAGGTACATTCCCTAGACTGGAAGTGCTCTTGGCTCTCTAGCTCTGTTGTTTACTACTTTTAGGGAACACAATGCACTCCTCCAGAGAGGCAGTTGGCAATTTACATGCCGCCCATCAGCATACAAGGCTCCCTCTTCTCCAGGGCCTGTCTTGCCTTTCTGGTTTTTACCCATTTTGTGGATGTCCCTTTTGACCGGTGGGAAGTGATACTTCTTTGTAGTGCAGATTTTCATTGCCCGCTTGCTTGCTTGGCCAAAAAGGGTGTATGCGTTTTCTCCTGAATATATTCAGGACAAAACGCATATGACCTTTTTGGCCAAGTGCGTCATTGTCGAAGTTGTGACCCTCTTTCTGTGCTTTAAAGGTGATTCCCACATACCTCTTGAAATCTGTTTACTGCTATTCTGCCTTGCTTTCAAGTCCGCCTCGTTGCCTTCCCTCAACAGATTTTTGGATTATAGTTGCCCTTTGTTACTCTGCCAGTTTGTGAATTGCTGTGCCCCTGAGCTCCACATTTTAACTCGTTTTTTGTGAGCTAATCGCAAGTCCAAAGTTTTGGTTCAGAACCTATACTGGTTTTCGGTGGGTTGCTGAGTCTTTGGTTAATTCTTCTTCCTCCCGGGAAATAAGAGTGACATGTGCCCGTCCAAATGCCTAACAGCTACTCTCTCATTTGTTCTCCCACTTCCCTTTCATCATTTGCGAAATTGGCAAACTGTGCGAACCAGGAGGTTAAAGGTGCTGTTTCTCCAAGTTGGGAGATTGATAGTAAAGCAGTTGGAAAGTCAAACTGTCGCACAAGGAGAGGGAGTATTGGTTGAGTTTTAGAAATATTTCGTATTCACAGTGTGTCCATTCTTAGGTTTCCCTTACATGTTATAGCTATAGTAATATACCCTTCAATCTGGAGAGTTGCAACCCATGGAATGGGTGCCATGCATTATTGCTTTAAAGGGTTTGCATTTGCACACCCAATCTCACCAGTCCTCTCAGTCCCATCTGTCCAACCTTATGCAACATCCAGCTGTCGTTGTAGATAGGGTCATTCCAGGTTCCATCAGAGACCCTGAAGGAATTGTAAAGAATTTCCCTGCTTTTATGTTTTGTTTTGAAATTCTTTTTATAGTGGGTTTGAGCTGATTCTCGCTGCCCTGTTTATGCCAGTCTAGAAACACTTGATTCCCTTACGGAGACATATCAATACATAGGTTTTAAGATTCTTACTAGTCAGATATATTCCTCTGCGGGAAATATTGTGTTTTGAGTCCCTTTCACTGAGGAAGCTGTAGGTCTTGTTTATTCCATAGTTGGTTTTTGGAACGGTACCTGTGCTTATATCAAACTCTGGTTTTATGCATCACCCCACCTCTCCTTTCCCCTTAAGCAGGCATAAGAGTGTTTTCTAAATGTGAGACTCTCTTCTCTTTCCTAACTCAGTTCATGTGTAGCCATGTTTACAGGATCTTCATAAGTGTTATCTTATGATAAGTTTCTTTTTCTGTGTGACTTATTTCACTTAGAATCATCGTACCTGAATCCACTCATTTTGCTGCTACTGGTCTTATGACATTGATTTCATGGCTGAGGGATATTCCATCATACGTAAGTACCACAATTTTTTGAACCATTTTTATCTTTCCTGGGATATTTAAGGTGTACCCAAGATGAGGTTCTTGTAAGCAGTGCAGCCCTAAATTTTGTGGTTGTTCTGTCTTATTGATTTTCAATTTTCCCAAGGTATATT
Organism: Mesoplodon mirus; assembly: GCF_964341445.2. Lineage (NCBI taxonomy): Eukaryota > Metazoa > Chordata > Mammalia > Artiodactyla > Ziphiidae > Mesoplodon > Mesoplodon mirus. The sequence continues at coordinate 3,618,950 of NW_028295803.1, read as the reverse complement.
CCCTAGACTGGAAGTGCCCTTGGCTCTGTAGCTCTGTTGTTTACTTGTTTCAGGGAACACAATGCACTCCTCCAGATAGGCAGTTGGCAATTTACATGCCGCCCATCAGCATAACAAGGCTCCCTGTTTTCCAGGGCCTGTCTTGCCTTTTGGGTTTTTACCCATTTTGTGGATGTCCCTTTTGACCAGAGGGAAGTGATTCTTCTTTGTAGTGTAGATTTGCATTGCCCGCTTGCTTGCTTGGCCAAAAAGGGTGTATGCATTTTCTCCTGAATATATTTAGGAGAAAACGCAAACGCACTTTTTGGACAAGTGCATCATTGTCGAAGTTGTGCCCCTCTTCCTGTGCTTTAAAGGCAATTCCAACGTACCTCTTGAAATCTGTTTCCTGCTCTTCTGCCTCGCTTTCAAGTCCGCCTCGTTGCCTTCCCTCAACAGATTTTTGGACGATAGTTGCCCTTTATTACTCTGCCAGTTTGTGAATTGCTATGCCACTGAGCTCCATTTTTTATCTCGTTTTTTGTGAGCTGAACGCATGTCCAATATTTTGGTTCAGAACCTATACTGGTTTTCGGTGGGTGGCTGAGTCTTTGGTTAATTCTTCTTCCTCCCGGGAAATAAGAGTGACATGTGCCCGTCCAAATGCCTAACAGCTACTCCTTCATTGGTTCTCCCAGTTCCCTTTCATCATTTGCCAAATTAGCAACCTGTGCGAACCAGGAGGTTAAAGGTGCTGTCTCTCCAACTTGGGAGATTGACAGTAAAGCAGTTGGAAAGTCAAACTGGCGCACAAGGAGAGGGACTATTCGTTGAGATTTAGAAACCTTTCGTATTCACAGTGTGTCCATTCTTAAGTTTCCCCTACATGTTATAGCTATAGTAATATACCCTTCAACCTCGAGAGTTGGGACACATGGAATGGGTGCCATGCATTATTGCTTTAAAGGGTCTGCATTTGCTCACCCAATCTTACCAATCCTCTCAGTCCCATGTGTCCAACCTTATGCAACATCCACCTGTCGTTGTAGATAGGATCATTCCAGGTTTCATCAGAGAACCTGAAGGAATTGGAAAGAATTTCCCTGTTTTTATGTTTTGTTTTGAAATTCCTTTTTATAGTGGGTTTGAGCTGATTCTCGCTGCCATGTTTATGCCATTCTAGAAACACTTGATTCCCTTACGGAGACATATCAATACATAGGTTTTAAGATTCTTACTAGTCAGATATATTCCTCTGTGGGAAATATGGGTTTTTGAGTCCATTTCTCTGATAAGGTGTAGGTCTTGTCTATTCCATAGCTGGTTTTTGGAACGGTACCTGTGCTTATATCAAACTCTGGTTTTATGCATCACCCCACCTCTCCTTCCCCTTTAAGCAGGCGTAAGAGTGTTTTCTAAATGTGAGACTCTGTTCTCTTTCCTAACTCAGTGCATGTGTAGCCATGTTTACAGGATCTTCATAAGTGATATCTTATGATAAGTTTCTTTTTCTGTGTGACATATTTCATTTAGAATCATCGTACCTGAATCCACTCATTTTGCTGCTACTGGTGTTATGACATTGATTTCATGGCTGAGGGATATTCCATCGTACGTAAATACCACAATTTTTTGAAGCATTTTTATCTTTCCTGGGATATTTAAGCTGTACCCAAGTTGAGATTCTTGTAAGCAGTGCAGCCCTAAATTTTGTGGTGGCTCTGTCTTATTGATTTTCAGTTTTCCCAAGTTATATTCCCTAGACTGGAAGTGCCCTTGGCTCTGTAGCTCTGTTGTTTACTTGTTTTAGGGAACACAATGCACTCCTCCAGAGAGGAAGTTGGCAATTTACATCCCGCCCAACAGCATAACAAGGCTCCCTGTTCTCCAGGGCCTGTCTTGCCTTTCTGGTTTTTACCCATTTTGTGGATGTCCCTTTTGACCGGTGGGAAGTGATACTTCTTTGTAGCGTAGATTTGCATTGCCCGCTTGCTTGCTTGGCCTAAAAGGGTGTATGCATTTTCTCCTGTATATATTCAGGAGAAAACACATACGCCCTTTTTGGCCAAGTGCATCATAGTCGAAGTTGTGACCCTCTTCCTGTGCTTTAAAGGCGATTCCAACGTACCCCTTGAAATCTGTTTCCTACTCTTCTGCCTCGCTTTCAAGTCCGCCTAGTTGCCTTCCCTCAACAGATTGTTGGACGATAGTTGCCCTTTATTACTCTGCCAGTTTGTGAATTGCTGTGCCCCTAAGCTCCACTTTTTAACTCGTTTTTTGTGAGCTAATCGCAAGTCCAAAGTTTTGGTTGGCGACCTATACCGGTTCCTGGTGGGTGGCTGAGACTTTGGTTAATTCTTCTTCCACCCAGGAAATAAGAGTGACATGTGCCCGTCCAAATGCCTAACAGCTACTCTCTCATTGGTTCTCCCTTTTCCTTTTCATCCTTTGCCAAATTGGCAACGTGTGCGAACCAGGAGGTTAAAGGTGCTGTCTTTCCAAGTTGGGAGATTGATAGTAAAGCAGTTGGAAAGTCAAACTGGCGCACAAGGAGAGGGACTATTCGTTGATTTTTAGAAACCTTTCATATTCACAGTGTTTCCATTCTTAGGTTTCCCTTACATGTTATAGCTATAGTAATATTCCCTTCAACCTGGAGAGTTGGGACACATGGAATGGGTTGCCTCGCATTATTGCTTTAAAGGGTCTGGATTTGATCACCCAATCTCACCAATCCTCTCAGTCCCATGTGTCCAGCCTTATGCCACATCCAGCTGTCTTTGTAGATAGTGTCATTCCAGGTTTCATCAGAGAGCCTGAAGGAATTTTAAAGAATTTCCCTATTTTTATGTTTTGTTTTTGAAATTCCTTTTTATAGTGGGTTTGAGCTGATTCTCACTGGCATGTTTATGCCTGTCTAGAAACACTTGATTCCCTTACGGAGACATATCAATACATAGGTTTTAAGATTCTTTGTAGTCAGATATATTCCTCTGTGGGAAATATGGGGTTTTGAGTCCCTTTCACTGAGGAAGCTGTAGGTCTTGTCCATTCCATAGTTGATTTTTGGAACGGTACCTGTGCTTTTATCAAACTCTGGTTTTATTCATCACCCCACCACTCCTTCCCCCTTACGCAGGCATAAGAGTGTTTTCTAAATGTGAGACTCTGTTCTCTTTCCTAACTCAGTTCATGTGTAGCCATGTTTACAGGATCTTCATAAGTGATATCTTATGATAAGCTTCTTTTTCTGTGTGACTTATTTCACTTAGAATCATCGTACCTGAATCCACTCATTTTGCTGCTACTGGGCGTATGACATTGATTTCATCGCTGTGGGATATTCCATCATACGTAAGTACCACACTTTTTTGAACCATTTTTATCTTTCCTGGGATATTTAAGGTGTACCCAAGTTGAGGTTCTTGTAAGCAGTGCAGCCCTAAATTTTGGGGTGGCTCTGTCTTATTGATTTTCAGTTTTCCCAAGGTACATTCCCTAGACTGGAAGTGCACTTGGCTCTGTAGCTCTGTTGTTTACTTGTTTCAGGGAACACAATGGACTCCTCCAGATAGGCAGTTGGCAATTTACATGCCGCCCATCAGCATAACAAGGCTCCCTTTTCTCCAGGGCCTGTCTTGCCTTTCTGGTTTTTACCCCATTTTGTGGATGTCCCTTTTGACCGGTGGGAAGTGATACTTTTTGTAGTGTAGATTTGCATTGTCCGCTTGCTTGCTTGGCCTAAAAGGGTGTATGCGTTTTCTCCTGAATATATTTAGGAGAAAACGCAAACGCACTTTTTGGCCAAGTGCGTCTTTGTCGAAGTTGTGACCCTCTTCCTGTGCTTTAAAGGTGATTCCAACGTACCTCTTGAAATCTGTTTCCTGCTCTTCTGCCTCGCTTTCAAGTCTGCCTCTTTGCCTTGCCTCAACAGATTTTTGGACGATAGTTGCCCTTTATTACTCTGCCAGTTTGTGAATTGCTATGCCCCTGAGCTCCATTTTTTATCTCGTTTTTTGTGAGCTGAACGCATGTCCAATATTTTGGTTCAGAACTTATACTGGTTTTCGGTGGATGGCTGAGTCTTTGGTTAATTCTTCTTCCTCCCGGGAAATAAGAGTGACATGTGCCCGTCCAAATGCCTAACAGCTACTCCTTCATTGGTTCTCCCAGTTCCCTTTCATCATTTGCCAAATTGGCAACCTGTGCGAACCAGGAGGTTAAAGGTGCTGTCTCTCCAATTTGGGAGATTGACAGTAAAGCAGTTGGAAAGTCAAACTGGCGCACAAGGAGAGGGACTATTCGTTGAGATTTAGAAACCTTTCGTATTCACAGTGTGTCCATTCTCTAGGTTTCCAATACATGTTATAGCTATAGTAATATACCCTTCAACCTGGAGAGTTGGGACACATGAAATGGGTGCCATGCATTATTGCTTTAAAGGGTCTGCATTTGCTCACCCAATCTCACCAATCCTCTCAGTCCCATGTGTCCAACCTTATGCAACATCCAGCTGTCGTTGTAGATAGGGTCATTCCAGGTTTCATCAGAGAACCTGAAGGAATTGGAAAGAATTTCTCTGTTTTTGTTTTGTTTTGAAATTCCTTTTTATAGTGGGTTTGAGCTGATTCTCGCTGCCATGTTTATGCCAGTCTAGAAACACTTGATTCCCTTACGGAGACATATCAATACATAGGTTTTAAGATTCTTACTAGTCAGATATATTCCTCTGTGGGAAATATGGGTTTTTGAGTCCATTTCTCTGATAAGGTGTAGGTCTTGCCTATTCCATAGCTGGTTTTTGGAAGGTACCTGTGTTTATATCAAACTCTGGTTTTATGCATCACCCCACCTCTCCTTCCCCCTTAAGCATGCGTAAGAGTGTTTTCTAAATGTGAGACTCTGTTCTCTTTCCTAACTCAGTGCATGTGTAGCCATGTTTACAGGATCTTCATAAGTGATATCATATGATAAGTTTCTTTTCCTGTGTGACTTATTTCATTTAGAATCATCGTACCTGAATCCACTCATTTTGCTGCTACTGGTGTTATGACATTGATTTCATGGCTGAGGGATATTCCATCGTACGTAAGTACCACAATTTTTTGAACCATTTTTATCTTTCCTGGGATATTTAATGTGTACCCAAGTTGAGGTTCTTGTAAGCAGTGCAGCCCTAAATTTTGTGGTGGCTCTGTCTTATTGATTTTCAGTTTTCCCAAGTTATATTCCCTAGACTGGAAGTGCCCTTGGCTCTGTAGCTCTGTTGTTTACTTGTTTTAGGAAACACAATGCACTCCTCCAGAGAGGAAGTTGGCAATTTACATCCCGCCCATCAGCATAACAAGGCTCCCTGTTCTCCAGGGCCTGTCTTGCCTTTCTGGTTTTTACCCATTTTGTGGATGTCCCTTTTGACCGGTGGGAAGTGATACTTCCTTGCAGTGCAGATTTGCATTGCCCACTTGCTTGCTAGGCCAAAAAGGGCGTATGCGTTTTCTCCTGAATATATTCAGGAGAAAACACATACGCCCTTTTTGGCCAAGTGCATAGTAGTGGAAATTGTGACCCTCTTCCTGTGCTTTAAAGGAGATTCCCACATAGCTCTTGAAATCTGTTTCCTGCTATTCTGCCTTGCTTTCAAGTCCACCTCGTTGCCTTCCCTCTACAGATTTTTGGATGATAGTTGCCCTTTGTTACTCTGCCAGTTTGTGAATTGCTGTGCCCCTGAGCTCCACATTTTAACTCGTTTTTTGTGAGCTGAACGCAAGTCCAAAATTTTAGTTCAGAACCTATACTGGTTTTCGGTGGGTTGCTGAGTCTTTGGTTAATTCTTCTTCCTCCCGGGAAATAAGAGTGACATGTGCCCGTCCAAATGCCTAACATCTACTCCTTCATTGGTTCTCCCAGTTCCCTTTCATCATTTGCCAAATTGGCAACCTGTGCGAACCAGAAGGTTAAAGGTGCTGTCTCTCCAATTTGGGAGATTGACAGTAAAGCAGTTGGAAAGTCAAACTGGCGCACAAGGAGAGGGACTATTCGTTGAGATTTAGAAACCTTTCGTATTCACAGTGTGCCCATTCTTAGGTTTCCCTTACATGTTATAGCTGTAGTAATATACCCTTCAACCTGGAGAGTTGGGACACATGGAATGGGTGCCATGCATTATTGCTTTAAATGGTCTGCATTTGCTCACCCAATCTCACCAATACCCTCAGTCCCATGTGTCCAGCCTTATGCCACATCCAGCTGTCGTTGTAGATAGGGTCATTCCAGGTTTCATCAGAGACCCTGAAGTAATTGGAAAAAATTTCCCTTTTTTTTTGTTTTATTTTGAAATTCCTTTTTATAGTGTGTTTGAGCTGATTCTCGCTGCCATGTTTATGCCAGTCTAGAAACACTTGATTCCCTTACGGAGACATATCAATACATAGGTTTTAAGATTCTTACTAGTCAGATATATTCCTCTGTGGGAAATATGGGGTTTTGAGTCCCTTTCACTGAGGAAGCTGTAGGTCTTGTCCATTCCATAGTTGATTTTTGGAACGGTACCTGTGCTTTTATCAAACTCTGGTTTTATGCATCACCCCACCTCTCCTTCCCCCTTACGCAGGCATAAGTGTGTTTTCTAAATGTGAGACTCTGTTCTCTTTCCTAACTCAGTTCATGTGTAGCCATGTTTACAGGATCTTCATAAGTGATATCTTATGATAAGCTTCTTTTTCTGTGTGACTTATTTCACTTAGAATCATCGTACCTGAATCCACTCATTTTGCTGCTACTGGGCGTATGACATTGATTTCATCGCTGCGGGATATTCCATCATACGTAAGTACCACAATTTTTTGAACCATTTTTATCTTTCCTGGTATATTTAAGGTGTACCAAAGTTGAGGTTCTTGTAAGCAGTGCAGCCCTAAATTTTGGGGTGGCCCTGTCTTATTGATTTTCAGTTTTCCCAAGGTATATTCCCTAGACTGGAAGTGCCCTTGGCTCTGTAGCTCTGTTGTTTACTTGTTTCAGGGAACACAATGCACTCCTCCAGATAGGCAGTTGGCAATTTACATGCCGCCCATCCGCATAACAAGTCTCCCTTTTCTCCAGGGCCTGTCTTGCCTTTCTGGTTTTTACCCATTTTGTGGATGTCCCTTTTGACCAGTGGGAAGTGATACTTCTTTGTAGTGTAGATTTGCATTGCCCGCTTGCTTGCTTGGCCAAAAATGTCGTATGCCTTTTCTCCTGAATATACTTAGGAGAAAACGCAAAAGCCCATTTTGGCCAAGTGCATCATTGTCGAAGTTGTGGCCCTCTTCCTGTGCTTTAAAGGCGATTCCAACGTACCACTTGAAATCTGATTCCTGCTCTTCTGCCTCGCTTTCAAGTCCGCCTCGTTGCCTTCCCTCAACAGATTTTTGGACGATAGTTGCCCTTTATTACTCTGCCAGTTTGTGAATTGCTGTGCCCCTGAGCTCCATTTTTTATCTCGTTTTTTGTGAGCTGAACGCAAGTCCAATATTTTGGTTCAGAACCTATACTGGTTTTCAGTGGGTGGCTGAGTCTTTGGTTAATTCTTCTTCCTCCCGGGAAATAAGAGTGACATGTGCCCGTCCAAATGCCTAACAGCTACTCTCTCATTGGTTCTCCCTCTTCCCTTTCATCATTTGCGAAATTGGCAACCTGTGCGAACCAGGATGTTAAAGGTGCTGTCTCTCCAAGTTGGGAGATTGATAGTAAAGCAGTTGGAAAGTCAAACTGGCGCACAAGGATAGGGATTATTCGTTGAGATTTAGAAACCTTTCGTATTCACAGTGTGCCCATTTTTAGGTTTCCCTTACATGTTTTAGCTATAGTAATATACCCTGCAACCTGGAGAGTTGGGACACATGGAATGGGTGCCATGCATTATTGCTTTAAAGGGTCTGCATTTGCTCACCCAATCTCACCAATCCCCTCAGTCCCATGTTTCCAGACTTATGCCACATCCAGCTGTCGTTGTAGATAGGGTCATTCCAGGTTTCATCAGACACCCTGAGGTAATTGGAAAAAATTTCCCTTTTTTTTGTTTTGCTTTGAAATTCCTTTTTATAGTGTGTTTGAGCTGATTCTCGCTGCCATGTTTATGCCAGTCTAGAAACACTTGATTCCCTTACGGAGACATATCAATACATAGGTTTTAAGATTCTTGCTAGTCAGATATATTCCTCTGTGGGAAATATGGGGTTTTGTGTCCCTTTCACTGAGGAAGGTGTAGGTCTTGTCTATTCCATAGCTGGTTTTTGGAACGGTACCTGTGCTTATATCAAACTCTTGTTTTATGCATCACCCCACCTCTCCTTCCCCCTTAAGCAGGCATAAGAGTGTTTTCTAAATGTGAGACTCTGTTCTCTTTCCTAACTCTGTTCATGTGTAGCCATGTTTACAGGATCTTCATAAGTGATATCTTATGATAAGTTTCTTTTTCTGTGTGACTTATTTCACTTAGAATCATCGTACCTGAATCCACTCATTTTGCTGCTACTGGTCTTATGACATTGATTTCATGGCTGAGGGATATTCCATCGTACGTAAGTTCCACAATTTCTTAAACCCTTTTTGTCTTTCCTGCGATATTTAAGGTGGATACAAGTTGAGGCTCTTTTAAGCAGTGCAAACCTAAATTTTGGGGTGGCTCTGGCTTATTTATTTTCAATTTTCACAAGGTATATTCCTTAGCCTGAAAGTGCCCTTGGCTCTGTAGCTCTGTTGTTTATTTTTTTAGGGAACACAATGCACTCCTCCAGAGAGGCAGTTGGCAACTTACGTCCCGAACATCATCATAAAAAGGCTCCCGCTGCTCCAGGGCCTGTCTTGCCTTTCTGGTTTTTACACATTTTGCGGATGTCCCTTTTGACTGGTGGGAAGTGATGCTTCTTTGTAGTGCAGTTTCACATTGCCCGTTTGATTGCCTGTCCAAAAATTTCTATGTGTTTTCTCCTGAATATATTCAGGAGAAAACTCATACGCCCTTTTTGGCCAAGTGTATCATTGTCAAAGTTGTGCCCCTATTCCTGTGCTTTAAAGGCACTTCCAACGTACCTCTTGAAATCTGTTTCCGCCTATTCTGCCTCGCTTTCAAATCCGCCTCGTTGCCTTCCCTCAACAGATTTTTGCACGATAGCGGTCCTTTACTCCTCTGCCAGTTTGTGAATTGCTGTGCCCCTGAGCTCCATTTTTCAACTCGTTTTTTGTGAGCTGAATGCAAGTCCAAAATATTGGTTCGGGACCTATACTGCTTCCCGGCGGGTGGCTGAGACTTTGGTTAATTCTTCTTCCTGCCACGAAATTAGTGTCACATGTGCCCCTCCAAATACCTAACAGCTACTCTCTCATTGGTTCTTCTTCTTCCCTTTCATCCTCTGCCAAATTGTCAACCTGTGCAAACCAGGAGGTTAAAGGGGCTGTCTCTCCAAGTTGAGAGATTGATATTAAAGGCATTGGAAAGTGAAACTGGAGCACCAGGATAGGGACTATTCTTTGAGTATTAGAAACCATTCATATTCACAGTGGGTCCATTCTCTTGGTTACCCATACATGTTATAGCTCTAGTAATATTCCCCTCAACCTGGAGAGTTGGGACCCATCGAATGGCTCCCACACATTATTGCTTTAAGGTTCTGCATTTGCTCACCCAGTCTCACCAATCCTCTCAGTCTCATGTGTCCAGGCATATGCCACATCCTGCTGTCATTGTAGATAGAGTCATACCAGGTTTCATCAGAGACCCTGAAGGAATTGTATAGAATTTCCCTATTTTTTGGTTTGATTTTGAAATTCCTTTCTATAGTGAGTTTGAGCTGATTCTCACTGCCATGTTTATGCCAGTCTAGACATACTTGATTCCCTTACGGAGATATATCAATACATAGGTTTTAAGATTCTAATTAGTAAGATATATTCCTCTGTGGGGAATATGGGTTGTTGTGTCCCTTTCCCTGAAGAAGGTGTAGGTCTTGTCTATTCCGTATTAGGTTTTTGGAAAGGTACCTGTACTAATTCAAACTCTGGTTTTATGCATCACCCCACCTCTCAATCCCCCTTAAGCAGGCATAAGAATGTTTTCTAAATGTGAGTCTCTCTTCTTTTTCCTAACACAGTTCATGTGTAGCCATGTTTACAGGATCTTCATAAGTGATATCTTATGGTAATTTTCTTTTTCTGTGTGACTTATTTCACTTAGAATCATCGTACCTGAATCCACGCATTTTGCTGCTACTGGCCTTATGACATTGATTACATGGCTGAGGGATATTCCTTGTACATAAGTACCACAATTTCTTGAACCATTTTTGTCTTTCCTGGTATATTTAAGGCGTACCCAAGTTGAGGTTCTTGAAAGAAGTGAAACCCTAAATTTTGGGGTGGCTCTGTCTCATTGATTTTCAGTTTTCCCAATGTATATTTCCTAGACTGGACGTGCCCTTGGCTCTGAAGCTCTGTTGTTTATTTGTTTTACGGAAAACAATGCATTCCTCAAGAGAGGCAGTTGGCAACTTAATCCCGCCAATCAGCATAACAAGGCTCCCAGTTCTCCAGGGGCTGTCTTGCCTTTCTGGTTTTTACACATTTTGCGGATATCCCTTTTGACTGGTTTGAGGTGATAATTCTTTGTAGTGCAGATTTGCATTGTCTGCTTGCTGGATGGCCAAAAAGGGCGTATTCGTTTTCTCCTGAATATATTCAGGAGAAAAGGCATACGCCCTTTTTGGCCAAGTGCATCATTGTCGAAGTTGTGCCCCTCTTCCTGTGCTTTAAAGGCGATTCCAACATACCTCTCGAAATCTGTTTCCTGCTATTCTGCCTCGCTTTCAAGTCCGCCTCATTGCCTTCCATTAAACAAATATTTGGACGATAGTTGTCCTGTATTTCTCTGCCAGTCTGTGAATTGCTGTGCCCATGAGCTCCATTTTTCACCTCGTATTTTTGTGAGCTGAATGCAAGTCCAAACTTTGGTTCAGGACCTATACTGGTGTGTGGTGGGTGGCTGAGACTTTGCTTAATTTTTCTTCCGGCCGGGAAATTAGAGGGACATGTTCCCGTCCAAATGCCTAACAGCTACTCTCTTATTGGTTCTCCCTATTCCCTTTCATCCTCTGCCAAATTGGCAACTTGTGAGAACCAGGAGGTTAAAGGGGCTGTCTCTCCAAGTTGGGAGATTGATAGTAAAGCAAATGGAAAGTCAAACCAGAGCACCAGGAGAGGGAATATTAGTTGTGTTTTAGAGACCTTTCGTATTCACAGTGTGTCCATTCTCTAGGTTTCCCGTACATGTTATAGCTGTAGTAATATTCCCTTCAACCTTGAGAGTTGGGAACCATTGAATGGGTGCCATGAATTATTGCTTTAAAGGGCCTGCATTTGCTCACCCAATCTCACCAATCCTCTCAGTCCCAAGTGTCCAGCCTTATGCCACATCCAGCTGTCATTGTAGATAGGTTCATTCCAGGTTTCATCAGAGACCCTGAAGGAATTGTAAGAAATTTCCCTGTTTTTTTGTTTTGCTTTTGAAATTCATTTTTATAGTGGGTTTGAGCTGATTCTCACTGTCACGTTTATGCCAGTCTAGACACACTTGATTCCCTTACGGAGATATATCAATACATAGGTTTTAAGATTCATACTAGTAAGTTATATTACTCTGTGGTGAATATGAGGTGTTGAGTCCCTTTCACTGAGGAATGTGTAGGTCTTGTCTATTTCGTATTTGGTTTTTGGAACGGTACCTGTACTAATATCAAAATCTGATTTTATGCATCACCCCACCTCTCCTTCCCCCTTAAGCAGGCATAAGCGTTTTTTTTAAATGTGAGTCTCTCTTCGCTTTCCTAACTCAGTTCATATGTAGCCATGTTTACAGGATCTTCATAAGTGATATCTTATGATAAGTTTCTTTTTCTGTGTGACTTATTTCACTTAGAATCATCGTACCTGAATCCACTCATTTTGCTGCTACTGGCCTTATGACATTGATTTCATGGCTGAGCGATATTCCATCATACGTAAGTACCACAATTTCTTGAACCATTTTTGTCTTTCCTGGGATATTTAAGGTGTACACAAGTTGAGGTTTTTGTAAGCAGTGCAGCCCTGAATTTTGGTGTGGATCTGTCTTATTTATTTTCAGTTTTCCCAAGGTATATTCCCTAGACTGGAAGTGCCCTTGGCTCTGTAGCTCTGTTGTTTACTTGTTTTAGGGAACACAATGCACTCCTCCAGATAGGCAGTTGGCAGTTTACAGGCCGCCCATCAGGATATGAAGGCTCCCTGTTCTCCAGGGCCTGTCTTGCCTTTCTGGTTTTTACCAATTTTGTGGATGTCCCTTTTGACCCGTGGGAAGTGATACTTCATTGTAGTGCAGATTTGCATTGCCCGCTTGCTTGCTTGTCCAAAAAGGGCGTATGCGTTTTCTCCTGAATATATTCTCGTGAAAACCCATATGCCCTTTATGGCCATTTCCATAATTTTCGAAGTTGTAATGCTTTTCCTCTGTTTAAAGGCGATTCCAATGTACCTCTTGAAATCTGTTTCATGCCATTCTGCCTCATTTTCCCTTCCGTCTCGTGGCTTTCCCTCAACAGATTTTTCAAAGGGAGTAGTCCTTTATAACTCTGCAGGTTAGTGAATTGCTGTGGCCCTGAGCTCCATTTTTCAACTCGCGTTTTTGTGATCTGACCGCAAATCAACACTTTTTCTTCTGGACTTATACTGGTTCTGGGGGACAGGCTGAGACTTTGGTTAATTCCTCTTTGTGATGGGAAATTAGAGAGTCATGTGGCCGTCCAAATGCCTACAGCTACTCTCTCATTGGGTCTCTCTCTTCCCTTATATCCTCTGTAAAATTTGCCAACTGTGCGAACCAGGAGGTTATAGGGGCTGACTTTCCATGTTGGGAGATTGATAGTCAAGCAGTTGGAATGTCAAACTGGAGCAGAAGGAGAGAAAAAAGTAGTAGAGTTTTAGAAACCTTTCACCATCAGATGGTTTCCATTCTGTAGGTTCCCATACACGTTATAACTGTAGTGATATTCCCTTCTACCTGGAGAGATGGGAACCATGGAATGGATGGCAGGCATTATTGCTTTAAACGGTCTGCATTTTTTCACCCAATCTCACCAATCCTCTCAGTCCCAAGTGACCAGCCTTATGCCACATCCAGCTGTCATTGTAGATACGGTCATTCCAGGTTTCATCAGAACCCCTGAAGGCATTGTGTAAGAATTTTACTGTTTTTATGTTTTGTTTTGAAATTCCTTTTTATAGTGGGTTTGAGCTGATTCTCACTGCCATGTTTATGTCGTTCTAGACACACTTGGTTCCCTTACGGAGACATATCAATACATAGGTTTTAAAATTCTTACTAGTCTGATATATTTCTCTGCGGGGAATAGGGTTGGTGAGTTCCGTTCACTGAGGAAGGAGTAGGGCTTGTCTCTTCTGTTTTTGGATTATGGAACGGTACCTGTGCTAATATCAATCTTATGTTTTGTGCATCTCCCCACCTCTCTTTCCCCTTAAGCAAGCGTTAGATTGTTTTCTAAATCTGATACTCTGTTCTCTTCCCTAAATCAGTTCATATGTAGCCATGTTTACATTCTCTTCATAAGTGATATCTTATGTCAGAATGCACCATGGCCGTTCTCATAATAATGCTCCATGACACCTGTCATCACAATGCACAATGCCCTGGGTATCAAAATGCTCCATGTCCCTTGTCATCACAATTCTCCACGTCCTTTGTCATCACAATGCTACATGACACTACTCATCAAAATGTTACATGCTTTTGTCATCAAAATTCACCATCCACTTGTCATTGCAATGCTCCATGCACTTGTCATCACAATGCTCCTTGCACATGTCATCACAAAGCTCCATGCACTTGTCATCACAATGCTCCATGACCCCTGTCATCACAATGCTCACTGACACCTGTCATCACAATGCTTCATGCCCCTTGTCATTACAGTGATCCATGATGCTCAACATCACAATTACCCAAGGTCTCTTCATCACAATGCTCCACGGCCAATATCATCACAATTCTCCATAACCACTGTCATCACAACACTCCATGACACCTGACAACACAATGATTCGGGACTCTTGACATCACAATGTTCCATTCCATAGTCATCACCATGCTCCATGACACCTGTCATCACAATACTCCATGAATATTTTCAGCCCTATGTTCCATAAATCTTGTCATCACAGTGATCCATGTCGTTGTCATCCCTATGCTCCATGACCACTGTTTTTACAATGCTCCGTGACGCTTGTCATCACAGTGCTCCATGACACCTGTCATCACAATGCTCCATGCCTTTGTCAGCAAAATGCTACATGACCTTGTCATTACAATGCTCAATTTGCTTGTCATCACAATCCTCCATGAAACTTGGGATCACATTGCTACATGCCCTTGTCATCACAATGCTCCATGCTCCTTGAAATCAAAATGATCCATGACCTCTGTCATCACAATGCTCCAAACTCCTGTGATCACAATGTTCGATAACATTTGTCATCACAACGCTCGATGATCCCTGTCATCAAAATACTCCATGCCCTTTTCATCACAATGCTCCATGACCTTCTCATCACAATTCCCAATACACTTGTCATCACAATGCTCCCTGACACTTGTCGTCAGAATGCTCCTTGAACACTGTCACGAAAAGGCTCCATGCATTTTTCATCACAATGTCCCATGCCGTTTTCATCACAATGCTCCATGCCATTGTCATCAAAATACTCCACAAGCTTGTCATCAGAATGCTCCATGACCCTTGTCATCACAATTCTCCATGCACTTGTCAGCACAATGCTCCCTGACGCTTGGCATCACAATGGTCCAAGCCATTGTCATCACAATGCTCCATTACCTTTGTCATCAGAATCCTCCATGACACTTGGCATCACAATGCACCATGCCATTGTCATCAGAATGGGCCATTACATATGTCATCACAATGCTCCCTGACACCTGTCTTCACAATACTTCATGACCTACCGGGTCATCACAGTGCTCCATGCCCTTGTCATCTCAATGCTCCATGACCCCTGTCATCACAATGCTCCGTGATTCCAGTCATCACAATGCTTCATGACCTTTGTCACCACAATGGTCCATGCCCTCATCATCAACAGTCTCTTTGACCTTTTTAACCACAGTGCTCCATGAACTTTTCATCACAATGCTCTTTGACCCTTGTCATCACAATGCTCTATGCCTTTCTCAGCACAATGCTCCATGACCCTTGACATCACTATGCTCCATGCACTTGTCAGCACAATGCTCCATGACACATGTCATCACAATGCTCCATGACCCCTGTCATCACAATGATCCATGACTCCAGTCATCACAATGCTCCGTGACTCCAGTCATCACAATGCTTCACAACGTTTGTCATCACAATGGTCCATGCCCGTGTCATCACAAGGCTCTGTGACCTTTGTAACCACAATGATCCATGAACTTTTCATCACAATTCTCTGTGACCCTTTTCATCACAACGCTCCATTTCTTTGTGAGAACAATGGTCCATGACCATTGTCTTCAAAATGTGCCACACGCATTTCATCACAAAGGTCCACAAAATTGTCATTGCCATGCTCCATAAACCTTGTAATCACAATGCTCCATGCACTTCTCATCAAAATGCTCTATCACCAGAGATATCACAGTGTTCCATCACTAGTCATCACAATACTCCCTCACCCCTGTAATCACAATGTTCCATGACCCTGTCATCACACTGCTACATCCCCTTATCGTCACAATGTTCCATGACCCCTGACATCACAATGTTCCATAACCCCTGTCATCAAAATGCTCCATGATCCTTTTCATCCCAAAGCTCCAAGACCCCTGACATCACAATGTTCTATAACCCCTGCCATCAGAATGTTCCATTACACTTTTCATCAAATTGCTGCATGACCCGGTCATCAGAATGCTCCCTGCACTTCTCATCACAATGCACCATGCACTTGTAATCAAAATGCTCCATGACTTGTCATCACAAATCTCCATGACACATGGCATCACAATGCTCCATGTCATTGTCATCACAATGCTCAATTAACCCTCCCATCATATTGCTCAATGCCCTTGTCATCACAAAGCTCCATGACACTTGTCATCACAATGCTCGATGCCCTTCTTATCACAATGCTCCATGCCCTTGTCATTACAATCATGCATGAGCCGTGTATCATAGTGTTCTGTACCCTTGTCATCACAATGCTCCATGCCCACTCTCATCACAATAATCCCAGAAACATTTCAGAGCAATGATCCATACCCTTCTCATCACATTGCTCCAGTACTTCTGTCATAACAATGCACCATGACCCCTGCCATCACAATGTAACACGGCCTATTCATCACAAGGTTCCATGACACCTGTCATCAAAATGCTGAAGGCCGCTTAAATCACAATGCTCCATGCCTTTGTCATCACAAAGCTCCATGACACATGTTATCAGAATGTTCCATGCCCTTCACATCACAATGCTCCATGCCCTTGTCATCACACTGCTCCAAGACCCCTGTAAACACAAAGCCCCATGCCCCTTTTCATCTCAGTGCTCCATGCACCCTGTCATCACAATGCACCATGCCCATCATCATAATGCTTCAGGCTATTGTCATCACAATGAAATCAATATTCTCCATGATCTCTGTCATCATAATGCTCCAAACCCTTGTGATCACAATGTTCCTTAACACTTATCACCACAACACGCCATGACGCTCATCATCACAATTATCCATGGTCATCTCATCACAATGGTCCATGATCTTTGTCATCACAATGCTCAATACACTTGTCATCACAATGCTCCATGACACTTGTCGTCAGTATGCTCCTTGTACCCAGTCATGAAAAGGCTCCATGCCTTTGTCATCAAAATAATCCATGCCCTTGTCATCACAATGCTCCAAGACCCCTGTAATCAAAATGCTCCATGACCCTTTTCATCAGAATGCTCCATGAGATTTGTCATCACAAGTCTCCATGGTCTTCTAATCACAATGCTCCAGGACATTGTCATCACCATGCTCCATTCCCTTGTCATCACAATGCTCCATGACCCCTGTCATCACAATACTCTATGAACATTTTCAGCCCAATGCTCCATGAACCTTGCCATCACAATGATCCATGCCCTTCTCATCCCAATGCTCCATGACCCCTGTATTCACAATGCTCAATGACGCTTGTCATCACAGTGCTCCATGAACCCTGTCATCACAATGTTCCATGCCTTTGTCAGCAAAATGCTACATGGCCTTGTCATTACAATGCTCTATGCGCTTGTCATCACAATACTCCATTACGATTGTCATCACAATCCTCCATGAACCTTGGGATCACACTGCTTCATGCCCTTGTCATCACAATGCTCCATGCTCCTTGAAATCAAAATGATCCATGACCTCTGTCATCAAAATGCTCAAATCCCATGTGATCAACTTGTTCCATAACACTTGTCATCAGAACGCTCCATGATGCCTGTCATCACAATACTCCATGCCCTTTTCATCACAATGCTCCATGACCTTCTCATCACAATTCTCAATACACTTGTCATCACAATGCTCCCTGACACTTGTCGTCAGAATGCTCCTTGAACACTGTCACGAAAAGGCTCCATGCCTTTTTCATCACAATTCCCCATGCCGTTTTCATCACAATGCTCCATGCCATTGTCATCAAAATACTCCAAAAGCTAGTCATCAGAATGCTCCATGACCCTTGTCATCACAATTCTCCATGCACTTGTCATCCCAATGCTCCATGACCCCTGTATTCACAATGCTCAATGACGCTTGTCATCACAGTGCTCCATGAACCCTGTATTCACAATGCTCCATGCCTTTGTCAGCAAAATGCTCCATGGCCTTGTCATCACAATTCACCATTCCAACTGTCATCGCAATAATCCATGAAACTTATTAGACCAATGCTCCATGCCCTTGTCATCACAATGTTCCATGCCCTTGTTATCACAATGCTCCATGACCCCTGTCATCATAATGCTGCATGACTCCTGTCATCACAATGCTCCATGACCTTTTTCACCACAATGATCAGTACACTTGTCATCAAAATGTTCCCTGACACTTGTTGTCTACATGCTCCTTGAATCCTGGCATGACAAGGCTGCATGCATTTTTCATCACAATGATCCATGCCCTTTTCATCACAATGCTCCAAGACCCCTGTAATCAAATTGCTCCATGCCCTTGTCATCATAATGCTCAATGACGCATGCCATCAGAATGCTCCTTGGCCTTCTCGTCACAATTCTCCATGCCCTTGTTATCACAATGTGCCAAGTCCCCTCTAATCACAATGCTCCATGCCCATTTTCATCACTATGCTCCAGGAGACTTGTCATCACAAAGCTCCATGGTTTTCTCATCACAGTGCTCCAGGACCTTGTCATCACAATGCTTCACGACCTTGTCATGAAAATTCTCAATAGCCATTGTCATCATAGTGTTCCAAGCCCTAGTCATCACAATGCTCCATTATATTTGTCATCACAATCCTCCATTATATTTGGCATCACAGTACTCCCAGCCATTGTCTTCTCAATGGACGATGACATATGTCATCACAATGCTCCCTGACACCTGTCTTCACAATACTCCATGACCTTCTCTTCACAATGATCCATGGCCTTGTCATCACAATGCACCATGTCCACTGTCATCACAATAATCTATTAATCTTGTCAGAACAATACTCCATGCCCCTGTCATCACAATGCTCCATGCCCTTGTCATCACAATGCTCCATGATTTGTCATCACAAAGCTCCATGACCCATGTATCACAGTGTTCTATGTCCTAGTCATCACAATACTCCAAGACCCCTGTAATCACCATGCTCCATGCCCCTTTTCATCAGAATGCTCCA